>NC_141292.1:352500-757500 GCF_037954325.1 Fistularia commersonii
CTCCCGGAGCCCAGAGCCCAGAGCCCAGAGCCCAGAGCCAAGAGCCCAGAGCCCGGAGCCAAGAGCCCAGAGCCCAGAGCCCAGAGCCCAGAGCCAAGAGCCCGGAGCCCGGAGCCCGGAGCCCAGACCACAGGCACGGAGACGCGACTTGAAGGAAACATTCATATTCTCCGGAAGGACTGGGAGAGATCGAAGGCGAGAGCAGGAAGCAGGAAGCTGGGGCTTCTGCAGCGGTGGAGAGCCTGAGAGACGCCTCCAGAAGGCGGGAAGGAGGAGACCACCTGCAGGAGGGTGAAGACACCTTCCTGAACACGGCGCTCCTCAGGGAGGAGGCATCGGCTCAGAGGGTCAGTGATGGAAGGACCGCCGTGTTTGTCGTCCAGATCGGCGGGACGTTGGCCTCGGGGGTCTCCTGACCAAACCGGGAGATCCTGCCGGAGAAGAGATTTAAATATGGATCTCCATGTTTGCAGATGACACCGTGATCTGCGGTGAAAGCGGGGAGCCGGTGGAGGAACATCTAGAGAGATGGAGGGATGAAGGTCAGCTGCGTCAAGACACTATACATGACTGCGAAGAACCCAGGAGGAAAGCTGAGGCTGCAGGAGATGAAGAAGGTGGAAGAGTTTAACTACCGAAGGCCAACGGTCCAGAGCGACGGAGAGGGTGGAGGAGGGCTGGAGGAGCATCTGCAGGAGAGAAGAATGTCTGCCAGAAAGAAAGGACGTGGAGAAGATCTGGGTAGAAGGATGCCGGGGTCGAGGAGGTTTGGAGGAAGACCAGAAGGGAGCTTTATGGACGGAGGCGACGGCGCCAGGAAGGTAGTCGGTGTGAGAGGAGGTGGGACGGAGGCTGAGGAGACCCTGGAGGGAGCGGCCTGAGGGACAATGAGACACATCTCGATCGGTGGTCGATTGGCGGCGGACGTTTAAATGTCTGTGAAGTATCTCCTTCACGGCACGAGAAGATCCTGGCCGTGGACCGGCTCGGACACAGTTACTGCCGCTAACGCTAACGGGACCTCCGGAGCGGCCGCTAATGCTAATGGAGCGGCTGCTAACGGTAACGGGAGCGGCCGCGAGCGCTAACGGAGCGGCTGGTTGAGACGGCGTGGAAGATTTGGTGACCTCGGTTGCCCCCGCAGGGAGCCGCAGAGCGGCGCTCTAATTAAGACGTCCCTCTAATCGCGGCGTGGAGTTAATGGAGTCCAGAGCAGCTCAGAAGATGTCATTGTTCTGAGGCGCCGCTGTTCATTACAGGTTAATTACACGCCGCCATCGCTGGAGAACTTCCTCCACGTCGAATCCCGGCGGGCTTGAGACACGGCAGATAACCACGGCGACCAGAAGGTCACAGGAGCTCCGTGGCAACAAGACCAGAATATTCTGATCAGCGGTGGAAGCCGGCTGTGGAGATAAGGGGGGACTTTCTTCTTGCAGGCTGTTGCATCACATTTTCCTGGAGAAGCTCAGTGAACCCCCCTTCTCACACACACACACACACACACACACACACACACACACACACACACACACACACACACACACACACACCTTCATCCACTCTCTGAAACTCTGTGATCCTGGTTCCCTCCCACATCCATAAACCCTCAGGGGCCACACTGTTATTTCCAGCTCTTTATTTATCTTCTCATTTGGCCCTCCTCCTCCTCCTCCTCCTCCTCCTCAGGATGGAGGTCATCCCAGCCCGTCTCCACCAGGGTCTCAGTGAACCAGTCACAGCTCGGAGTTGGACAACAGCTGCAACTCAAGAAGCAGAGCAGATAAACTCTCCTCCTCCTCCCCGGCTGCTTTATCAGATTTATTAAAAAGTGAGTCAAACACCAGACACAACTTCTGTCTCTCACAAAGGAGCTGAAGCCTCCTTCTCCTCCTCCTCCTTCTCCTCCTCCTCCTTCTTCTCCTCCTTCTTCTCCTCCTCCTTCTTCTTCTCCTCCTCCTTCTTCTCCTCCTTCTTCTCCTCCTCCTTCTTCTTCTCCTCCCTCTCTCACGCACATACATATTTAAAGCTGCAGTTCTGGTCTGCCTCTTCTGTGATTACATGGATAATCACAGGGTGTAACTGGGCCTCTGTGTGTGTGTGTGGTGTGTGTGTGTGTGTGTGTGTGTGTGTGTGTGTGTGTGTGTGTGTGTGTGTGTGTGTGTGTGTGTGTGTGTGTCTAAAGTTGTTCTGGCTGAGTGCTGGGACCTCACTGAACACACACACAGGATAGGCTGAGGTTGTTTGTGTTTTCTGCTGGTGTAGGACCTGGGTGGTTCCTCTGGAAGAGGAGCAGCAGGAAGTGTCTCCTCCCCCTCCGACACGCCCACACACTCCCAGACATCCCATAATTACTCGCGTGTCCCTGAGAGCTGACCGCGGCTCGCACCACCCCGACCATCATGTCCGGGGACGGCGGCGTCCGTGCGACGTGTCTCACGGGGAAGTCCGGCGAGGACCTTCTCCTTCCTGTCCGGGAGGAACCTGAGCGGCGCCGCCGCCGCGGGACGCTCTCGTCCGCTTCTCCTTGACATCACGGAGCGCCGCGGCGCCCCGGGTGGACCAGCCCGAGGTCAGAGGCGGAGATGTTGAGCCCGAGCGCGGGAGGAGATCCGGCTCCTCGGAGGTTCTTGCCGCTCCTGAGACGATGCGTGAAGGCCCGCTCGGGCCCTCGGTCATCGCGCTAAGCTAACTAGCAGAGGGCGTGCGGCCTTCTTCTCCGCCTGTGGAGAAAGAGTTAGCGTGACCTTTCACCCCACCGATGCGCTCCACGTTCTTCCACGCACGTTGTGAGATCTTTCCGTCAGGCGTCGGAAAGCCTCCCTTCGGCCGCGGGCTCGGAAACCGGGCCGGCGAGACCGAGGCCTCGCGGAGGAGCCGGGTCTCCGAGGAACCCGGACCGCCTCCGTCTGCTGGGAAGCGTGGGCTGAGCTGCCCCGCCTCCTCTTCCTCCTCCTCCTCTTCCTCCTCCTCCTCCTCCGCCCCCTCCCGCCCCTTCTCCACCTCTCCAGCTCTCCAGTCAACAGGAAGACCGGAGGCCGAGCGGAGCGCCGGTCCTGGGCAGGAGAGGAAAGAGCCGGAACAAAGGGGCGGCGAGCGCAGGCCCGGGAATGAGCCGCAACCAGAGGGACGTGAAGAAGGTCCAGGCCGCCTATCTGCAGAACCTGGAGCGGCTCGGCCAGGCCTCCAAGGCGGACAGGAGCCGGAAGGAGAAGGAGGGCGTCTCCGAGCAGGAGGCCATGGAGAAGCCGCGGGCCGTGACCAAGAGCTCGGCTCACAGGATCAGCCGGGACCTGACCTGCTCCATCTGCCTGGACCTCTTCAAGCGGCCCGTGTCGCTGCCCTGCGACCACACCTTCTGCCTGGGCTGCATCGAGGGCTACTGGACGGGGCCCCGGGGCCACGGCCAGGGGGGCTCCGGCTCCTGCCCCCAGTGCAGGAAGGTCTACCCCGGCCAGAGCTACAGGCCCAACCGCATCGTGGCCAACATCGTGGAGAGCTACTGCCAGGGCCTGGAGGAGAGCGGGGGAGGGGCCCGCCTGGCCCCGGAGGCCGAGAAGGCGCCGGCGCCGGCGCCGCGCTGCGGGAGGCACCGCGAGGAGCTGAAGCTCTACTGCGAGGAGGACCAGGAGCTGGTGTGTCTGGTGTGCGGCGTCTCCCAGGAGCACAGGAACCACACCCTGGTCTGCGTCCAGGAGGCCGAGCAGAAGTTCAGGGTGGGTGAGCGCCGGCGGGGGGCGGGGCTTAGGGTCAGGGTCAGGGTCAGGGGGTCCTGGCTCCAGACCTGACCCGAGGTCCTCGCCGTGTCTCCGCAGGCGTCGCTGAACAGCTCGGTGGAATCCCTCAGGGTCGAGCTCGACACGGCGCTGCGGTGCGACAGGGAGGCCGAGGAGGAGGTCAAGAAGCTCAAGGTGAGCAGGAGGTCATGTGACGCGGGTCAGGTGAAGAACGGCGGCGAGCGCGTGTCATCAGCCAGGCGGAAGCGTCCGGATCCACACGCGCGGCACACTGTGAACAAAACAGCTTCTGCTCCTTCCTCCTCCTCCTCCCCAGGAGCACACGGCCGACCTGAAGCAGCGCATCGAGGCCCAGTTCAGCGACCTGCACCAGTTCCTCTACCAGGAGGAGAAGCTGCTGCAGGTGAAGCTGAAGACGGAGGAGCGCAGGGAGCTGATCCGCCTGGACGAACACAAGGCGCTGCTGTGCGTGGAGATCTCCAGGCTGCAGAGGGCCGTGCAGGAGATCGAGGAGAAGCTGCGGCAGCAGGACGCCTTCGCGCTGCTCAGGGTGGGTCTTCGGACGTCTGGGAGACGTTACTGAGTCAGCTAGGAGATGCTGAGCTCAGGGTTCACGGCCACATTGGAACCAGATGATGTGGTGGGTGGAGGTGGAGGTAGATGTGGAGTTAGAGCTGGAGCTGGAGGGGAAGGGGGGCTGGAGGTGGAGGTGGAGGTTTGTCTCACCGCAGCAGAAAAGTTGGGGGCCAGGATTGAGAAGAAGTGGACGTCCTCCTCCAAAAACAAAGGGCTGCAGGACAGGATGTATGAGCTCACTTGTTGATCCGCAGGAAAGGGACTGGAGCTTGGGGGCGGAGCCTAACCGGGGCACCGGCGGCGGGAATTTCCCCCCCGGCCGCAGGAAGGGGGGCGGGGCGGGGGGGCGACACTGACCTCATCTGGGAAGCGTCTCATTCTTCTCGCATTTCCAGTCAAGCTAACCTCCGTCTCCTCCCTCTCCTCCCTCTCCTTGCAGAGCATCAAGGTCCTGCTCCAGAGGTGAGTGCCGGAACGTTCCTCGGTCGCCCCCCCCCCCGTCCCCCGCTGACTCCCCGCCGCCTCCCGCCCGCAGGCCGTCGCCCAAGTTCGAGAAGCCGGCGTTCTCGCCGCCGAGCCTGTGCGAGGGTCGCTTCGCGGGGCCACTGCAGTACAGGGTGTGGAAGTCCATGAAGGCCAGCCTGTATCCAGGTACGCCGCCTCGCTCGCCGTTCCTCGGCCGAGGACCCCGAACCCCCCCGACCCTCAGCCTGTCGCCTCCCCTCCCGCAGTTCCGGCGGCCATCACCTTCAACTCCAGCACGGCCAACCCCTGGCTCAGCCTGACCTCCTCCCTGACCTGCGTCCGCTACCAGACCTTCAACCAGGCGGTGCAGGACAACCCTCACCGCTTCAACGCCGCCCTGTCTCTGCTGGCCAGCCAGGGCTTCACCCACGGGCGCCACTACTGGGAGATCGAGGTCTACAGCAGCACCGTGTGGACGGTGGGCGTGGCCCGGGAGTCGGTGCCCCGCAAGGGGGTCATCAAGGCGCTGCCCGCCAACGGCTTCTGGACCCTGTCCCTGTCCTACGGGATCCAGTACATGGCCGGGACCTCGCCGCCCACCCTGCTGGCCCTGGAGGAGCCGCTGGCCCGCATCGGGGTCTACCTGGACTACAAGCGGGGCCTGGTGTCCTTCTACAACGCCGAGAGCATGACGCACCTCTACACCTTCAGGGAGACCTTCGCCGAGACGCTCTTCCCCTACTTCAACCTGGGCTTCCTGGACAAGGTGCACGAGAACGAGCCGCTGAAGGTCTTCCTGCCCAAGATCTAAGAGACTGTGAAGAAACAGCTGGGAGGCAGAGGGTCGGACACGCCGGGCGACACACTCCTCGCGTCTCCGCCAAAGAGCCTATCTGTCCGTGTGTGTGTGTGTGTGTGTGTGTGTGTGTGTGTTACTTAATTTTTTACTCCCAAACAATAAAAGTGTCTTCTCCAACAAAGACGGTGATGGTTCCACATCCTGATCAACAAACGGGAGGAACGGCTTCGGTTTGACGAGGCTCATCTTTGGACAGGCGATGCGTTCAGTGTTTTTGAAATAGTTTGAAATGGTGTGTTTGTGTTCAGCCTGTGTGAGGACGGTGACGCACACGAAAGCAGGGGTTACAGGTTTTAATAGGGCAGAGCGGTGGAGCCCCGCCCCCTGGGAGGCGGGGCCAGACTCACGGCGGCCGGCGGGCCGTCACGACGCTCCTTTCTCTGGGAAAGTGTTCGGGTGGAACTGGTCTTCCGTCCCGCGGCGAGGGGGTCGGGGGTGGGGGGTCCGCGCCCCCTCTTCGGGGAGGTACGGGCATCGGGGCAGAAGAAGCGTTAGCGTTAGCCTCCGCGGTGCTAGTTGTCTTTTGGTTCGGGGGCAGCGAGGAGGCGGCGGGGCAGCCGGGGGTCACTTGCTCGCATGTAACGTGTCCTGGAACTTGGTGCTGGTGTAGAGCACGTGGAAGCCCTTCTTACTGATGCTGTCGTCCGAACGGAAGATCAGGACGATGGAGTCTCCGGCGGAGAAGATCTCCTCCGGAGCCTGGAGGCGGAGGAGAGCGGGGTTGGCGCCGAGGGACGAAGAGGACCTTCCGGAGTCGCGGTACGGCGACCTTCGGGCCTCGGACTCACCCCGGATCCGCAGAAGCGCCCCAGGCGGGGCGACTTGACGTCGGCGCCGTCGTAGAGCTCCACGTAGTCGTAGCCGCAATCGGGTTCCTCCTCCATCTCGAACACCTGGAAGATCAGCTCCACGCCGTAGCCCTTCTCCGCCGTCACCGCCCAGTGGCAGTCGGCGCCCACGGGGTAGTTGTTGTCTCCGAACTGAGCGTGGGAGAAGAGGTCCTTGGTCTGGACCTCGGCCCGCAGGAAGCCCCCGCACTCTGGGAACAAGGACACCAGGTGAGAAGACCAGACCCAACCGGACCGGACCGGACCGGCAGGAGGCCGAGGGTCCCACCCGGGCTCTTCTGGCCCACCTGATCTGTAGGACGCCTGGAAGCCCCCCTTCTGCACCGAGCTGTCGGAGAAGAAGCGCAGGAACATCTGGTTGAGGGTGGAGACCACGGGCGGGGGCTTCTTGGCGCCGCACACTCGGCCCAGACTCGGGGCGCCGCCGTCCTCCCCGTCGTAGATCTCCACGTGGTCGTAGGCGCATTCCAGGTGCGTCTCCATGTCGATCTCGTTGAACACCTGAGGGTGGCAGGGAGACATGAAGGGAGACACACACACACACACACACACACACACACACACACACACACACACACACACACACACACACACACACACACACACACACACACCAGCTTGATGCGGTGGCCCGGGGTGGTGGACAGGGACCAGCTGCAGACCTTCTTGCTGGGGTATTTATCAGGCCAGTTGGGGCTGCTGATGGAACCAGAGACGCCGCTCACTGCGTGGTCACAGCCGGCTGGAGGTAACACACACACACACACACACACACACACACACACACACACACACACACACACACAGACGGACAGACAGCATGGGTGAGTCTTCCTCCTGGTCATGAGACCTTCAGAAGAAGGTCCTCCTGGCCGCCCACGGTCTGAGATGCTGATCTTGCATGGGGGTCAAAGGTCAGACCTGCTCCAGGGGTCGATGCAGAGACCCTAGAGGTCGTTTCAAATCACAAACACTTTTAAAGTTTTCTAAATGCCGCTGAACTCAAACTCAAACAGACCCTGAGGGCTGTCCAGGTCCTAGAAGGTCCAGGGACCATCTAACTCTGCATCTCCACAGGCAGTGAGGGACCACACAAGTGACCTGCACCTTCAGCTCCACATTCAGAAATGAACCAGGGAAGAAGAAGAGGAGGTGGACACCACGGAGGTGAAGCTGCCACAGCATTCATGGAATAACAAAGCTGAACGGTCTGATGGTCCAAGTATCTTCTGCCTGCGTCGCATCGCCGTGTGAAGAACCCTGTTCACCGTTAGCAAACTCCACCCTCATTCTGGCCAAAAGGTAGATTGTCCTGAACGAGCCCTGGAAACCCCTCTGAGCGGACCAGGAGAGCGTGGACCTCCTCATCACTTCTGCTGACGGGAGTTCCACCGATCTCCAAGCACCTGGGAGTCGCCGTCAGAAGACCCTGCGTGGGAGGAGGAGGAGCGGCGAGCGGCGTCCGTACCTTCCTTGCAGTCGTGCTTGTTGTCGTGCAGCGTGAAGCCGCCGCGGCAGCGACAGCTGTAGCTCCCGAGGGCGTTGACGCACTCGTGCTGGCAGCCGCCGTTCTCCGCCGAGCACTCGTCGATGTCTGCGAGGACACGGGACCATGAGCCGGGAGGGCGGGAAGCCAGCGGAAGCCAGCGGAAGCCAGCGGAAGCCAGCGGAAGCCAGCGGAGGCGGCGGTTCGGCGGACCGACCTGAGAAGAAGCGAGCCTTGAAGCCCCTCTTGGAGACGGTGTTGTCCGACTTGAACTCGATCCTCATGTTGTTGTGGCGCGAGGTGACGGCCTCGGGCCTCTCCGCCCCGCAGAACCTCCCCAGCAGCTCGGAGTCCAGGCTCGGCCCGCCGCGCACCTCCACGTAATCGTACTTGCACACCTGGAGACGAGGACACCTTCTGGAACCGGCGCCGGAGACACGGGACGGCGGCGGCGGCGGCGGCGGCGGCGGCGGCGGCGCTCACGTCGTTGCCCTCGGTCTCGAAGGCGTCGAACACCAGCGTGATGCGGTGCTGGTCCGGGGCCAGGAGGTGCCACACACAGTTCTTGTCAGGAGGATACTCCTTGGGCCAGGAAGGCGTGGAGATGGAGCCGTTCAGACGGCTGATCAAGCCCCCGCAGGCCGTCGCTGGTCGGGGAGGACCAGGGTTCAGAAGATCCAAAAGATGCAGTTAGCTTGGTTATCTACACTAGTCATGAGCGGTGGACGTGAGGACACGTCAACTTCTGGAGGAGCTCGATGAGAGCAGCGTTGGAACAAGCGGAGAGGAAAGGAAAAGGCGGAGAAGATGGAGGCGGAGAGAAGCTACGGGTCTGGTTTGGAGACACCAAGGAGGAGACGGGAGGCAGAGATGGAGGCGGCGGAGGAGACAATGGGGAGGTTCTTCTTTGGGAGCGAGGAGGATGGAGAGCATCGGGAAGGAGTCCGTCTGAGGGACGGCACGACGTAGAGGTTCTGGAGATAAAGTCACACTGAGATGGTTTGGATGCTGACAGAGGAGGGATGGAGAAGATCTGGGCGCAAGGATGCAGAGGATGGAGGAGGTCTAAGGAAGACCAGAGAGGAGGTTTATGGATGGAGAAGGAGGGCAGGAAGGTAGTCGGAGGATGAGACGGAGGCAGGATGGAGATCCCTGAAGGCGGCGGGAGAAGAAGAGCAGAAGCCAAGCGGCGATGGGAGAAGGTGCTGTGAGGAAACGGCGTCATCTGGTGGGGACAGAGCAGGTCAGAGCGGCCGGAGATGAGAAGAGGCGGGACTCACTCTGGCAGGAGGTCCCGTCGGGCGCCAGCTGGTATCCGGGGTCGCAGGCGCACCTGAAGCTGCCCAGCGTGTTGAGGCAGAGCTGCTGGCAGCCGCCCCTGTCCGGCCTGGAGCACTCGTCCACCTCTGGAGAAGAAGACCAGGAGAGGCTCAGCGCCAGAGCCGGACCCCCTCCCGGCCCTGCCGCCGACCTCCGACCTCCTGACCTTTGAAAAAGTTGGCGGAGAACCCCGCCTTGTTGACGGAGCCGTCGGAGCGGAACTTCAGCCACAGCTGGTTGGAGTTGGTCTTCAGGTCGCCGGGCCGGTCGTGGCCGCAGAAGCGTCCGAGCAGCGGGCTGCCGTCCGAGGCGCCGTCACGAACCTCCACGTAGTCGTAGGCGCAGCCGTCGTGTCTCTCCATCTCGGGGAAGAACAGACGGCGGGACAGATGAAGGCGCTGCCGGGACCTTCTCCTATCCTGGAGCTCCCTCCGGTGGAGAGCCGAGGACGTCCACGTGTGAAAGGAGTCAGATGGGGTCAGAGCTCCTCGACCTCCTGGCCCGCTCTTCTAATAAAGCTAATCTCTGAAGAAAACACACCGCGCGCACCAGGAAACCCCGGGTCGGCTCCTGGAGATGGAGAGATGGTGTGGATGAAGACGAAACCCCGGCGATCTCAATGAGTTGGAGGAGCAATGAGGAGAACCTCCAGGAGACCTGAAGGCTCCTCCCCTGGATGATCTTCCAGTGCAGGACGCGGCGGGTCGACGTGACCGGATTAAAGTATTTCCTGCAGTAGTACTCGCAGTACTCCCAGGGACGAATACTTCATGGCTGTCGTCGCTCTGAGGAGCTCCGGGACGAAACAAGATGTTCCTTTGCCTCAGATGGGATGAAGCTTCCTGACCCGGACCCTCCTGAAGGTTTGTGCTGCAGACCCTGCGATCTACGTGGGCCGAGCAGCACTTCTTCTTTCAGCTGGAGGACCGAGTCTCCCTGAGGAACCTGAGGAGGAACCTGAGGAGGAACCTGAGGAGGAACCGGCAACCAGGAGCCCAGATGTGGGCCTGGAGGTGGAGAACTTCCTGCTCATGCGCCAGGAGACACTGAGTCATGAAGAAGCTGGGGCTCTGGGTCGCCATCGGGAGTGTGTGTGTGTGTGTGTGTGTGTGTGTGTGTGTGTGTGTGTGTGTGTGTGTGTGTGTACCTCAAAGGCCTGGAAGGAGAGCCCGACCCCGAAGCCGTGCTCCACGGAGATCCTCCACACACACTCCTTGTTGGCGTGATATTCGTCGGGGTAGTTTGGAGACTGGATCTGCCCGCTGTCCCGCCGCACCTCGCCGCCGCAGACGGCTGCAGGGGGCGGAGCCACACATCGTTCGTCTCGGGCCGGCGCCGTTCCCGTGGCAACGGACGCAGGCGGCGTACCTTGGTAGACGGCGGAGAAGCCTTTGCCCACCCAGCTGCTGCTGCTGCGGAACTCCACCCACAGCCGGCTGTCCGACGACACGATGGCGCCCGGGAGGGCGTCGCCGCAGAAACGGCCTGCGGGGACAGGAAGTGCAGCGTCAGCGCCGCCGCCGGCGCCGTACGCCTCGGACGGACGGGACCCGCACGCACCTTTCAGCGGGGCTTTTCGCCAGAACCCGTCACGGACCTCCACGTGGTCGTACCAGCACAGGTGGCTCCTGAAGAGGTCCATGGACGTGAAGTTCAGGATGATCTGAGGAGAGCAGAAGGGCGGCGGTCAAGACTGAAGGTCTGAACGCCGGCGAGGACGGAGGGTCCGGTTCCCCCCGTCCTCGCCGGCCTCCATCGCTTCTCCTGGACGTGGTCTCCTGGGACCTCCTCCCGTCACACGCTGAGGTTCATCTATCCTGTGAGCTCCCTCTTAGCTCCCTCACACACCAGACATGTTCCTCCAGCTCCACCGCTGCTCTGAACATCTCATTTCTGCTGGGGGTTGGGATGTGGCTTCAGATCCCCAACATCTGGAAGACCTCTTCCATCTGTCTGGACTGAGAGCTTCCTCCCGTCACCTCGTCTCCATCACCTTCTCTCCAGGCGTGACGGAGATCCTCCACACGCAGTGGGCGTACGCCGAGTATCCGTTGGGGAAGTCGGGGGACGAGAAGTTTCCAGTGCTCTCCTGCAGGCTGTCCCCACACTCTGACACACACACACACACACACACACACACACACACACACGGATGGACATTGGAATAACATTGAGATTCCAGGCCGATGAACAGAACAGCTTCATCCCAGTAGATCTTCAGGTCTGATCAGGCCTGAGTGAAAGCCCACCCTCCACCTGGCAGCCTTACTCGGACACTTGTAGAGCTTCCTGGCCTGGGCCACGTCCCCCCTGCTGAGGCGCGTCCTCTGGCCGATGGCCGGCCGAGCGCTGTGCACGTCGTAGCGCGGCAGGATCGTGTCCAGGAAGACGCCTCTGGAGGAGAGCAAGGAACGGTGGTGAGAGGCGGGCGGAGGAGGTCGGAGGAGGTCGGAGGAGGACGGAGGAGGTCGGAGGAGGTCGGAGGAGGTCGGAGGAGGACGCCCGGAGGGAGGCGGGCCTCGACCCCGGGGCGCCCCGACCGGTCCCCTTCGCCTGGCCGGGGCCGGTCGCCGTGGCAATGCGGCGGTGAATGACAGGCATGTGCAAAGCGAGCGGTGAATGGAGGCTGGCAGCCCGGGGCAGAAGGACCCTCCACACCACAGACGTCCTCACAGGAACCCTGGCTGAAGGCCAGGACAAAAACAAACAAACCAAAACAACGTGAGGGCCGCAGGAGACCAGGAGGAGGATCGGAACCACCGAGGCCCTGGTTGGAGGCCCCTGACTGGAGGCCCCTCGCTTGGAGGAACCTGGCTGGAAGCTCCTGGTTGGAGGCCAATGGTTGGAGGCTCCTGGCTGGAGACTCCTAGAAGGATGGCCCCGGTTGGAGGCTCTTAGTTAGAGGCTCCTGGTTGGAGGCCACGTGCGGCGTGGGAGCAGCTGAAGGGCCGCTGGATCCTGGAGACTCTGCAAACGCTCTCCGAGACGTCAAAGCAAAAGGGTCTCCTCTTGTGGAGCTTTCACACCTTCACGCTGGACATTCAACCATTCACACGCCGAGGAGCGGCGGAGCCGCCCCGCCAGGCGCCCGGCCGACCGCCAGGAGAACGTGAGGAGAACGTGAAGGCCTCCCGCTGACCTGGAGAAGGTGTTCCTGGCGTAATGCATGATGCTGCCGAAGTCGTACGTCTCCCCGAGGGAGTCCACCTCGCCGGGCTCCATCTTCAGGAAGTTGTACTCCTGTCCTGTTCAGGGGCAGAACGTCAGAGCTCTGGGTGCCAGGAGGAAAATCTGGAGGGTCAGTGAGCAAACACACACACACACACACACACACACACACACACACACACACACACACACCCTTCCCCGGTGAGCCGGAGCTGCAGTACCTTGCTGAATGTTGTCTCTGATGATGCTTACATGCTCGTCCCGGTCGGGACGCGTGTGCTCGTGCCAGAATCCGATCACGTGGCCGAGCTCGTGCACCACGATGCCGAACTTATCGCAGTTCTTGCCGATGGAGATGGCCTGAGGACCTCCGCCTCGCCGGCCCACGTACGAGCAACACCTGCGCGGGCGAGAGGTTGAGGTCCGACCGGGATCCGTCCTCTCCGCTCCTGACCGGACCTGCGGACGGACGGCCGGCGGCGCCGGAGGCGGAGCTGCGTGGGGGCGGAGCTCTGGACTCACCCGCAGGGTCTGTAGGTGAACACGATGTAGCTCTCCTCGCCCGTCCTCTCGGTGAAGGTCACGCAGGTGTTCTTCTCCCAGTGACGCATCGCCTGGCGGAAAATGGCTCGCTGGCTTCCTGGAAGGAGACTCTGGCTGAGGGCCGGCGGCGGGCGGCGGGCGGCGGGCGAAGGACGGCGGCGTGGGCTCGGGACTCACCGCTGAAGTTGCCGCTGATCACGTACGGGATGATGCCGTCGGGCCAAACCCGCTCGGGCCTGGACGTGGCGGCCCGCCGAGTCCTCGCCGTCACGTCGGACCGGGAGGAGCCGTCGGCTGTAACACACGGGAAACCGGCCGGAGCCGTGAGCTTCTCCTCCGACCCGCCGGCGAACCCGCGTCTCCACGGCTACCTGACTGCGTCCGTCGGGGCCGCCGACCGGCCGCTCTGAACATCTGCAGGTCGTCTTCGTCCAGGGCGATGTCTCCCAGGAAGGCAGCTGGGCGAGACGGACGGAAGGAAGGACGGAAGGAAGGACAGCGTCAGCGCAGGTCGCCGGCTCAGCCGAGGCGGACGCCATCGAGCCCGGCTGAGGGATCTCCTCCCGCCCTGGATCTCCTCCCACCCTGGACCACGTGAGTGTTTTCTTGGCTGGACCAAAGCAGACCTCCGGGTTCTTTGAGTCCGGCCTCCAACGAGATCCTTCACTGCTCCCTCTGCTTTGCCAGTGAAGACCTGGAAGGTGGAGGTGGAGACCAGGTCCTGCACCCCCTGTCCACCTCAGCCTCCAGGCTTCACATGAATGCTCACTCCCGGGGGGTGGGGGGTACCAGGAGGGAGGGGGTTCACCCTGGACCTCCACATGGAGACGTCTAACCCTTCACCCTCTCATCTACACATCTGGACCATGTTGGGACTCCAGAGAAGCTCCTGCATGTGTTCGCACGGCGGGAGAACCCAGAGAACCCTGAGGAACCCCACGCAGACACTCCACACAGGACAGCCTCCTGTGGAAACCCAGCCGGGGACCTTCTGCTGTGAGGACGAGGTTTTAACCCCGGCGTGAACTGAAAGTATGTTAGTCAAACAGCCTTGGACCCTCAGCCCCGGCGAGCCCTGGTCCTCAGGTGGAGGTCCTGCTGCAGCTTCTGGCTTTGCAGTGACTCCCTCCAGCTGGAGTCTTCGACACTGAACCTTCACAAACGTCTCGCTGGAGCGTCTGGCGGCGTGACGTCGAGGGGCAGAGTTGAAGCCCTGAAGCCCTGAAGCCCTGAAGTCCTGCTGCAGCTCCAGCTCCTCTGTTTGATCAGCAAACTGTTTGCTCTGCACACAAACCTGACACTGCTGAGGCCGCCGGCGGGACCTGGACTGAAAGCAGCACCAGCCTGCAGGAGCTGCTGCAGGTCTGCACGCACTGACTCCTCCTCCACCTCCAGCACTGCACACACATACACACACACACACACACACACACACACACACACACACACACATCTGTGGCTGGAACACCGCGAACGCATGCATGGACACGCAGGAGATCTTTGGACATCTTCATTCCAAGAAGTAAAACCACTTCTGTGGCCTGCAGGGTAAACAGAGCTGATGGAGGTCATCACAGCGTGTTCGAGGAACACCCAGTATTTGTTTAGCACTTGGGAGATCCATGTGTGTGTGTGTGTGTGTGTGTGTTTGCTGGGCCTGGTTGTTCTGGATGGTGTTCCACAGAGAAGATAAGCTGCAGGTCTTCTGCGGCGGCGTGAGGAGGCACGAGAGGGTTGGCGCTCTCATCGTGGCAGAATGTTTTCCAAGCGCAGACCAGGACCCGCTTGTTGACCTTTGACCCACAAGCTGGTGCTCCAGATGCTAAACAGCTCCTGACAGGAGGAGCGACGGCCAGGACACCACCGCTGTGGAGAAGAACGGATGAACGTCTTGACCCCAGAGATGTTTTGGTTTTTCCAGACTCGGCCGGAAGCCGATCTACCATCACCCTCAAACCTGGAGCTCTGGGAGCTGACGTTCAGGAGAGTTCTACGTTGGGTTTAGATAAAGTCCTGGTTGCTTGATGTGCAGGCAGAGGTGGATTCCCGGAGCCTCCTCCTTCACCCAGAAGGTCCCTGGTTGGATTCCCACAGGAGGCCTACAAGTGTGGACTCTCCATGTTCTTCCCATGTTCTGTGAGTGAGGTTCCTCGGGGTTCCTCCGGGCCCAAACACAAGCAGGAGGTCCATGGAGACCCTACACGGTCCAGACGTTTGGATGAGAGGGCCAGTGGTTGGGCGTCTCTATAAGTGGCCCTGTGATTGGTCCAGGTGAACCCACCTCTCGCCCAATCCCAGCTGAGGCGGGATGCAACACCCCCCCCCCCCACCCTGGCAGCAGAAACCGCACAGTAGATATGGAGGAGTGAATGAATGAATGCTTCATGTATGGGATTCTTCTGGGATGTCTGGCTCTCCAACCAGCTCCGTCCTGTGTTTGTGGGAGATGTGGATCTTCACCTTCGAGCTCCTGCTCAGGCAGGTGAGGAGCCTCTGCTGGGACGCCCAGACGCCCCTCCATGTGTGAGAAGCTCTCAGAGCTTCCAGAAACTTACACCTGTTTTCCACAGGTGAAGTGAAACACACACACACACACACACGTACATGCACGCACGAGCTCACACACACACACACACACAAACATCTGGATTTCTGCAGTTGAGTCAGCGGTGAGTCCCGCGTCAGCCGGCTCTGCAGCCGTCACGTCTCCGATCTCCAGCCCGGACTAATTCCTGGCACATTTATGTCTTGGTGACGGCCTGTGTGTGTGTGTGTGTGTGTGCGTGCATGTGTGTGTGAGACGGCGGGGAAAACACACTCCATCCGGAGAAAGGAAGCCGTCGGGCCGCTGACGGGAAAGTCGTGCGGTCAGCCCTGCGGGGAAATGGACGCCGCTTCCACGCCGGGCCCGAGCGGCCACGCCGTGACATCACAACCCTCAGCTGACCAGTGTGAGCGCCGCCCGCCAACCCTGCACTTCAGGTCCCGACCCGCCGCCTGCGCCGCTGGAAGGATGATCCGGCTGAGGAGGCCCCGGGCACCAGGGTTCGGCTGGGGGGCACAGCCGTGTTTAAATAGAGCGTTCTTCATGCTAAGGTCACCTCAGGACGCAGGGCGTCCACCCGAGGTCACGGCAGAGCGTCCACCCGAGGTCACGGTGGCCCTGAACGCCTCGGTGCATCCTCACGGGCCGGCGTGGAGACCGCCGTCCAGTCCATGGTACCAAACCAAACCGGGGGAATCAAGATGGAAGCACCTCCTTGCACTGAGGCCAGGGGTCAGGGGTCAGGGGTCAGGGGTCAGGGGTCAGGGGTGTCCTGTGTGTCGGCCGTGCAGATGGTTCCACCCTCCGCCCGTCCGAGCTCGCTGCCGGGGTCGAGCCTCGACGGCGAGGCCGCCTGGACCTCACGGCACCTTCCGGGCCACAGCATTTCAGGAGCGGGTCGGACCGTCGCGGCGGAACCCGCCGAGCACCGAGGGTTCAGCCTCCCGGGCGGCTCCTCGCCTCGTCCTTCCCGCGGGCGGCGAGATGATCGGCCGCGGCGGAGCCGCAGGCCGCGGTTTGTTCCGCTTGATTAAAAGCGGCCGGCGTCCGTGGGATTGACCCGGCGCCCGGCAGACACGGGGCGGCGGCGGCGCCGGCCGTCCCCATTAGAGCGGCTCGGGCTGCTGATGTAACAACCTTTGAAAGGCGCCGCCGCCGCCCTTTCATCCGGCCTTTGAACAGAACTCACTCATGCAAACGGTGACTGCAAACGACAGTCGCCCGCGGCGAGCGCCCCGAGCTTTGAAGCCCGAGGGATTTTACGGGCGTCCAGCCGAGGGCCGCTCTGGCACGGCCTCGGTGACCTCCAGTCTCCAGGCAACCGCCTCGGAGAGGAGCGCTGTGTTTGGGGGGGGGGGGGGGGGGGGTTCCAGAACACACAAAATAATTGGCTATTAGTGTGATTGGAAACAATGTTCTCGCTGGCAGGGGAGGGGGGTTGGGGGGGGGGGGCTCCCGCCCTTTCTGCAAAACGGCGGCGGACTGACCAGCACAAACTCAGTCCTCTCTTTCATCTGGCGTCATTAGGAAGCTCAACATTCAGCCTTTTTCCACCAACTGAGCCGTCCTGAGCCGTCCTGAGCTCACCTCCTGCTCCAGGTCCAAACCCCTGGGTCGGCCCACGCCGGCCTCCAGAAGGAGCGAGCAGGATCTCACCCAAGACTCTAATTCTGAGGTCACTTCAGTGATCTACGGGGACGCAGGGCGCTGCGGCCGCGGCCGCAGGCCGGCGTGCTTCGTGGATCCTCCTCCTGCTGCTGCTTTGGGTCGAGCAGCTGCTGGCGGGAGCCGTCGAGCCGCCGTCCAGTTCGGAACGAAGCGGGCGAACAGAGCGGCGATCCAGGTGAAAGATCGTTCCAGAAGATGCGCTCGACTGAGGTTTAGCAAGCAGGAAGTGCTCGAGAAGGCGGGTGACCACGGAACTACTTCCTGTCGCCCGGACGGACCGACAAGCCCGCTTCCTCCGCCGCTCCGAAACCTACCCTGCTCAAAGGTCCGACCACGGATCCCCGAGACGTCCCTCGGACACCGTCGGCCGGACCGGGCGGTCAAATCTCCCGAGCCCTCTCACGTTTCACGAACGTGGCGCCCCCATCCTGGAAGACCTGCTCAAAGTCTTCCCGTGAAGACCTGGACCGATGGGCCGCGGGGCACCGAGGACGGACGCGGACCTTCGGCCAGAACCAGGGGGTCGGGGTTACGGGACAGAAGACGGGGTTCATCTCAGACTCCCTGATCCAGATGTTGCTGCCGGTTTCTCCACAAACTCCAGAGAAGCTTCAAAACGGGACGACGGCTCAAAAACCAGAGGTGGGCTTCCTCCTCGCCCGTCCGCTGGACCCACCTGGATCCACCCGGACCCACCCGGATCCATCAGGACCCACGGGTCCTGGTTGGGTTTCATCCACAGTGTGCTGATCCGGAATGGCGAGCAGGGAGGAGGCAGAGCGGATCTTACCGGCTTTGCAGGGGTCCTTGAAGTCCACATCCGCGTCCCGCAGAACGAGCCCGGCGCCCGGCGCCTCCCGGCCGGCCGCCGCGGACGCGCACAGCCCGCACAGCAGGAGCAGCACCGGGGGAGCGGCCGCCATGACTCCCCGGCCCGGGGCTCACCGGCGGGAAGGCAGGAGGACCGGAGGAGGACCGGAGGAGGACCGGAACGCACTTTGGAAACTTCCAGAAGAGATGGAGCTCTGGAGGAGGAAGGCGAGGGCGCGGCGGCTCCTCCTGCGCAGGTCCGGCAGAGGGAACGCGGCGCCGGGAGACTCACGCCTCCATCGCCGCTGCGCTGCGGAGAGCGGCGTCCACATACACACACACACACACACACACACACACACACACACACACACACACACACACACACGAGAGCCGGCGCTCCACCTGCACCCGGCGCGGACGCTGACACGAGGGCGCGCGCGTGTGTTTGTGCCTGTGCGTGTGTGTGTGTGTGTGGACGGGGGCGTGAGCCCCGGCTCTCTCGAGCTCACGTCAGCGTGGGTTTCGCCGTGGCTGCTGGTCCCGCTGTCCGTGTGAGCGACCGCCCAGATGCAGTACGATAAAGCCATGTGCGTGCGTGTATGTGTGTGTGGGTCTGTGTGGGTCTATGTGTGTGTGTGTGTGTCCACGGGTCCGCCTGACCGGATTCACCGCCCGCAGGATCCACGCGTGGCAGCAACAAGTGCCCGCCGCCATTCACGGAAACGCGGGCTCCGGCGCGTGCACCCGCTGCGCGTCCGCCTGTCGTTTCTCCTGCGTGACGTCATCGAGGGCTTCACGTCATCTGAGATCTTCCAAGCGTGTGCGCGTGTCCATCAGCTCGACAGAAGGTCCGACCCGCCCTGACCCGGGCCAGGCGCGAGTTCAGGGAGCATCAGCTTCACTGCGCTCACCGCACATGCACGTCACCGCACATGCACGTCACCTCACATGCACGTCACCTCACATGCACGTCATCTCGACCAGATCCGGACGGATCTTCACAAACCATCTTGGCAGATGTTTACAGGACAGGACTGTCCAGGTCCTCCCATGAAGATCCCCAGGTTCCTCACGGCGCTTTAGAACCTCCACAGCATCAGATTTGGACAGAAGCTCCAGGAGAAGTTTGGAACGTCTGTCCTCCTGGATCTCCAGGTCGTCTCCGCTCCGTGAGGGATCTGTGAATCTGAACAGACGTTCCCAGATCTGGACACATCTGACTCTTCTCTCCATCATCCAGACAGAACCTGTGCAGATCTTTACCTGATATCTCAGTCGTCTTCAGCGGATCCACCCAGGTCTTCACACGACCTCCTCAGAAGCTTTAAATAAAGGTGTACAGAAGAAGTTCATCTCGACTCGTCTTTACGGGCTTTTCGCAGAAGCTGCGAACTGAAGTGACGGGACGCGCTGAGGTTCTGGACCGTCCTCCAGATCTTCTCCGGTGTTCTTTGCTGTCCTCCATCAGATCTTCATTCCCGCCCATCTCAGCAGAGCCAGTTGATCCGTCGGGCTTCGGGTCTTTGAGCGGCGTCTCCGTCCGCCTGAAGATCCAGGAGGAAGAGATGATCCGGCGCGGGGACGTTCACGGAGGAAACATCTCGTCCCAGGAACGTCCCTGCTATGGTGTTTCTCCAGGAGGCGTCCGAGGACCGACGTCCTGCGAGGACGAGGAGCGGCCGGAAACGCCGACCCCGAAACTCCGACCCCGAGACCCCGACCCCGACCCCGACCCCAACCTCGACCCCGACCCCGAACGAAACGAGAGCCCCGGAGATCCGGGTGCGAGAGGCCTGCTGTAACATCTGCGCCGGGCGAGCGCTCGAGGTCCAGGTGCGGCTCTTCTGGCTTTCACATTCCCTGCCGGAGATGTTTCTGAGGTCCGCCGCCTGAACGCCAGGCCCGTCGCCATCTGTGTTTTCGCTCTCAAAGATCCTCCGTGCGCGACCTTAATGCCGCTAGCAGCTCCGGCGCCGCGCCGTCCGGAAGTGCCGACATCTCCGGGGTGAAGACCGGAGCGGCGTCCACCTCCGTTCTCCAGAAGCCGTCCGACGCCGACGCGTCCCACATCGGGTGGCGTCCACATCTCAGAGGCGTTGTTCTCTCCCAGGCTGAGCTCAGACGCCTCACCTGATGCCCTCAGAGGTCACCCGGTGAACCTGCACGCCCTCCAACCGGCGACGCTCCCGCAGGAGCAAACACGCCTCCAACCCCGGCGGGTTCTCGGCGCAGCTGGTGAGGTTCTGAGAGACGTTCCCCAGACGAGCGGCGCCGTCTGTCCTCCTCCGGCTCGTCCCCGACCATCTCCTCCACCGCCGCTCCTCGAGCTTTTCTTCTCCGTCCCCTTCCTCGGCCCGGCGGGCTCAGACGTCGATCTTCGTCCACGGAACCAGATCCGCGGGCGCCGTTCGCCTCCCGTGATCCGGGAGTCCACGGCTTCCTCGGACCCGGTGGTCTCCGGTGAAGTGCACGTGTTTACCACTAAGAGGCACTGACGGACAGCGTCTGGGCGAGGTGGAATCGGGCCGAGCGGCGGGGAAAGTGGGACGAGGGGGAAAACAAAAGCGCGGAGAGAAGTTTGAGGAGTTTGGCGGCTGTTTGGCCGGCCGGCGGCGAAGCGCAGCCTCTCCGTCATGTGCTTGATTACGTGGTGTGAAGTCATCGTTCGCCGGTCCTGGTGATGGAGCGCACGGAGACGGGCCGCAGCCGCGCTCCACCCTCGCACGCTCACATCTGCCGCCCGGGAGACGGGACGCCGAGCCGCCGCCGGAGACGCTTCAGAACCCCGACGTCGCTCTCGGCGGCCGACGGAGGAGAAGGAGGAGGAAGAGGAGGAGGAGGAGGAGGAGGAGGAGGAGGAGGAGGAGGAGGAGGAGGAGGAGGAGGAAGAGGAGGAGGAGGAGGAGGAGAAGGAGGGCCGTCTGCAGCCGCAGAACATTTAGGTTTCCCTTCCCCTCCGGCTGAGGAGATGCTTTCTGTCAGATCTTCGGGGATGTCTCCTCGCCGCTGCAGGCGGGTCCTGCTGGGCGCCCAGGCGGCGCTGCTCGCCGCCGTCCTGCTGGCCGGCGCCGGCGCCGCACAGACCCACGAGCGGAGGGAGGCCGGCTCGTCCTGCTACGGGGGATTCGACCTCTACTTCGTCTTGGACAAGTGAGTCTCCGCTCCTGCTGGAGCTGGACTTTCCTCCTGAATGCATGAGAAGCATGCGGCCGCCCGCCACCTTCCTCGCTCGGAAGCTCTCGCTCCGTCTCCGGAGAAGTTTATCTGGGTCGGGTCAGAGCTCCTCAGGCGAGCAGACCCTCAGACCCTCAGACCCTCAGACCTTCAGACCTTCAAACCTTCAAACCTTCAGACCGTCAGACCTTCAGACCTTTAGACCTTTGGACCTTTAGACATATACACCTTCAGACCTTCAGACCTTCAGACCTTTAGACCTTCACACCTTCAGACCTTCACACCTCCAGACCCTCAGACCCTCCGGCCTGTTTATTTCGTCCTCCTCCTCCTTCAGCGCCGCCAGGTCGGGCTGAGGTGCGGCGGCGATGCCGCAGAAGGAATGTATCTCCACCTGGAGAGTTCACATTTTTTATTTCACATGCTGGCACTTTCTCTGGAGGTCACGAAAGGAATGTATCTCCACCTGGAGAGTTCACATTTTTTATTTCACATGCTGGCACTTTCTCTGGAGGTCACGAGGCACCATCACGGTCCTTCATGATCCACCGGCTCGGGTCCGACTTGGAATTATAAACAATTGCATAACCAGCGACGGGCGCGCCGCTCGGCCCCGTTCTCAGATTGCATAAGAAGTCATCTAAGTCATTAGATCATAAGACGTCATTTAAGTCATTAGAACATAAACGTGATCTAAGTAAGTCAGATCATGGGAAGGAATCTTCTCCGGGTCGATGTGTCTCAGAAGTTCTGGGCGTTTGCTTGTTTTTGTGCTCGGTTAGCAGTTTATTTGGGGCCTCCTGGTCGGCACGGTGAGCTTGAAGACGGTTCCCTTTGAAAGCGCGATGGACGGGGTCGCAGGTCGGCCGCGGGCGTTTGACCTCGGAGAAGCGGCGGTCCGGACGTGTCAGGATGAAGCTCGCGGGCGGCGGCTGCAGTTTTTCAACAACAGCGCAGCTTCTGCCGCGCAGCTTCTGGTGCGCTCGGCCCCGGCCCGCACAACCCTTTCTCCATTGGAGCCAGATGTTCCAGAGATGCCGCTCCTGCGCTCCAATCAGAGGAGCGGAGGGGCGGCGCCGCGGGAGGAAGCCGCCCGCCACGCTGTCGGCGTGTTTGCCTCGCAAATCTCCTGGACTGCTGACCTCCGCTTGGCTGCCGGTCCTGCTGATCCACACGCTGACTCAGCACCTGCTGGCGTGAACTTCCCCAAACAAACACGTGGCCTTTGTTTGTCTCTTTTCAAAGCGAGGGACCGGGACCGGGACCGGGACCGGGACCGGGACCGGCTCTGAGCGCCCTTGACCCCGCCGGTTCAGAGCGGGGAGGGTTTACTGGGAGGGGGGTCTTCTGTCAGAAGGAAGGGGGTGACTCAGAGTTGTCCATCCACGAGGTTGAGATGTGAAGTTGATGTCCAGCGAGCGATGCGACACCTGAAGGTCCGCCTGTCTCCCCGCCTCAGGTCCGGCAGCGTGCAGCACTACTGGAACGAGATCTACTACTTTGTGGACCACCTGGCTCACAAGTTTATCAGGTAGGTCCACGCGGGAGGAGGCAGGAGGGCGGCGGGAACATCGGAGGACGACGTTAACGTCTGGCTTCTGGTCCGCAGCCCGCAGCTGCGGATGTCCTTCATCGTCTTCTCAACGGAAGGACGGACTCTCATGGCGCTGACGGAAGACAGGTGGCGGAAAGACGCCCGGCGCGTCTTCAGCTCTTCTTCACATACGGCGACGCGCTTTCATTCCCAGCAATGATGGTGTTTTCTCCTCCGCTGCCTCGCTCAGGGAGCAGATCCGCGCCGGCCTGGAGGAGCTTCGGATGGTCCAGCCAGGAGGAGACACCTACATGCACAGAGGCTTCCAGAGGGTGAGTGTCAGGAGCCTGCCGGGGCCTCGGCGCCGGGTCCGGCCGCTCTGAATGCTTCGGACTGAACCCGGCCTCCTCCTCCTCCTCCTCCTCCCAGGCCAGCGAGCAGATCTACTACGGGACCGGAGACGGTAAGCGGCGCATCCTTCCTCCTTCCTCCCCTTCATTCTTCTCCAGCCTGCCGGGATCATCTCGTCCAGGCGGTCGGCCCGGAGACGCCGACAGGAAGTGACCCGAGAGCCAGACGAGCGACGAGTTTTCAACTTTGCAGCCCGCTACGCTAACCGGGGCTCTTCGATTAGCCACGCAGCCGTGAGCTAGCGATGCTAACTGACCTCACGGCTCCTGGTGTTTTCACCAGGACTTCAGAGGGGAGGATGGGACCGTAAGGAGCTCCTCCGACTCCACGTCAGGAGGTGCAAGCTAATGGGGCGCCGCAGCTCAGCCTCGGGTGATCTGTCTGAGCGGCTGACATCTTCATCCCAGCACTCACACGTCACCTGAAATCCAGAGACTTTGCTCGCCAGTTCCGTCATCCGATCAAAACGCTGCGTTTCCGTCGGTCTCGGCCAATCGCCTCCTTTCATTTCCTGCTCTTCCAGGAGAGGCTTTTCATCCCCGTCTTTCCGCAGATGTCCGAGCTCACTTTCAGTCTCTGAACCGCAGCCCGACGCCGTCTCACGTGGCCCTCCCGACCGCCAGCCAATCAGGAAGCACCTTTTCCATCATTTGCAAAGGGCGGGCCAATCAGATTACTCATGCCGCAACATTCCTACTACTGCAGGTTTTTAAGCTAATATCGATCTGACCGGCTCGCTGAGCAGCCGCCGGGCGCGTCTTGCTTTGGGGTCGGCTTGAATGTGACGCCGCTCGGCATCTTCAGCAGCTCCTTCACCTCTTCCTCCCTTCTGGGACTTTTAGAATTGTACCCCATCTGATTTGTCTCTGCGTTTTAGTGACAAAGTGAACTCGACTCGTTCGACTCTCCAAGTCCATTCTGCAACAACTATGTGGTGATGAGCTCCACGAATCACAAAGCACCCAACTTTTCCTCTGGAAGAGGTTGCGGGAGCTGCGGTTCCTGGTTCCTGGTTCCTCTGCTGTCCCAGTGCACCAAGTGCCTGTAAAGGTTCTAAGCACTGCAGAAAGCTCCTGCAGTGCCAAAGGGTTAGGGTTAGACTGCATCCACCTCTCCAGGGCTCGCTACTCTGCCGCTGGCACAGAGTAGACAGACACAGCTCAGAGTTCAGAGCAGCGACGCTGATGATGTGATGCTGTGAAGCAGAAGCGATCTCAACTTCACGTCCTTCTGGTTTTAAAAGAACGGGTGTCCTCCCGAGGAAAGTCTAGCGTCAGCAGTGAGGAGCCGATGTCCACGTCCGCCGCCTCCAGTGCCGACCTTCAGAGGCAGGAAAGGTTACGGGAAGCACGAGATAAACAGACCGGGACTGAACCCAACACGCACATCGTGTCGGCGGCGGCGGCGAAGATGACATTTCTATCCGACCATCACTCACTGCGGCTGCCGTGTCCTTCCTCTGAGGGTCGGCGCCTCGGCGAGCTCCTGCGGGAAGGATGTCGGGCCTCCACCTTTGGCTCCGTACTTGTTTTGAAGGCCGTCTGACAAGTAATGACAGTGATACAGAATGTAATTCAGATACTGCTGTAGTCCACCGTTCCTTACCGGTCCACCGTTCCTTACCGGTCCACCGTTCCTAACCGGTCCACCGTTCCTTACCGGTCCACCGTTCCTTACCGGTCCACCGTTCCTAACCGGTCCACCGTTCCTAACCGGTCCACCGTTCCTTACCGGTCCACCGTTCCTAACCGGTCCACCGTTCCTTACCGGTCCACCGTTCCTTACCGGTCCACCGTTCCTAACCGGTCCACCGTTCCTAACCGGTCCACCGTTCCTTACTGGTCCACCGTTCCTAACCGAGCCCGGTTACCCCTCCGTCTCCAAAGGACAAACTACTGGATACAAAGGAACGAAGGTTCGATAATGAAGTCACCACATGGGGAGGAGGTGCCGCCGTCAGGCCGAACCCAAGCTAACTAGCTTTGCAAATAGAAGCTTCGCTCACAAAGAAACAGCATTTCAGAGAAAGAAAACCTGAAAATGCGAGGTGAACTTGGCTTTCGAGGCAGCTTCCTTTCGGACGGGTCGCGAGACTCAGACGGGCCGAAAGATGAAGACGCACCCGTTCTGGCTTCGCCTTTATTGATTCATTTCTAATGACAAATCTATTTGACCTGCGAGAGAACGTCTCTGCATTCCAGCGTTTTGGTTCTGGTCCAGCTGCCAGATCCAGCTCTCAAATCCAGATCCAGGTCCATTATTGATTGTGAAACCTTCCCGTTCGGTTGCACAACGAGGACCGGGAAGTAACTCTGTCGGCCGCCCGTTCCGTCGCAACACGATCCTCCTCCAAACAGAAACAATCCTTCCTGTGCTCCTCCCCTCATCCCGGCTTCTGGAGCTAATGAAGAGCATCAAAGGATAACGTGTCCTTCTCTTTCCTCCTGATCTGGCTTTGTCCCTCAGGCTACCGGACGGCCAGCGTGATCATCGCCCTGACGGACGGCGAGCTGAGGGAGAACCAGTTTGACTTGGCTCAGAGAGAGGTGAGGTTTGGCGCTGGCGCAGTGGAAACCATGAACGCAGCGCCGCGGATCATTACTCCTGTTATTAATGACTGTTGCCGGGACTCTGCCATGGTGAAGATATCTACGGCGCCGTGCGCGCCGGGCGCTGCGCACGCCGGGCGCATCGCCGCGAGCAGGAAGTACCGCCCGGCTTTGCTCAAGAGAGAGAGAGGTTTGTCCCAGTTGTTTGCTCCAGAAGGCCTTCTTCTCTCTCCGAGGCAGAAAGAACTCCCGACATGTGGTCGACGTTACGAGGCGTCTGTTTCGACTCAAATCCGTCTCTTTGTTTTCACCTAAAACCGAACCAGGAAAGAGGTTCCATGCGTGGCTTTCATTCGCGTTCGCCGTTTCCAGCTGACGGACTTTCAGCCCCGGCCGAATCCTCCCGCTCACTGATTTGGGCGTTCCTTTCCTCCAGGCCAGCAGGGCGCGGCAACTGGGCGCCACGGTGTACTGCGTCGGGGTCAAGGACTTCAACGAAACCCAGGTACAGGAGCCGGAGGTGGCGAAGGTGTCGGGCGATGAGGGACTCAACCCCGCTTGTGTTTCTCCTCAGCTCTCCACCATCGCCGACAGCAAGGACCACGTCTTCCCCGTAAACGACGGCTTCCAGACGCTGCAGGGGGTCATCGACTCGGTACGGGATCGGGCTCCGGCCGCCTCCCGGTTCCGCTCGGCGCCGTCGGACTTTCACGCCGGCCTCTCCGTCCGTTTCAGATCCTGAAGAGATCCTGCATCGAAATCCTGGCCGTGGAGCCGTCCAGCATCTGCGAAGGAGGTCAGGCGGCACCTGTTCTTCATCATATCCCTTTTCATTTCAAACGTCTGTCCGAAGCATCGGTCCGCGCGGGCGCCCGAGCGGCCGGGCCCCGCCGGCGCCAGGTTCGACTTTAAAAATAGAAAGGCGTCTGGAAAGAGCGGATCCCTGCCAGCGGCCGACCCGTCCGACCTCCACGCCTGCAAACATTTATGTGCTTTGTTTCCGCCTCACGAGGTTCCGTCGGCGAAACGGATCTTCTTTCGTGAAAAGAAGAATCGGAGGAGAGCCGAAGTGTCGCCGCGGCTTCGACGGTCCAACGCGAAGCGCTAACGTTAGCTTTGCTCCCCCGGCAGAATCCTTCCAGGTGGTGATCAGAGGGAACGGTTTCCTGCACGCCCGCGACGTGCAGAAGGTCCTCTGCAGCTTCCGCATCAACGACACCGTCACGATGAGTAAGTGTGCGCCAAAAAGACATCCTCCGAACGCGCCCGGCAGAGCCTCCTGGCAGCGGACGCTCCATAAAAGCCTCCGTCCGCGAGGCCTTTACGAGCCGCCGGCTCTCGGAAAGTTGAGTCCGGGAGCTGGACGGCAGCCAGAGCCACATCTTTAACCAGAACAAGCACAGGTTGTTCTCCCGTAGCCTCGCCGTCAACAAACACCACGTCACCTTCGGGGAGAAAACAATGGTTTTTACTGCCTTTTTTCCGTTTCGGCCACAGAAACGACCTTCTGACTGATGTTTGCGGATGATACCGTGATCTATAGTGAGAGCAGGTGGAGGGTCAGCTGAGAGGAACCGGGGAACGGTGAGGCTACAGGGAGCGGAGAGGACGCGAAGAAGGTTGGTGTGAAAGGAGAGGGTTAGATGGAGGCAGGTGACTGGCTGAGGAGGCCCTGAAGGGAGCCGCCCAGAGGAGATGATGAAGACAGATGAAATCATCTCTCCTCCATTAGCAGTCAGCTGTTCTGTCACACCTGCAGCTCCAGACACTTTCCGTCTCCTTTGAATCCACCACGTAGAAACAAAGACCAGCTTTAGCAGCAGCTTTAGCAGCAGCTTTAGCAGCGCCGCCGCGTTCGGAGAGCTAACGGCAGCTGAAGACCGGCTGGAGAGGAAACACCTGTGGAAGTCATTCTGAAGCACAGTATACATTATGTCATTACAGCCTAACAGTCCAAGACTGGACACACACACACACACACACACACACACACACACACACACACACACACACACACACACACACACACACACACACAGAGCCCAACCCACTCCATCTCCATTAACGTCTTAAACAAAAGAGCAGCAGCTGTGGAGATCTCATTACAGGATCACGGCACACTTGAACATACACCACTACACCACTTCTATGGTGCACTTGTACTTCTGTGGTGTACTTGTACTTCTGTGGTGTACTTGTACTTCTATGGTGTACTTGTACCTCTATGGTGTACTTGTACTTCTATGGTGTACTTGTACCTCTATGGTGTACTTGTACTTCTAGGATGTACTTGTACTTCTGTGGTGTACTTGTACTTCTGTGGTGTACTTGTACTTCTATGGTGTACTTGTACTTCTATGGTGTACTTGTACTTCTGTGTTGTACTTGTACTTCTATGGTGTACTTGTACTACTATGGTGTACTTG
This sequence comes from Fistularia commersonii, assembly GCF_037954325.1. Lineage (NCBI taxonomy): Eukaryota > Metazoa > Chordata > Actinopteri > Syngnathiformes > Fistulariidae > Fistularia > Fistularia commersonii. The sequence goes on from NC_141292.1 coordinate 380,623, forward strand.
GACTTCTGTGGTGTACTTGTACTTCTATGGTGTACTTGTACTTCTGTGTTGTACTTGTACTTCTATGGTGTACTTGTACTTCTGTGTTGTACTTGTACCTCTATGGTGTACTTGTACTTCTGTGGTGTACTTGTACTTCTGTGTTGTACTTGTACTTCTATGGTGTACTTGTACTTCTGTGTTGTACTTGTACTTCTATGGTGTACTTGTACTTGTGTGTTGTACTTGTACCTCTGTGTTGTACTGCACTTGGTACTTCCATAGTCCACCTCACCTCACCTCTGAGGTACGAGGCTGTTGCAGAGACGCCTGCGAAAGGCCTCTGCTCTTCTGTGTGTGTGTGTGTGTGTGTGTGTGTGTGTGTGTGTGTGTGTGAGACTAAAGTAATGCTGTGGTGACTGGAGGTTCATGCGTGTTGTTATAGGCGACAAACTATTTATAGGCTAAAACAAAAGGCTGGTGCGTTTGTTCCTGCTAGCAAGACGAGCTCCTGGTAGCAAACGTTGCGAGGCCCCTCCCTCGCTGAGGCCCCAGATGAAAACAAAGTCCCCCCCCGTCCCCCCCCATCCCCCCATCCCTCCCTCCATCCCCCCTCCGTCCCCCCGTCCCAGCTGGAACAGAGCTTAGCGGCGCTCAGATGTCTGAGGAGGGAATGTGGATCTCATCAGGGACGAGCAGCGTCCTCGCTCGCATCAGACTCCGGCCTCGCCAGCGCAAACAAACCGCACGCCGCCATGTTTGCCTTCTTTTTCCATGAGGGAAGGAAGTGCAGGAATCCGGTCTGGGGGGGTCGAGGGGGGTCGAGGGGGGTCGAGGGGGTCCCGAGGGTCTGCTTTCCAGGCTTTGCTTCGATTCGCCGTCTCAGGGTCATGTGACTGCTCAGGATGTCGCCCCCCCCCCCACAGTGAAAAGACCCCTGGTGGTGAAGGACACGTACCTGCTGTGCCCGGCGCCCGTCCTGGAGCGCCAGGGGACGTAAGTGATCCGCCCGAACCCCCAAACCGACCCTGCACCCCTGATCCTGCACCCCTGATCCTGGACCTGGAGCTGACCCTCCTCTGCCCCCCAGGGCCGCCACGCTCCACGTCAGCATGAACAACGGCCTGAGCTTCATCTCCAGCTCCGTCACCATCACGGCCGTCACCTGCGTAAGTCAGACGCACCACTGGAACACTACTAGTCCTTAACTAGTCCTATCAGTACTACACTATGACTAGCCCCATCAGCACGAGTCTGTAAGTAGCCCTATCGGTTTGAGTCCAAAACTAGTCCTATCAGTACTACATTATAATAAGTCCTATCATTACTACACTATAAAAAGTCCATAACTAGTCCTTTCAGTTTGAGTCCATAACTAGTCCTATCAGAACAACATTATAACTTGTCCTATCATAACTAGTCCTATCAGTATAAGTCTATAAATAGTCATATCAGTACTACATTATAACTAGTCATATCAGTACTACATTATAACTAGTCCTATCATAACTAGTATATAACTAGTCCTATCAGTACAAGTCTATAGTCCTATCAGAACAACATTATAAGGAGTCCTATCATAACTAGTATATAACTAGTCCTATCAGTACAAGTCTATAAATAGTCATATCAGTACTACATCATAACTAGTCCTATCATAACTAGTATATAACTAGTCCTATCAGTACAAGTCTATAACTAGTCATATCCATGCTACATTATAACTAGTTCTATCATTACTACACTATAAAAAGTCCATTAGTCCAACTAGTCATTTCAGTTCGAGTCCATAACTAGTCTTAGCTGTACTACATTATAACTAGTCCTATTAGTTTGATTTCATAACAAGTCCTGTCAGTACAGCATTATAACTAGTCCTATCATAACTACACTGTAAAAACTCAATAACTAGTCATTTCAGTTCGAGTCTATAACTAGTCTTATCTGTACTACATTATAACTAGTCCTATCAGTTCGAGTCTATAACTAGTCCTATCAGTATGAGTCTATAACTAGTCCTAGCAGGTGTCAGCCCTGTGATGATGTAATGAGTTGTCCGTCCGTGAGGCGCAGTGAAGCTCAGAGGTTCCTCTGGCTGCTGCTGCTGCTCCGGCTCCTCCGGGGACCCCGAGACCTTCCGGGACGTCCTGGAGAGACCGTCTCCCCGGGAGGCGTCCAGGACCCCGAGACCTTCCGGGACGTCCTGGAGACACCGTCTCCCCGGGAGGCGTCCAGGACCCCGGGACCCCGAGACCTTCCGGGACGGACGAACGGGTCCGGGAGGCGTCCCGAGCCGCCGCCCGGCCCGTCCGGCTCGTCTCTACGCGGCTCCGTCCCGTGACCCGACGTTACCGGAAAACGGAAAATAAACTGGAAAACAACAAACAAAATAAAATTCTTCATCGAATCGAACGACGAATCAAACCGGAAAAACTAACGAATCACAATTTGGCAAATTTTCCTCACTGTAATTATTATCTATATTGTCAAGACTCAGAATTGGAATCCAAAAGTCCACAATGGCTTTTGAAAAGCTATAATTTCACGGTAAACGTTGCTTTGCCGGTCGGAGCCGTGGAAGCAGGTCGGACACCTGGAGCCTCCGATCCATCCAGAGGTGAAAACATCTCCAGATGTGAGATTCGGATCATCCGACCTCCCGTCGTTTCCCCTCCAGTCGGACGGGACCTTCGTGGCCGTGGCCCTGCTCATCCTGCTGCTGCTGCTCGCCATCGCCCTGCTCTGGTGGTTCTGGCCGCTCTGCTGCACCGTGGTATGACCACACACACACACACACACACACACACACACACACACACACACACACACACACACACACACACACACTGGGTCACGGTACCTCTCCTGTCCACAGGTCATCCATGAGCCGCCGCCTCCTCCGGTGATGGAGGACGTCTCTGTAAGTTCTATCAAAACTTCCCATCTTCTGATGGACGTCTGCAAACATCGACACCAGCCATTAACACCCCGACCCCCGACCCCTGACCCCCGACCCCTGACCCCTGACCCCTGACCCCTGACCCCTCCATCCACAGGATGATGAGGACGGTTTCCCCAAGAAGCGTTGGCCGACGGTGGACGCCTCATACTATGGAGGACGAGGAGTTGGAGGCATCAAGAGGATGGAGGTGAGAGAAGGAGAAACAGCCAGTGTGTGTGTGTGTGTGTGTGTGTGTGTGTGTGTGTGGACAATGGGGTATCTAATGAAAAGGTAAGTGAGCAGGAAGCAGAGTGTTTAATGGGTATTGTGATAACAAGTATGAGAAGATGAAGACGAGGTCAGGAGCAGAGGGCAGCTTTGGGAAGCTGGAAACACCAGCGGGCCGGAAAGTTCAGAAGGTCCCCTGGTGGAGCAGATGGTCACGGGAGAAGAAGAAGAAGAAAGCGGAACGCGGTCGGGGTCTGGAGCGGCGTGGTCTCCTCCCCTGCTCAGACGGAGCTCCTCAGGCTCCCGCCGCCATCTCAGGAGTCTGCTGGCCTCCAGGCTTCCGGCCTCCATCACCGCCGTGGAAAATATGCAGACCCTCATTTTGAGCTTTCCACGCCAAGAAGAAGCCACAGCAGCTCTTCTGTGGTGGAGCAGCAGCAGCAGCAGGAGGAGGAGGAGGACGCCGGAGTCAGGAGACGCCGTGATATCACGTTCTTCTGATTCCCCTCCTTCCTCTGACACTCTTGCTGGTTTTGTCCAAACATCTGAGAGGTGGAGGTGCTGTGGACCTGCTGAAGGTGCTCCCAGGAAAGGGCCGGAGGTCAGGAGGTGACCTGAGATCGGTCCGGTGGTAGTTTAGCCGCGTCCACCCGGGTCTCCGTCCACAGCCGAACCTCTGGCCTGCGCTTCCGTTGTCCGGCGAGAACGTTCTGACCCGCTCTCTGCCGTTCAACCCGACTCTGTGACCTTCTGCCCTCCACCCGTCCCGGTGGAGAAGAAGTTCTTCTGGGTCGGTTGGGTCTCCTGGTGACGGCCGGTGTTCCTCCGCAGGTGCGCTGGGGGGACAAAGGCTCGACGGAGGAGGGGGCCAAGCTGGAGAAGGCCAAGAACGCCCGGGTGGTGATGCCCGAGCAGGAGCTGGAGGAACCTCCGCCGCGGCCGTACTACCACGCGCTGAAGTCCACCTACCCACACAAGTGGTACTCGCCCATCAAGGTGCAGCTTCTACCTTCTGGACCTGCATGAACACGCTTCCTCCTCCTCCTCCTTCTCCTTCTCCTCCTTCTTCTCCTCCTCCTCCTCCTCCTCTGAAAACAAAGGCCTCTCCCTCACAGAGGCACAACCACTCGTCTCTAACGTGTTGTCACGACGACGCGTCGCCGTGACATCGAGATGGTTTCCTGACTCATTAGTCAGCAGAACGGCTGGTAATCACAACCAGACACGAACCCGCATGAACCCGAGGAGGAGGAGGAGGGACACACACACACACACACACTCAACTGATATTTGTTTTTAAATTCTGCAGAGTTTTGCTTTTCTTTTGCAAGAACACACACTAATGTGTGTGTGTGTGTGTGTGTTTGTGTGTGTGTGTGCAGGGAAAATTGGATGCTTTGTGTGTGTTCCTGAGGAGAGGCTACGACAGAGTGTCGGTGATGCGCCCTCACCCCGGAGACAAGGTGAGCACCGAGCTGGTGTGTGTGTGTGTGTGTGTGTGTGTGTGTTTAGTGGGGGGGTGGATGAGAATACACACAGATTCAAAACAAAGCAATCAATAAGAAGCAGCGATGTCAACCTTTGGCGAGCAGAGATTCAGAACTTTCCAGATTCACACTCATCACCCCCCCGACCCCCCGGAAAGCAGGGGTGAGGGGGGGTGAGGGGGGGTGAGGGGGGGGGGGTGGAATGAAGGTCTTCCAGACCTTCAGGCAAGAAAGAAATCACCATGATGGATAGAAAGCATCGATTAACGGGATCGGCTGGGCTTAGAGGGCGGAGCTTCACCATGACATCACCAGAATGGGGGGGGGGGGGGCAGATGAATACAGATGGAGTTCTGTCTGGGGGGGGGGGAGCTTCAAGCAGCTCCGTCTGCAGAAGTCATCAGATGGAGCTCCGGCGGCGGCCGACTGGAATGTGGCGGAAAGTCACGGAGGAATTTCCTTTTTCCATCCACGGCTAGACGACAGACCTGGAGGAGGAGCAGGAGAACCAGTAGGAGAACCAGTAGGAGAACCAGTAGGAGCAGGAAGAGAACCAGTAGGAGAACCAGTAGGAGAACCAGTAGGAGAACCAGTAGGAGCAGGAGGAGAACCAGTAGGAGCAGGAGGAGAACCAGTAGGAGCAGGAGGGAAACCAATAGGAGAACCAGTAGGAGAACCAATAGGAGAGCCAGTAGGAGAAGCAGTAGGAGCAGGGGGAGAACCAGTAGGAGAACCAGTAGGAGAACCAGTAGGAGAAGAAATAGGAGTACGAGGAAGAGTAGGGTAAGGAGTAGGAAGAAGGGATGGGTGTATGAGTTGAAGGAGTACTTGTGTGAGTAACAGTAAGAGAAAGAGTAGGAGCAGTGGAAGGCGCAGGAGAACTGGGCGTACGACTAGTGGGAGCAGAAGTAAGACTAGTAGGAGGAGAGGTACGACTAGAAGAAGCAGAGGTACGACTAGTGGGAGCAGAGGTATGACTCGGTGGAGCGGGAGGTACGACCAGCAGGAGCAGAGGTACAACTAGTGGGAGCAGAGATATGACTTGGTGGAGCAGAGGTACGACTAGTGGGAGCAGAGGTACGACTAGTAGGAGCAGAGGTATGACTAGTGAGAGCAGAGGTATGACTAGTTTGAGCAGAGGTACGACTAGTGGGAGCAGAGATATGACTCGGTGGAGCAGAGGTACGACTAGTGGGAGCAGAGGTACGACTAGTGGGAGCAGAGGTACGACTAGTGGGAGCAGAGGTATGACTAGTTTGAGCAGAGGTACGACTAGTGAGAGCAGAGGTATGAGTAGTAGGAGCAGAGGTATGACTAGTTGGAGCAGAGGTACGACTAGTAGGAGCAGAGGTATGACTAGTGAGAGCAGAGGTATGACTAGTTTGAGCAGAGGTACGACTAGTGGGAGCAGAGATATGACTCGGTGGAGCAGAGGTACGACTACTGGGAGCAGAGGTACGACTAGTGGGAGCAGAGGTACGACTAGTGGGAGCAGAGGTATGACTAGTTTGAGCAGAGGTACGACTAGTGAGAGCAGAGGTATGAGTAGTAGGAGCAGAGGTATGACTAGTTGGAGCAGAGGTACGACTAGTGGGCGCAGAGGTACGACTAGTGGGCGCAGAGGTACGACTAGTAGGAGCAGAGGTACGACTAGTAGGAGCAGAGGTACGACTAGTGGGAGCAGAGGTACGACTAGTAGGAGCAGAGGTACGACTAGTGAGAGCAGAGGTACGACTAGTAGGAGCAGAGGTACGACTAGTAGGAGCAGAGGTACAACTAGTAGGAGCATAGGTACAACTAGTAGGAGCAGAGGTACGACTAGTAGGAGCAGAGGTACAACTAGTAGGAGCAGAGGTACGACTAGAAGAAGCAGAGGTACAATTAGTGGGAGCATGAGTAGGAAGAGTAGGAGTAGGAGTGGGACTCCTGATCTGTTTGCATTGATCATGCAATCAATGCAACCTCACAATAAACATTGTGTGTGTGTGTGTGTGTGTGTGTGTGTGTGTGTGTGTGTGTGTGTGTGCAGGGGAAGTGCATCACGTTTGCCCGGAGCAGCTCGGCGGCCCCCCGGTACCCGTCCTTCTCCCCTCCTTCCACCCCCATCTATACGTTGCCCCACTGCCAGCTGTCCCACCTGCCCCCCTCCCCCACCTCCACCCTGCCCCCCCTGCCCTCCACCCCTCCCCCCTGCTCCCCCGGGGTGCACACGCCCCCCCCCCTGTAGAGCGCTCCCCCCGCCCGCAGGCTCCGCCCCCCCGTCCCCGAGCGGCGCCCTGCCGCCGCCGCCCAGCGCCCCGCCTCCCTGCAGAGCCCCGCCCCCCTCGCGCCCCCCGCCCCGCCCCAACCACGACCACCAGTGCTGATGAAGATGGACCCACACCTGGGGGTGGACGGGGGGCAAACTCACGTCTGATCATGCAAAGGGGGGAGGAGGAGGAGGTCCAGGAGGTGGAGGTGGTCCAGGAGGAGGTCCGGGAGGAGGTCCAGGACCCCCTCGTCTGCGGAGGTGACCTCTCAGTGTTAATCAGCTTTGGCTGCAAACTGCTTCTGGAACCAGGAAGAACCCGACGGGGCGTCGGGGCGAGCTTCTGCAGGACCGGGAACGCTCTGGTCCAGTCCAGGACGAGGAGAAACCACAGCGGCCCTGAGGAGAAGCCAAAAGACCTGGAGCGCCCTCTGGTGTGCAGGAGGAGCTCCAGGTTTCTGCTGGCGGGACAAACCAGGCCTGAAGGTCAGGGACGGCGGACATTCTGGCTGGAGCAAAGGGTCAGCGGACCGGTGGACCTTCTGGCCTGGAGCTCGGGGTCAGGGTTGGACTTCCTCTTTGTGGTTTCTGTCCTTCAAGCTGTTCTTCCTCATCACGCCGACATATATCCACATCTCCATTTACACCTTTGAGCTTAACTCGCTGATTACTGGCAGCCATGAAGACGAGCGGCGGGCGACCAGGAAGATGAGGAAGAAGAAGAAGAAGATGAGGAAGAAGATGAGGGGTTGGAGGAGGAGGCGGCCGCTCCGTCTTCATCCACTGCTTGTGCTTTAAACTGTTCTGTGCTGCCGCTACTTGTAAGTGTGTGTGTGTGTGTGTGTGTGTGTGTGTGTTGTTGGTGTGTAAACATTCGTCACATCTGATTGGACGTCTGGTGTGTTTCTGTCTGGGGGTAACGGGGGGGGGGGGGGACCTCCAAACCAGCAGGGGTCCAACCCGCTGTGGCCGGAGGCGGAGCTTAACTGCTCGGCTGTCAATCACAGGACCCGGTGCAGACAACATCTACTCACCCTCTCATGCAGGCCTTCACCGAGCCTGCAGAAGGCTCTGGGAGGAGGACGGAGAACCAGCGGTCAGACGGGGGCTGGAGCTCCATCTCCTCCAGGAAACATCTCACCAGCACAACACTCACTTTACTGGTGTCTTAATAAAGTCCACGTCATGGAGCTCCGATGGTTCTCCTCACTGCAAGGGTGCAGGCAGGAGATACCGCTCTCTCACACACTCACACTCACACTCACACACACACTCACTCACACATAGTGGTCTTTTGCTCTTTGAAGGTGTGCAGGTTCTGGAGCTTCTCAGCTGAATAAACATGGCAGGGGGGGGGGTCTCGAGACCTTAGGTGGGACATGTGGTCTCTAGGTGTGGAGAACCCTGAGGAGCACCAGCTCCATCCAAGATGGAGGCCTGGAGCTTTGCTGCACTCGCTGGTCCCTCTGCATCCGGACGAACCGGTTCCTCCAGGTCTGAGATCCAGGACACTTGGACTTCTTGATGGAAACCGAATGCGTGGAGACTCCACCTTCTCCTCCCTCACATGGACACCTGCGGCTCTGCCATGTTCCTACAGAAGCTCGGTGAAGTTCGGGATGAAGCCGTAGCCTCGGAGGTTCGCGGAGATCCGGGTCTCCTCCGTTACCGAGCTTCAGGCGAAGAATCCGGTGTCTAACATCTGCTCCTCGTGAACGGGTGGAAACCATGGCAACGCGGGGACTTCCTGCCGCCGCGGAGACGGAGGAGAACTTCTACACCTCCTCCACCAACACCTCCAGCATTCCTCTGGCTGCAACACCAACAGCCAGAAGAAGAGGAGGAGAGAGAGAGACAGAGAAGGAAGGAGAGGAGGAGGAGGAGGAAGAAGGAGAAGGAGAGGAGGAGGAGGAGGAGGAGGAGGAGAGGAAGAAGAAGAAGGAGAAGAAGGAGAAGGAGAGGCCTGGAAGAGGTTAACATTTGTGGCTTCATTTAAAAAAAACAGGAATGTGGAAACTTCACAGGTGACACACACACACACACACACACACACACACACACACACACGCATGAGCACATACACACTCAGATACTCACATGCACAGCCACACACACACATACACACATGCACACACAGCACATACACATGAGCACATACACACTCAGATACTCTCTCTCACACACACACACACACACACACACACACACAAAAAAAAAACAGCACACACTTATGAGCACATACACACTCAGATACTCACATGCACAGTCACACACACACACACATGAGCACATACACACTCAGATACTCACATGCATAGTCACACACACACACACACACACACAGCACACACACATGAGCACATACACACTCAGATACTCACATGCATAGTCACACACACACACACACACACACAGCACACACACATGAGCACATACACACTCAGATACTCACACACACACACACACACACACACACACACACACACACACACACACACAGCACACACACGAGCACATACACACTCAGATACACACACACACACACACACACACACACCCACCCAGCAGCCAGTCCAAACACCTCATGTGTCACCCGAGGGGTGGAGGTTCTGGATGTAGATCCTGGCTGAAGAACCTGAGGAACGGCTTCACTGTGAGACTCAAAGCTTTGATAAGATGGACTTTATTTGCTACTGGAGAAGGTCCTGCACCAGCATCTCCAGGCTTCCCTCTGAGGTACCAAAGTCAGAGGAGCCGAGCCGCTGTGAAGGTGGAGGCAGGACAAGGTTACGGAGGTCGGCGGAGCTCCAGATCTTCCAGTCCTTCCAGATCTTAGAATCTAGAAAGGCTCCAGACTGACGGAGGCGGCAGCAGGTCTTTGTCCTCCATCATCTCCAGGGTCAGACGGAGATGTTGATGGACGCCTTCTGACATCCAGAGGGAGCTCAGCAACATCTCCAGAGAAGGTCCTCCATCTAAGATCTACTGGCTTAGGAGTGTCTTCATAACCATGATGATGCGGGCAGCGTTCACGGTTCCATCCCTGGAGATCTGAACCCCTCAAAGATGAGAAGACCCTCTGAGATCTGAGTGAAGCCCCCCCCAAGTGCTGGGAGCTGATTGGACGGCTGAGGTAGAGGAGGACCACAACGCCTGGAGACACAGAGAGGGATCTGGGGGGTCAGGGTCTACAGGGGGGTCAGGGTCTACAGGGGGGTCAGGGTCTACAGGGGGGTTCAGGTCTAAGCAGTAAGACTGGATCAATGAGGGGGTTCAGTCTGTTGTGGTTTAGGGTGTGTGTGTGTGTGATGGGGGGGGGTGAGCTCAGGGTGTGAGTGTGGATTCTGGGTGTGTGTGTGTGTGGGTGTGTGTGGTTCAGGGTGTGTGTGTGTGTGTGTGTGTGTGTGTGTGTGTGTGTGTTTGTGTGGGTTTGGAGTGTGTGTGTGTGTGTGTGTGTGTGTGTGTGGTTCAGGGTGAGTGTGTGTGTATGTGTGTGTGTGGTTCAGGGTGAGTGTATGTGTGTGTGTGTGTGTGTGTGCGGGTTTGGAGTGTGTATGTGTGGTTCAGGGTGTGTGTGTGTGTGTGTGGTTCAGGGTGAGTGTGTGTGTGGTTCAGGGTGTGTGTGGGGGGGTCAGGGTGTGTTTGATGGTTCAGGGTATGTACGTGTGTCTGTGTGTGAGAGGTTTCAGTGTGTGGGTTCACAGTGTGTGCGTGTGTGCATGTGTGTGTGTATGTGGGTTCAGGGTATGTGTGTATGTGTGTGTGTGTGTGTGGTCAGCGTGGCTGGAAGTGTGTGTGTCGTGTCCATGCGTGCAGGGGTCCCACGGGCAGCGATCCTACGGCGGCCTGCCGTCCCACCCTGGAGACGACGCGCTGCACCGCCACCGCCTGCTGCAGCAGCGGGCGCCGCGCCGGGGGCGGGGCCTCGGCGTGCGGGCGGAGAGGAGCGAGGGGGGCGGGGCCTCGTCCGCTCCCAGAGGCGCCGCGCGGAAAACCCTCGGCGGGCGGCGCTCGCCGTCCGAACGGCGCCCGGAGGAAGACGTCCGACGGCTCCTCGGGGTCGGCGGGCGCCGGACGGGACGCCATCTCGGTTTCCGTCCCCGCCGGCTGGAAAGGCGCCGGCTGGAAAGGCGCCAGCTGGAAGACGTCCGGCGGCCGCCGTGGGCTCCTCCCGCCGGGCGGAGGAGAGGGTTCGGCGGGCGCGGGAGCCCCGCCCTGCGTCTCCACGGCAACCTGCGGCGCCGCCCGCGGGGAGCCGAGCGCCCCCTGCCGGTCTGTGTGCGGGAGAGACGGGACACACGTCAGAGACGGAGGTGGGACGCGCTGAGGGTGGAGGTCCATCTGGGAACATCTGAACCCATGCCGCTGGAGGAGGTCCTCCTGAGACCATCTGAACCCACGCCGCTGGAGGAGGTCCTCCTGAGACCATTTCAAATCCTCAATGATTCAAGCACCAGTTCTCACCGGCTCCTGGTCCAACAGGACCCGACTATTCACACGCCTTCCAAGGTGAGAAGAGCTGAGAAAAAGATGTTCTAGCAGTAATCTGTGTTAGCGTGTTAGCATTGAGTTAGCATGTAGAAGCTACAGGCGAGTATCACCGAAGCGACCGGAGGGGAGGAGGTCACCCTGGACCTCTTCTCCTGTCCCACAGCTTTGTCCTGAACCTGAAGGCAGCGCGACCAGCAGGCCTCAGCTGGGGAGCAGAAAGGACGGATTCGTCCAGGGGTCGATGAACGACCAGAATACCAAAGCTTCGCCCGCGGCTCCTCAGAACTGCTGTCCTGGATCTCCACCAGGACAGGACGGTCTTCAGGTTCCAGGAGACCTCAGGGGGTCTCAGAGCCGCCGAGCAGAAGGTCCTCCACAGCCGCCCAGGACACGCCTGGGCCTTCACTCCAGGCAGCGTCGCTATAGAAACACCGTGTAGACTCACAAAACCATTCACTCATTCAGTCACATGTTATACATACATACAACCATTCACACACATGTTACAAATACATACAACCATTCACACACAGGTTATACATACATACAACCATTCACACACAGGTTATACATACATACAACCATTCACACACGTTATACATACATACATACAACCATTCAGTAATTCATTCACATGTTATACAAACAACCATTCACTCATACATTACATGATACATGCAAACCATTCACATGTTATACATACATACAACCATTCACACACGTTATACATACATACAACCATTCACACACAGGTTATACATACATACAACCATTCACACACGTTATACATACATACAACCATTCACACACGTTATATATACATACATACAACCATTCACACACGTTATATATACATACATACAACCATTCAGTAATTCATTCACATGTTATACAACCATTCACTCATACATTACATGATACATGCAAACCATTCACATGTTATACATACATACAAGCATTCACTGACTCACAGCATTCACACGTTTACCAATCACTCATTCACATGTCAGACACGCAGCCGTGCACGTGTAACATACATACAACCACACACTCACTCATCCACACGTCATATAAGCATACAACCATTCACATCATACAGACTTTCAACCATTCACACGTCTGGACAATCTCAGGGTCTCAGACGTACCTGTGTACACGAGCGCACACACACACACACACACACACACACACACACACACACACACACACACACACACACACACAGGCGTGCAGTGCTGTTGTACAGTTTATTGTTACAGTGCACACTTCCAGAGGACACAAACCGACATGTCTCCAACTACCTGAGAGGATCCAGGAGGGGGCGGGGCCTGTGCTTTCAGAGGACCTTCCAATCACAACGTCCACGGCCGCCATGTTTGCGGCCAACGACAACACAAAGGGGCTACGGTAATACTCGGGCACGCACGCGCGCACGCACGCACTCGCGCACGCACACACACACACTTATCGGTAACACTGTGCGCCAACACGGGTGAAGAACACTGGACGACGGCGCCATGCGATTGGACGGGAGGTCTGCGGGAGGAGCCGACCTCGGAGGCGTCGGCAGAGCCAGAGTATAATCCCCGTCGGTCCGTGTAAACAAACATCACATTGTCTTTACAAAGGAGGGAAGGGATTAGGCCTAATCTGGACGGGACTAGGACTACCTCACATACACGCTCACGTACCAACAATAATCCAGTAGATATCACCCAAGAAAGAACTTTCCTTGTGATTACGGTGTTAAGAATGATAGAACTTTTTTTAATTATCATTATTATTATTATTATTATTATCATTATAGTTGACTAATATTGATTTCTTACATTCATTCTCTAACACTCTATTCATATTAACATTTATGAACAGGAAAACAGATTTATAGCTCCGTATGTCTTCCACGAGTAAAGCTTTATGACAGCGACTCTGTATGTACACGGGGGTCTGCGGGTATTTACAAGATGAAGGGGTGAAGATGGAGGGCAGGAACGGGGGGACCTGCTGATATGGACCAAAATGAAAGGGCGAGATGTTCCTGCCTGAGCGAGACCCGAGAGGCGGGACCTCCTTCGGCTCGGACCCGCCCGTCGCCCGACGCCGGTTGCCGTGGCGCTGGGCCAAAAGGGCGAGAGGCGCCGCTCCGACCGCCGGGCCCACGCCGAGACGTTGCCGTGGTCCCTCTTCTTCCCGAGGGCCAGGGTGAAGACCGGGGCGAAGACCAGGGTGAAGACCAGGACTACCACGCGCTCCCCGCCATCTCCACTCTGCCTGACATGTTGACAGCCACCTGCTAATCTGAGCTCCAAGTGCCTCTGGAGCTTGGTGAGGTCCAGAACCTCGACCTAGGAGATGATCGAGTCATCTTCTCAACCGTCCTTATCTGTCTTATGTACGGCCGCGGTTCAAGTAGGAACGGCAGCTGGCGGGAGGAACGTTCTGAATGTTCCTGGGCCTCCAGGAGAGCTTCTCCTTCTCCTTCTCCTTCCCAGCGTGTCCCACCTCGGAGGTCCGACCTGTGCGGAGCCGAGGCCGGTCCTCCTGCCGGGCTGACGGGGAGGCGGCAGCAGGTGGAGGAGTCCCACTCACAACACATCTAAGATATGATCGGGGAGCTTCCGCCGGCTCCTTACGATGCCTCGGGAACCTTCTGGAAAGGAACGCAAAGCGGTGGGGTCGGAACATGCGGGACGCGGCGCTCCGGCGTCCGCTGGTCCGCTGGTCCGCACTCGCGGCCAGAGGAAATGGGAAAAGCGCTCTGAGCCGCCGACTGCTTGTCGAGGAGGCGGAACACAACATTATTGCTAATGCTAGGCGGGTTCTTCTCTTCTTCCCCCGATCACAGACAAACCACCGGGCATCTCCCAGAGTCTTCGGCTACGATATGAGGATATTCTCGCGACGCCGACACGCTCGATCGGAATGTGCAAATAAATGGGCGGAGAGGGATCCGGAGAAGGCAAACGACGACAAATTCACTTGTGCACAACAATAACTACGACCACTTGGAACTATGGCTATCGCACGTCACAACAATGAGCTGCTCGCTAGTAGACAGGATGCAGTACTGGTGAGGTTAATCTCTGAAAGGAAGGTTAGTGGAAATGGCTGATGAGAGGCGGGGACGGGGCGGGAGGGATGGAAGGTGGAGTCAGATACTGCAATTTTTGAGGTGGGCCAGGGTCCGGGGGCCGGGGGGCCGGGGGCCGGGGTCCAGGGTCCGGGGGCCAGGGGGCCGGGGGCCGGGGACCGGGGGGCCGGGGGCCGGGGGGCAGCGGCATCTTTAGTGAGTGGACTAGGATGGAGACGGCAGCTGCAGGGGGTGCAGGAAGCGAGCTGGGACGACTGTGTGGTTTGCGGTTTTGCTGCGCCGCCGCCCTTTAACCCAAAGGTACAGCTTCTAGGGGGGTCGGGGGTCGGGGGGGGGGGGCCTACAAGTCGATGAGCTGGTCCACCAGCAGCAGGGAGCGGGCCAAGCTGGGCAGGCTGGACTCTGAGCCGCCACTGTTACTGCGGGAGTGGCCACCTGAAACTGGCCAGAGAGACGGGGGGCGGGGGGGCAGGACAGAGCACACAGGGGTGGGGTCAGAGGTCAAGGACAGGGGTCAAAGGTCAAGGACAGGGACAGGGAGAGAGAGAGAGAGAGAGAGAGAGAGGGAGAGAGTTGACCCATCTGACTGATGTCACAGTTCAAGCAGAGGAAGACGGCAGAGCTTCTGCTGGAGGTCATGCAGCCGAGAGGAACCGAGGAACTTCCCCCTGAGGGGGAACTCCTGGGGGTCTGCAGGCCTTACCTTGGGAGTTCTTCCGGCCGCTGACGGGTATGGGGTCGAACTCGTCCTCGGCGCCGGCCTGGGCCCCGGCCTGGCCCGGATCCAGCTCCGAGATCAGCAGGGACTCTGGGGAGAGCAGAGGGGGTTAAACCTGAGGCTGCACGGTCATGGAGGAGGTCCAGCCTGCAGGTTCCTCCACTCCGCAGCAGACCTCCCATCACATCATTCACACGTTTGTTTGTGAGTGTGAGGAGATGCGTGGACGTCGGGCCGGCGGACAGTCTCCTCTATCTTCTCCTTCTAAAGCTCCAGCAATGATCTGGTGACCTCTCTATCTGGCCTTCTTCTTCAGACAATGTGGAGGTGGACCACCTGCGCCCGTCTGAGACCACCACAGTCGGGCAGAGGAACGGAGAAGACGTTCTCCACCTCCGTCTGTCTGTGGCTGCGGTTCTTCCATCTCACCTGCTCTTGGAGGTCCAGGCTCTCCAGACAGCAGGCTGTAGTCATCCAGCGCTGAGGAGGAGGTCGGCGGGGCAGAAGGTCCCGACATCAGAGAGCCCAGGAGGGAGTCTTCTGCAGCCAGGGGGTCTGCAAGGAGGAGGAGGAAGGAGAGCATCGCAGAGTCAGAAGCCCCGGCGGGTCAAACGCAGTCCGGCCCTCCAGGACCGAGATCATCTCCACTCCCTGGGAACCTTCTCAGAAGCACACCCACAGCTGACCTGGAACATCTCATGGTTCAAGCCAAGAGCAAATAGCACGCAACATCTCCCACGCCCTTGACATCTCCGAGATGGTGCACTGCTCAAGGTTCTGCTCTTTCCTTACTAGATTCATTCAAAGTCTCACACACACACACACACACACACACACACACACCTACCTTTTGCAGCAGCCTC
This sequence comes from Fistularia commersonii, assembly GCF_037954325.1. Taxonomy (NCBI): domain Eukaryota; kingdom Metazoa; phylum Chordata; class Actinopteri; order Syngnathiformes; family Fistulariidae; genus Fistularia; species Fistularia commersonii. The sequence continues at coordinate 396,669 of NC_141292.1, forward strand.
CTCCACGGAGCCACCGAAGGGATCTGCCAGGGACAGGAGGTCGGGCAGCATGAGGGCCGACGTGTCAGGAGACTTCAAGCCTTCTATCAGCTTCTCTGAATGCCAGGAGGAGGGAGAAGGTCAGGAACAGGAGGCCGTGCAGCCATCCACACGGCTACCGGTGTGTATTATGGGATAGTGGAGTACCAGCTGTACTTCCTGGTTTAGGTTGCGTTCCCCCAAACCAGGATACATCTGGAACAGCTAATGACCATCACATCTTCTGCTAAAAAGGCTGGAAGGACCCGGAAGGCTCACCCGGCGCGTCGGAGAGCTCCAGGGTCCGGAAAGGATCGGGGACGGCCAGCAGCGCCGCCCCTGGGTCCACGTCCAGGACGGCCGAGGGCCTCTCAGCTGGAGGCAGGAGGAGACACCTGTTAGCGACCGCGGTCCAGAACCTTCTCGCCTTCAGAGCCGTCCAGGTGTTCATAAGGACCAGTTCCAACATCCAGGTCTGAAGAGCACCGGCATCATCACTTGGGGCCACACGGACACTACTTACACATCACTACCAGGCCTGATGATCCTGCTGGGAGAACATCTGTGGAATTGAACCTCCTGATTAGCTACACTGATTATCCCGCACTCAGGGTTGCAGACGGGGCCGCAGCTCAGCCGGGCTGTGATTGGACCGGAGGCGGGTCAACCCGGACCAATCACAGGGCCTCACATAGAGACGTCCGACCATTCACCCTCTCATCAACACGTCTGGATCACGGAGGGTCTCCATGAACCTCCTGCATGGGTTTGAACTGTGGGAGGAACCCGGGAAACCCTGAGGAACCCTGAGGAACCCTGAGGAACCCCATGCAGGCACAAGGAGATCATGGAGGCTCCACACAGAAGGACCTCCTGTGGGAATCTAACCAGGGACCTTCTGGCTGAGAGGAGGAGGTTCCACCTCACCGGTGGCCATATTAGATAGGCTAAACATCATCAGCTACATAGCAGGAACCAAACACACCTGCACACTGGTTCAGCGGTCTGATGTGGGCCAGACACACACACCAATACTAGCAGGTGCTGTCGCTGCAGCTGAGCACCAGGGCAGGTTCTCCACAAAGAGGGAGAACTTATTTGTGTAGAAGTAGAAGTAGAGCGGTGGTCTACCTACCAGCCTCCTGGGGCGCCGCCTCCCCGGCCGAGGAGAGCAGGCCCGGTATCAGCTCCTCACAGGAGGCCTCGCACACGTCTGGAGAGGAAACACCACACACACACACACACACACTCAGTGACTGTGGTGGTCATGTGTGTGTAAGCAGTGGGTGGGCAGACCTTACCATGGGCCTTCTTGTCCTCCTGCCTGGGTTCCTCGGCTGCCAGGGGGGCGAAGCTGTCATAATCGAAGGGGTTCCAGACTGGCGGTGCGGCGGCGGCGGCGGCGGCGGCGGCGGCGGGCGTGGCCTTGGCCTGGTCCTGGGCGGCGTCAGCCACGGGTCTGCAGGGAAAGTGGCACTATGAGTTATGACGGTGTGTGTGTGTGTGTGTGTGTGTGTGTGTGGGGGGGGTTGGCGAGGTTCTGGGGCTCACTGTGTGAGGGCGGCCTCTCCGTCAGACTTTTCCGCAGGAGGCGGGGCGGCGGCCGAGGCCTCGGCGGCGCCTTCGCTCGGGACGCGGACCTGGGCTGTCTTGGGAGAAGCAGGAGGACTCTGCTGTGGAGACAAACACCTGAGAGAAGGTCCCAGGGCCAGAGGAGGCCTCACAACGTGTTCTGGTGCAGGACGTACCGTCCGGGCTCCTTGGACCGCCTCGGCGGGCGCCGGCTGGGCCGGGCCGGCCGAAGGCCGCTCTGACGTCGCCGCCGCCCCCCCGGAGGCGGGCCTGCCGGGAGACGTCTGGGCCGCCGGCGTCTGGGCGGAGCCGGGCTGCTTGCGGCGGGCCGGGCGCTGAGGGGGCGCCGGGCTGGGCGGAGTCTGAGCCGCCTGCTGGGAGGGGGGGGGCTGCTGGGCCACGGGCGGCGCCTCCGCCTTCCCCACCGGGGAGACGGCTGCCGACGGGACGCAGGTCTCCACGGCGGCGCCCGGGGACGGCTGAAAACAACAGTGTTTTATTGACGACTATTGGACTTTAAGACAAAAGCCGAAGTCTGAGGGAAACCTTGGGATTGGAGGATCATCAGACCAGGATCCAAACATTTTACCCACAACTAGAAATGACCAAACGGCAATTTAAGGCTTAAAACGTCCGCTTAAAACTCAATGGTGAGAAGAAGCAGTAAAAACATGGAGGGAGATGAGAAGCACTTCTGATTCAACACGACAAAGTGCAGAAGAACCTCGACTTCTGACTGACTTTGAGTCCTCTGAGATCCGAGCCGAGGTTCGGTGGATGTTTAGCTTTGCGATCGAAGCCCAGATCTGAGTTAGCAGCATCAGGATGAGTGTTTGGCGCCCACGTGGACGCCGCTGGCCATGAAGGTGCATTTACAGATGGCAGGATGCGTCGCTGCTGCTACATAGCCCAGAAACATCACGGGAATCCAGAGCGAGGTGCGGACTCGTGAGGTGGACTCGTCCGTGAGGACACGGAGGAGTTGTTGGGGGTGAGATGGTGTGACGGAGAGCATCGTGAGAAGGCGGGAGACGTTTACGGGGATTTGGTGCGGCGGACGGCGGGAACGTGGACGGACGAGACGTTCAAAGCCGGTCTGGAACGGTTTGATGGTTTTAAAGAGGAGCAGCTTCACTCCGTCCATACGTGCACGCTACAACAGTTTCTACACTTTATCTTTTATAACATTATTATCTTTATATGCTATATAATTATAACATATTGTTTCTTATTTAAAAAAACACAACCAAACCAGGGCTTGGAACGTTCGACTCGTTCCAAAGGGGAAATGTTATTTGCTGGCTCACAGAACCAACTCCATCCAGGTCAGAGCTCCACCGCCATCAAATGACGGCGGCGTTGCAACATCAACACACGAACCGAGAAACAAACTTCAAACTCGGCTTCCTGCTTCCCGGCCTGTAGGAGAAGTCCTACCTGCTTCTGTCCGGGCGCGCTCTGTGCCGGGAGGAGCGGCGGGACGGACGTCTGCGCCTTCTGGGACTGCAGGGCGGCGGCCGGCTGGGAGAGATCCAGGCTGACTCCTGCTGGGCGACGGAGGGAGGGGATTAGAGGAGGCCCGGCTTCCTTCCCGGGCTCGGGACCGTCTGCCCGTCGGACCGGAGCGGAGCGACGCACCCACGGGCTGCGCGGGGCCGCCGGGGAGGTTGGCTCGCTTGCGAGGGGTGAGGGCCGCCGGCTGGATGGGGAGGATGCCCGCCGTGGGCTGGGCGTGGGCCGCTTTGGGACGCTGGCGGGGGGTGATGGAGGTCTCGGTCGTGGGGATGGGATCCGTCAATCTGCACACGTGGGAGGGGGGGGATCTTCACCAGGATGTACAACACACACACACACACACACACACACACACACACACACACACACACACACACGCACGCACGCACGCACGCACACACACACACACACACACACCCTGCCTCAATGCCAGACCTCCTTACCTGGGCTTGGTCTGGCTCTTCTTGGCTGCGGCCGCTTCGCTCGCCTTCACTGGCTCCGGGAGTTTGGAGGGAATGGAAGAGTTCTGATTGGACGAGGGAGGTAAAACACAAAAATCAAATTCCATTGAACGCATCGGCAACGTCCACGCCCTCGGCTCCCTGGAGAAGATTCACACTGACCTTCACGTTCTGGACGGGACAAGGACGCTGGGCCAGTTTGAAAGAAAAGTAGGACACCTGGTAGATGTCTGGTCGTTTGTCGGGGTCCGGCTCCAGCATGTACCCTGGAGACAAGCACACACACACACACACACACACACACACACGCACACACACACACACACACACACACACACACACACACACACACACACACACACACACACACACCAGGCACAGACAAGGAATGTGAGAGCGTTGGAGGTGCAGTGCTGGGAGAAGGTGTGACGCCATGCGAACAAAGGTGTGTGTGTGTGTGTGTGTGTGTGTGTGTGTGGAAGGCACTGACTGATGAGGCAGTGGAGATCGTAGGAGTAGCGGGAGTTGTCTGGGATGGTGAAGCTGCCATCGCAGATGGCCACCTGGCTTTCCCCAAAGGGCAGCGTGAAGAAGCACAGCTTGTACAGCAGGCAGCCCAGCGCCTGGAGAGGAGGACCACGTGCACGTGCACGTCACACCGCACGGCGACAGGAGAGAGAGCGGAGAAGACGTCAAAAACACATCCGGCGCCGTGACCGGGACCAAATATCTAGCGCAGGTTTTGGAAACACCCGTACAGAGGTGAACCTCGGTGAGACACCTGATCCTCAGCCCGATCGGTCGCGACACAACGAGCGCTTAATGAGCCGACGGGCTGCGGTTCCACGTCCGGGTTCTCTGGACCGGCGCCGGACAATATGGTCACACGGTCACATGGTGGGCGGCGGTTAGATATTTGAGGTGCTGGGAGTTTTTTTTGTGACATTACTGAGCAGAATACACACTGGTGAGATTGAGTTTGAGAGATGTGTTGCGTAACTTAGCTAATGAGTATAGGCTAGCAGGATGTCATAGGTTAGCAGAATAGCATGGGCTAACAGCATAGCATAATCCAACAAAACACCGTAGGCTAATGGATCATCATCACAGGCCAACAGAAGACTGCAGACTAACAGGTAGTCAGAGGCTAACAGGACAGCATAAGCTAACAGGTAATTCTAGGATAACGGGATAGCATAAGCTAACAGGTAATCCTAGGCTAACGGGACAGCATAAGCTAACTGGTAATCCTAGGCTAATGGGACAGCATAAGCTAACTGGTAATCCTAGGTTAACGGGATAGCATAAACTAACTGGTAATCCTAGGCTAACGGGATAGCATAAGCTAACTGGTAATCCTAGGCTAACGGGATGCACAGAGCATGTCGCCCTCCTCCTCCAGTGAAGCAGAGACCTCCTCACTTGTCCTTCCATGAAGGTCATTCATGAAGGAACTCTGCGTTCACCCAGACATCTCTGTGTTGCAACGACAAAGTTTGGATTTATTGATGCGGCCCATGAAGGAAGCGTCTCGCCAAAGATCTCAGAGGGACCGGGGTGGAGGTGAGCTGCTACTTGGGTCAAACTACGCTCTGGTTTCTCGTCTCTTCCGGGTCGACGTGGTGTTTTCTCCGTCCGACGGCGAGGTTCTCCGTGAAGCCGGTGGCCCCACTCACCCAGATGTCCGCCTTGGTTGTGATGATCTTGTTGTTGTAGAGGTTGACCATCTCGGGGGCACGATATGACAAGGTGGTGTATCTGGAAGACGACAGATGGAGACAATGGAAGGGAGCCGGCGGCGAGCAGAACGTCCGGCTCTCAGAGATACCCGTTCAACCGGGCCTCGGTCATGACGTCCCGTCACGAGCCGCTGCTACCGCTACTTCTTCAAACCAGAAATGTGAAAAGACTTGAGATGCACCAACTTCTTGATCTCCTCCTCCACGGCGGCCACGCCCTCCGTCTGCGGGCTCTGGAACCTGTTGGTGGCGCTGCCGAAGTCGCACAGCACGTAGTGGCCCTTGTCGTGCAGCAGGATGTTCTCCACCTGCGGGTTCACCAGAAGAAAACCAGAACTTCAAGGAGAGGAACCGGCCGTATCGCCCAAGAGGGACGCCGGAGGTGAACCTGCGATGTTACCACGACAACGGCGTCCGGGTATCGGACGGTAAAACTGAACCGAAAGCGGATATCCGATTCCCGGACCGGAGCGGGTCCCCGGGAGGACACCTCGCCGACGAAGCCCGTCACCTTCAGGTCCCGGTGGATGATGGGAGTCTTGCGCTGGTGCAGACGGGAGACGGCGTCGCAGGTGTCACAGAAGATCTGCAGGACCTCCGCCTCCGTGAAGCCGGTCTGCAGCCTCTGGTTCATCAGGTTAACCACCTGGCCTCCTGCGGGGAAACACAGGCGCTGAAACGCGGCTCCTCGGAGGAGGACGTCCACCCAGGAGTTCTCTGGACATCCGAGCCAGGTCTCGGTGGTGTATATCCAGTAAGGTAAGGGTGGAACACCAAGTGAAAAACTCCCCCGACCATCTCCTCCACCGCCACAGAAACAATTCCTCTGCCAGGTCAAGGTTCCTTTGTTCTTCAAGGAGAACTCCTCAAGGGAGAAGCCTCTTCACCCCTGGATCAAGAAGCCCCTCAACGTTCTTCCTCCATCACTCACCTTTGCAGTAGTCCATGAGGATCAGCACCTCCCACACGTCCCTGGAGCCCATGGCGGTGACGCTGGAGTCCAGATAACCCACGATGTTCTTGTGGCCGACGAGGTCCTTCTGCGGAAACCACAGGCGGGCGTTAGAGTCGTGGAGGTGGAGGACCACCGTGACGTGATGGGTCTTTGGCCAGGGAGGACTCGTGTCAACGGCGGGCTGCGGTCAGCTATCAAACACTTCGGAGCTACACCCTGCTCCCCGGGCCTGCAGTGCATGTGCGTGTGCACGTACGTCAGGGTTGGGTGCTGTGGCGGGCCTTGGCCTGCAGAGGGCGCTAAAGCAGAGAGCTAAACTCAGACGCTGGTTAGGTAATGAAAAATGTCAAGTACTGCAGCTGAGGTGAAGCACCGTCTGTGTGTGTCTGTTTGTGTGTGTGTGTGTGTGTGTGTGTGTGTGTGTGTGTGTGTGAGTGTGTGTGAGAGCCACAGAGAAAGAGGCTGGGGCTCTATCACTGAGTGAAAAGAAAGAAACACCGGTGAGACGAGCCGAGGAAAAAGGACCCCCGAAGGACGCCGTCTCTCCGGCGGCGAGAACCAATCACAGAGAAGAACCAGGGCCGCCGATGAACACGCAAGACCTCCTCCGGCCTTCTCTATTCTTCTTTGGGATTGTTTGTGTTCTATCAGCGGGGGGAGTCCAGCGCCATCTTCTGCGGGGCGACGGGCAGCAGGCCTGACAGGCTCAGGAGGGCTGGTTCTGTCCCGGGAGGACGGTCGGAGGCAGGACCAAGCTGAGGAAACCGCTCAGTGTCAGGGACAACAACTCTCGGAGAACCACGCCGGAGGCCCATCGGAGCACCATCTGCTGTGGGCTGAGGCCGGCCAGGAGCCACGGAACGCCGGAGGAGGTCATCTCTACCTGCGGCCATCAGGCCCACACCTCCTCCCTCAGGACCGAGGATTATCTTCCATGACATTCATCATCCTGTGCAACGTATTCTAACGTCAGCCGCTTTGCAGTGCGCGACATTTCTTAAAATTCACAGGCATGTGCATTATCCCTCTTCATGTTTGGATTTTGGAGCCATCTGGCACGAGGCCTTCCGCTGTGTGGTTCCTCTGCGATCAGAGAGGTTCATCTCATCAGGTCAGAGTGTTGGACCAGGACAGGGACGGCTTTGTCTGCACGCCGTAAAAACCACACAGGAACAGAAACTCCTCACCACTGGAGTCCAAGGTCAGTGTTGGTGTGCAACTCCAGTGTGTGTGTGTGTGTGTGTGTGTATGAGAAACTACAAACAGAGATCCAGATAAGGCCGCGGCCGGCCCACACCTCCCCTCCCCCCCCGCTGCGTCTGGACAACATCCCTCATCTGTGGATCTGTGGGAAGCCTTTTGTTTGGCAGCAGGTTTCTGACCGCCGCCCGGGAGAGGAAGCAAGCACGTACTCACCATAATTTGGATCTCGCTTTTGCACACCTGCAGGTCGTGCTCGTTGTTGACGTACATCCTCTTCAGGGCGCAGCGCACGCCCTGGTTGGTCCGCACCAGGAACACGATGGCAAAACCACCTGCGGGGACGAGGGAGGGATCTGGTTATCTTCTCGGAGGAAGAAACACAAAGACATGTCATTTGACGACGATACTTATCGTCCCATCTCGACTCGCTGGATGCTTTTTGTTTCTTGGGAGATTCAAACGCAATCATTTTGTAATTAGGGCTGAAATGCGGGATTACGCTTCTCGGGGCCAAATTGGGCCGGCGTGCAGTAATAAGCTTAGCGCCGGACGGGATACATCTTTCGGGCGGTACGGACGGGGGGACAAACACCAAATGGTGAGGCCTGACACGGCTATGCATTAGTCATGTCGTTGCTGCGGGCTTTACGCCGAGGCCTCCGCTAAAGCTTCGCCATCTGCTGCGGCTCAGACCGCAAATTCACTTTGCAGGCTGGAGCTGCCGGGCGTTCATCAATTCTGAGGCCCGAAGCAGCACCGGCGGACGGGCGGACCCAAGATGCCGTCACCGCGGGGACGGACCGAGCGACGCTTTGGACGCACTGAGCAAAATGCGCGTTAGAAGCAAACAATCCCGTCGCACCCTCTGCTGACCTTCTGAGACGAGGGACGCGCTGCGAGGACCAGGTTCAATTTTCCAGAGGCAAAGTTTCACGATATCTATAGAATTTATCTATATGATTTTGCAGGGGGGGGGGGGCAACGGGCTGCCTTTGCAAATACAAAGAACGGCGATGAACCATTTCACTACTGAGGTTGGACCCGTCGAAGAGCACATGGTTGATATTTCAGACTTTCCGAAGCACAGACGGCCTCTGAATACCACAACCGTCCCTTCCGTCTCCCATCCACGGCTTTGGGCCGACCGAACCCACGCCCAGGTGAGCGGAGGATGGCGGCAGGCCTCGGCCAGGTGGGCCGGGAGGTGGAGCTCCGGAGGGGCCGGGGGTCACCGGGGGTCACCGTGCAGCCCCTTCTCACCTTCAGCGACGATCTCCTCCACGGTGACCTGGTGCCGCCCGACGGTGAAGGCTCGTCCGATGAAGTTCCCGCCGGCGTGTCCGGAGCCTCCGCCGCCGCCTCCGCCGCCGGAGCCGGGCCCGGAGCTCACCAGCTCCCGGCGGGAGTCGAAGAACTTCCTCATGGCGCGGCGGTCTCGGTGGGAGGGGGCCCTCGGAGGCTTGAGCCGCGGACGGAGCGCTGGCTCGCTGCAGCCTCGGCCCCCCCGCAACCCCCCCTCCTCCGCGCACTCCGAGGATGCTGCAGGTCGGATTACACGGGAATCCGATGAAGAAGCGTCTCTTTCGGCCCGGGAACCGGAGCGATGCTCCCGTTAGGATGCGTCGGGAAGCGGGCGGCTCTCCCGGCTCCGGCCGGTTATGTAAGCGGGACCCCGGCGGGAGGCTACAGCATCCCCGGAGAGGACGGCCGTGGTCCGGGGACGCTGCCTTCCATCTCGGCCGGCGGTCACCCAGCTAGGCCGGCGCTAGCTGCCCGGGCGCCGTGACATTTCTCGTAAGGTTATCCGGGTGATCGTCCTCCTCCTCCTCCTCCTCCTCCTCCTCCTCCTCCGCGGCGGCTCCCTAACCGGAGCGGCGGCCGCGGCCGCGGCCGCGGGCTGCCTCCATCCTCGGCGGGGCGGCGCGGCGCCTCGCAGCCGCTGGATCCGATCAACTCACAATTCAACTATTATTTTCGTTAGCCAGCGCAGCGGATCCCCCTCCTCCTCCTCTTCCTCCTCCTCCTCCTCTTCGTCCTCCTCCTCCTCCTCCTCCGCGTCAAACACGAATCCCCGGCGGGGTCGCGCTGGCGGCCGTCGACGCGCAGAGAGAGAGCCCGCGGGCGGGTTTCATCCGCGGCGCCCGGTCCCCGCCGCCTCCGCCGAGATCTCCGGATCCCAGAGATATCGCAACATCCTAGCTGTTGCTGTTGGAAGGGGCGCGTTGCATTGCGGGAGGTGTAGTCTGCGGGGCAGCCGCAGCCTCCCCTCCCCCCGCCGCGATGTGGTCATGTGCTGCGTTCAGGGGGGGGGAGGGAAGAACGGATGCGGCCGCCGGTCGTGATTTATGATGATATCGATCCGACAACCGCGGCGAAGCAGAATTGCAGCGGAACGGTAACCCGATCGATTCGCTAGAGTATCAATGACAGGAAGTTCGTGTTTTAGCACGAACGCCGTAAAGGCACCGAGGCGTTTTAGCGGCGCCTACGTCACCGCTCGGAGCGCGCAGCTCGTATTTCCGAGCTCCGCCGCGGACCCTGAACGCGGCTCGCCCGTCCCGACCGGAGCCGAGCGGAGCCGAAGTGTTTCGGAACGCGGCATCCGGGTGGGCGGGGCCTGGAGGCGGCGCCCGTCGCTTGAAGCGTCTTCCTCGGCGTCTCGCAGCCGCTCCGCTCCCCTCGTCTCAGCCCCGGACGGATCGGCCCGGTTCAGGACAGGTGAGACCTGGTTCGGCGGGAGTTCGGCGCGCTCCGGGAACTCCACGTGTCGTTTCGCGTGGGCGCCGCCGGGCCGAAGGGTGTGACCTCCCGGCGGCCGCCGGAGCCTCCGCGCCCCGCTAGCCTTGACCTCGCCCTCCCAGAACCGGGACTTTGGCGTCTAACTTCAGTACTTTTCTTCTGTCTCCGCGTCAACGGACACCAAAGTTGATGGGACTCGGGATCTTTCGCGGACACTTCGGGGTTCCCCTGAAAACACGGGGTTGTCGTTCTCCAGATGAGGCGTTCAGGGCCACACACTGATGTGCGAAATACCGGCTGTCGGAATGACATCTTGTTGTCATTGAAAGCTCTTTTGTTAAGCTTAGCCAACAGGGCTAGTATTCATCCACTGGAGGTGTGTTTGTCCATTCATCAGGTCCTCCAGAAGGTTCCCTCAGGAGAACCTGGAGAACGACTCACAGGGCTAGTCAATCGTGTTCTATTGCAACGTTCGTATTCAAATCTATCATGGTATGTTTACACTCTTTCTATCGGCACAAATCGAAATGCACCGCGGACAGCGAGGTGGGAATTTCACTGTACAGGAAAACTAATGTCTACGTTGTACATGTTACAATAAACGGGAATATCTCCAGTGCTATTGGGCTCATTCAGAGTGTCTGGGCTCTAGGATGGACAGTTTGATGGTGAGCTTCATGTAAATGTGAGCTGAAAACACACAGCACACCGCGGCTACACCTGCCCGCTATTTACATCACAAATCGCACAGGTGTGTCAGTGTGACCTATGAGCCCGCACACACACACACACACAACCAGGACGCGTCTTTGTCCCGGCGCTTCAGCGCCCGTACATACGTGTCCATGCACGGGGAGCCCATTAATCTAAGGGTTTCCCAAACTGAGCTGAAGGAATACGTGACGGCTGTGGGTAAGTGGGTCTTCTGGGGAGCAGGTTAGGAACCCGGGGACGCCGGCTGTCAGGAGTAATTACAGGTGTTTCCCCGACGGCTGGGTGAGATTAACTCCAAGTACAAAGGGGAGGCCCGGCCCACGGGAACCCTCTGGCCCCGTGCAGTATTGATGGCAGCTTAATGACGGGGCCATTGTTGGCGGGGACGCTCCGCTCACTCCGGGCCTCTCCTCGGCCGGGTTCTCATGCCTGTTCTAATATTAAGCCGTTGTTCTCCTGTAGCTCTCGTCAGCTCCGGTTAAAAGATCTCCTCTCCTCGGACCATGGCAGCGGTAAGTCTCTCCAAGACGTTCAACTCATTTGAGCAGAGACATTTGTGTTCCGAAGAGGCAGAATATTGTAATCTATTCCTTCTGTGTGTCAGATCGCCATGGGGATGATTGTGTTGACTGTGTGGTGCGCTGCCGTCCTTCGTGAATCCTTCCCCCCGAGCCCAGTCTTGCAGCTTAAAGCCATTCTCTGCAGATTACAAACATGATTTGTGTTGTGTTTTTTTTTTTTTAATCCCTAATACTCCTCTTTACGGGTCATTTGCCAGCGTCTGTGGCCCGCTGGGCCTGCCACCAGACTTTAAACAGCGCTTTGAATGACAATCGGTAAACTCTGTCCTCCTAGTATTGAGAAGGCTTCAGCGGGTGAGGAAGCAGGTAGTTAAGCGCAGTAATCTCTGTGCACTGTTTGTGCTCGTCCTCGTGTCTCTCATTCAGACTAAATGAGGGTGGAGGAACTTTCCTCCTGGAGCAGATGGAAACTCATTTCTGCAGCAGACGTCCACGCGCTGCCTGGAAGTAACAATTAGCTCAGTGTATTTATAAACCGAGGTGTGTGTGTGTGTGTGTGTGTGTGTGTGTGTGTGTGTGTGTGTGTGTGTGTGTGTGTAAACCCTCCAATGGTCTGCAGCGCTGTCACTCTGAGTTTTCTTCCACCAGATCGGAAACCGTGGAACGGTGACTGAGGCGTCTGGTTTCGACCCAGAAGCGGACGTCCAGCGTCTGAGAGGAGCCATGAAGGGAGCCGGTGAGCCGTCCTCGGGCGTTCCTTCACAGCTCCGTCTCCACGGAAACAAAATAAGCGCTCTCCGTCCAGGAAAGTCTGAAGCCCTAAGTCAGGGTCGGTCAGAAGCGGAGTGTCCTCCTAGAGCGTCATGAAGGTTTATGTTTTCCTTCTTGGTCAGAGCTGATTCTGCCAGAGGAGCCAGCCGATGGAATTATGGGCCAGATTGTTATGCAGCCCGTTCATACCGCGGGAGGAGGTGGCCGTCTGGAATGTTGATGTTGTCAGGAGTTCTCCTGCATAATGGCCGCCTCCTGACTCCAGTTTGCAGGCAGGCGGTTTCTATGTCGACGCTAACAAGCAGCTCGGGAGCATCTCCGGGGCCGGCCCGGAGTTTAGCCGCGGAAACGGACAGGTCAGGTACCACCCGGCCAGGATTCTCAAACTGCAAACTGTCTCTCAGGCACGGATGAATCTGCGATCATAGAGGTCCTGGCTCGCCGCACCGTCGCCCAGAGGCAGCGCATCAAGGAGGCCTACAAGCAGGCCTTGGGGAAGGTGAGTGTGTCAATGAGAAAGGAGGCAAAACAACCCCGTTCCTTAGATTTCCCCATTCACACAACCATCGGTTTGGATCTTGGCAGCACGGGTGGATGTGTTATCTGTGAAGAGTGTGTGTCGGAGCGGGCGGGGCCGGCAAGGCTCACACAGCTCTGCTGACAACGCGACTGTTAAAGTTTAACTGCAAAGCAGAAGTGAAGCGCTCTCGCAGATGTAGTGACGAGGCCGGGCGCTCTGGAGAAGGTGGGGTTCTTCCCCGCCGTCACCCAAGGTTCCCTGCTAGAAGCCAAAGTGCAGAGAAGCCGCCGACCGCTTCTTTGTTCCACCTAGAAGTGGATCGATACAGTGACGGAGAGGGGATGTTTACATTCCCCGCGCGGGGAGATAAACCCCGCTAGGAGGTCAGGCGACTTATCTGAGAGTTCCCCAAATGAAGCGGAGAACTTCTGGCGGGCAGAAAGAGTGAGTCATGGCTGCATGTGACGCCGCCCACGTGCGGTTGCACAGGAGAGCGGCGTGCAGCAGCGCCCTCTGGTGGAGAAGACACACACTGCAGGCGACCCGGAGCTTCTGATGTCGTTTTTCATGTAGGAGAGTGCGGAAGCTGGAGTGACCGAACGGTTGTGCATTAATCCATGTGTCTTCATCCGCCCGACACCACCCAGGACCTGGCAGATGATCTCTCCTCGGAGCTGAGTGGGAACTTCCAGAGCGTGGTGCTGGGTCTGCTGATGCTGGCGCCCGTTTATGACGCCTCCGAGTTGAGGAACGCAATGAAGGTTGGGGTTTTTAATGACGTTTTGACTCCTGAGGGTAATTTTGTTGTGATTCATTTGTTAAACTCCTTACAGAAGAACCTGAAGGTTCACGGGCAAGTAGGATCATGTCTGATCTTCCCACGTATTATTCTGGCCACGGAAACCTCCTCCTCCGAAAATACTAAACACAGATCGGGGGGCTGTGGCTCTGACGGCTGCATTGCTCAACCGCCTGACACGACTCCCTCAGTCGTGCAAGAAGTTAAATGAAAGCAGGTGCTTTCCTAAGTCGGATCTGGAAGCAGCAAAGCAGCGAGAGTCTGGCTGAGATTTGCAGACGTTAGCTTTGGTATTCAGAGTGACCTCAGAGAGATTTCGCAAAACAAATATTGTGGACGCGGCCTCGGAGAGGAAGTATGGAAGATTGAAATCAATATTGCCAAGGTCGCCCCGGCAGCCGTTTCTGGGAGGGGCGGCGTTGACCGCTCGGGTCTGATGTGTCCACAGGGCGCCGGGACCGAGGAGGCCTGTCTCATCGATATTCTGGCTTCGAGGTCCAATGCGGAAATCCGAGCCGTGGCCGCTTTCTACAAGCAACGTAAGTGAGCGAGCGCCCTGTGCTTTGAGACCCCGGTCACCCGGAACACAGCCGGTGCCTTCGAGTGGCGTGGGACATCCGAAACGCCGCGTCCGTAACAGAGCCCGTGTTCCGCGGGTTTAGGAAACAATGCAGGGCATGCATTATTCATCAGACACTTGCTGCTCTGAAAGCGGCGTATTGTTTGTTTGCGATGTCGGCAGGAAGCGTCCGGTTAACGTCGGCGTCTCTTCGGCGCATTCAGATGAGCGCAGCTCATCTTTTTTCCGTTTTCTTGACAGAATATGACAAGGACCTGGAAGACGATGTGTGTGGCGACACGTCTGGGATGTTCCAGAGGGTGCTGGTGTCTCTGCTCACGGTGAGCTAACAGCTAGCACCACCAGGGTCCTCCTCAACACACAAGAGCGATGATAGTCAGTGAAACCATAACACGCTCGGGTGATAAATTGCAATAAAAGACAAACTGGTGGTGCGGAGGGGAAGAGCTCTCTTCGCTTGTTCAGTAAACAACATTCTGCCACGGCCGTCATCGCGTTTGCATTTCCACGCCAGCCTGGTTCTTTGTGCGGGAAACAGGAAACCGGATGCATCTCTGTTCTCATGGTTTATCGTTGCCTTGTGTTCGGGTCCGCAGGCCGGACGCGACGAAAGCGACGCGGTGGACGAGGCCCAGGCCGTCATGGACGCCAAGGCGAGGCTCCGAAGACCGCAGGTGAAACCGGCGCTCCCGATTGGACGGCCGCCTTGACCCCCTTCCTTGTGGGCCTTTGCAGGAGATCTACGAGGCGGGCGAGGCTCGTTGGGGCACCGATGAGGTGAAGTTCCTGACAGTGCTGTGTGTGAGGAACCAGAAGCATCTGCTACGAGGTAGGGATGAGACGTCCGGTCTTTACGCCCAGATTTCACCTGCCACTTTACTGACCCCATGTGGCCGTCGGAGGGGCAAACGTGCGATCGGCTCCATCCGGTGAAAACACGACCCGTTCCTTCCCCCTCCAGTGTTTGAGGAGTATCAGAAGATCTCTGGCAGGGACATCGAGGACAGCATCAAGAGGGAGATGTCTGGCTGCCTGGAGGCCGTCTTCCTGGCTATCGGTCGGTCTCCTTCCGCTCGCACCGACTGCATCCCCGTCACATCTGCCAGAGCTTGCTCTTTTTCTGTCTTCCAGTAAAATGCATCAGGAACAAGCAGGCCTTCTTCGCCGAACGCCTATACAAGTCCATGAAGGTAAGTGTGTGATGTAAACAGACACCTGTGTGTGGATTTAATTTGCGGAATAAGGTTCAGCGGCTGTTGTTCCAGTGACTTGGACAACAGGTTGTCAAATGAGAGGAAAAGTGGCGGCTGAGAAACTGGAGATTTTCTTCCGGGGATCGTCACCGCCGACCAGCCCGACCTTTGGCGCCCCCTGGTGGTCACACGGAGTACCAACACCTCCCATTGTCTCGTCACAAAGTTCTCGCAGTTCTCCACCAACAATGCTTTTTCATCTTCTGTCATAAAATCCAGTCACCTCCAGCGCATGGTCACACTAAGAGTTTAGCAAAATGCTGGCGAAAATAAAACCTGTTCACACCGAAGCCGGACATTATACGGTTTCAGGCAAACATAATTACTGGCGCCAGACACGAACCCCGTTCACTTTCCGACATCCAAGTGTTGTGTTGACAATGGTGCGCCAGTTAAGCGATGGTATCCGGAGCGGGGGCTGGTGCTGAGGCTCCTGAGGTTTAGGTTCATGATCATCCATCACTGAATGATGAACAATTTCCTGCTGATATGAACCTTTTAATGGTGTCCAATGACTAATTTCCCCCTCCCTATTATTTACGCAGCACTGAGTGATTAAAACCCAGATTGCAGAGTGACAGCGACACTCATGGAGAGTCTTCTTTCCAGTGTCACAGTTCTAGGGTGTCGAGTGTATGCGGGGCCCCTCGGCTGTAATTAAAGCTGCCTGATATTAGTCGTTATTCCGTACTGGGCAAGGTGCCGATCTCTGAACAGTCCACGTCTCTCGTCAGGGCCTGGGGACCACCGACAGCGTCCTCATCAGAATAATGGTTTCCAGGGCCGAGATCGACATGCTGGACATCAAGGCTCAGTTCCTGAAGATGTACGGCAAGACCCTGCACTCCTTCATCAAGGTGAGTAGAAAGTGTTCCGTGGAGAGGTCAGTCGTCTCTGCTCCCTGCCCCCTCCAGGGGGCGCCACAGCCAATCGCCCCCCCCTCCTAACCCTGCCCTCTGGAGAGCACACTTGTAGATTGTGATTTATCCAGCGGTGTTTGAGGGCCAAGCCTTCCCCTCGGCTCTCCGGCTGAAGTGTGTCTGTCTCTCACCTATGCAGGGCGACACCTCCGGTGATTACCGCAAAATCCTGCTGGAGCTGTGTGGCGAGTAGAGCCGAGCCCGAACGACCGCCGACCACGGTGTTCGCTCTGGGGGGCGAGGGGAGAAAAAGAAACCATTAACTGTGTTCTTTGGAGTGATTTTTTTTTCCTTCTTCTCTTCTATGGCCTTTACATTTCTCTTGTTGAAGACAATGCCTTACTTTACTGATTTTCATACCAATTAAACCAAAGACCAGTGTCCTTTTACACGTGTTCATTTTTTTTTTATCTACTTTGAGTTAATGGCTGAGAAGCCTTTTGTAGTCGAGGAGATATATGTCTTCCACGTCTTAAAGAATGTAAAAGACGAATGTTGCCGGCCACCAGCTCAGTCAGCACAACACCTTCATCACCGGCCAGTCAGTGAAATCCATTTGCTTAATTGCTGGCCAGTCCTCATTTGTTGAGTCAGCCCTGCGCCATTTGACTCAATCACATTAACAGGCCTCCGCTTTGATTTTGGAGGCAGTAAAATGTGGTATAATCAGGTTAAGGAGGACACTCGCAGCTCACACCAAATGACAACTTCAACTGGGGGTGGAGGAGCGGCGTGCGGTACCGGGGGGGGGGGTGTGACCGCTGGGTGGCGCTGGATAGAACCTGGAGGCAGCCGGCGCTTCTTCATGGCTTCTTTCATACCGAGGAGATAAATAACACACAAAATCCCAACAATTTCACGTGAATGGCACACAAACTGCTCCAGCCGAGTCACACCCACTCACGTTTACATCCAGCTGATGAAGTCACCACAAGCTGCTGGTAAAAGACATGCGTCTGTTTAGCTTTTTACTGCGCTGGATATAAATCCTCTTTTTTATAAGCACCTTCACTAAAATCACTGCAAGCGCTCATCAGACGCAAAGACAATGTTAATTTATTCTCGCTGAGCGCCGGTGACACCAGGCTCCATGTTTATCAGGTTAAAGAAACCAAAGGCACCTTTTCCCGCCAAGGGCTGTAGATGCAAATAAAGGATGGTTACCCAGCGCCTTCTGTATTTCCTGATCGCTTACGACGGCTGAAGTTCTGGATTTGTGACATTCTGTTTTTCTGCCCTCCTGAACATTCAGTCACATCAGCCTCCTACATTAATGTACACACAGTACAGATATAATAGTTGTCATGGCAGTGCAGCAAGGAGCCCCATACGTGTTGTGTATAAGGTCTGTTGCTCTTGTTTGTGGTATAAAGGGCGACAACATCAAAAGATGGAGCAGAACAGTGTTAAGAGTTAACTTTAATAATAATTTAGCCTTTATTAATCTCTGTGGGGAAGCTGGTTCCCTGCAATGAAGCCATCGTGGATGAATCATGAGCAGCAGGCCGCCAGGGGCGCAGCAAGGGGTTCGGTGTGTTGCTCAACAACATTTGGACACGCTGGGAGGAGCCGGGAATCTAACCGGGAATGTTCGCTTGCAAAGACGATCGTTCGACCTCCCGCGCGACGCCGCCCCTGCATGCACATACATTTAGAAATATATAGTTTGCTGCCATGGAGACCTAGCCGTAGGATGTTGCCACAAAGACAACCTGGAGCTTTAAGTTATCCGATGAATACAGTGGCTTTCTCTCAAAGAGAATAAAGTGAAGAACTCACAACGTCGCTCATGAGAAGATAATAATAGAGACAGACAACCAATTATTTACAAAGATTGTACAGAACCCTGGCAGAGGGGACGCTCTTACACAGAGACAAATAATGCAACTGCTACCACTCAAAAATTTAATGACAGGAAACAAAGACTGTGAGGTAAACCACGTGCCAGAACCACGCAGCGCCTTGTTGAAGGGCCAGCGAGTGGATGGATTTAGGAGGAGGTGATAGGGTGGGTTGAGGGATAAGCAGCTCCATGACAAGATATCAGGTAAAGGTGCTTTTACATGAGCAATATTACAGCTGATGTTCACCTTTCACTGAATATAAATGATCTGAGAAATCAAAGAGCTTCAGTCAAAAAAAGACAAGAGATTGACAATTGCTGTCTCCTCTCCCATAATTCTAAGCGAGTACAGCCGGCAAAGCAGGCAAAGCAGATGCGACGGGGAGGATAAAATGTATTTAAAGTATTAAAATAAATGAAACAAAAACAGACACACTTCATTTCCAAAAGAACTAAAAATGAAATAAACACATTCACAAGTCATTTACGATAAATAAACAAATAAATAAGACATACTTCATTCAAAAATTATTGATACACATACATACATACTTCGTTCACAGATGAGTGCCTAAGAATAGTTCCTCTACTCTTAATAAACACACAGGTTCTTGACTCTTTGTTCGGGTGGAACTCGGTTGTCCTCCCAGCAGGACGCCTGTTCAGCCCCGGAGAGGCAAAACAACACGCACGACGAGGCAAAACATGCACGACGATGCTAATTTAGCCCGGTCGAGTCCATGCTAACATTCACCTCAGGAGCTAACAAGCGCTTCCACTGGAGGGACGCTAACTTAAGACTTCGTGAAGATTGGCTAACCTCTAATTACTTCTCTCATTCTCCCTGTGCACATTTTCGTACTTTATTGAGGATGGTTTCCCAATGAAGTTTGTAATAGTCACTTCATTTATGTTTCTGTGCTTATCAGACAGCTGAACAAACGTCAAAAAACGCGAATTCATTTAAGTACCTGTTAGCAGTAGCAACCCGGAAGCCGCCGCGTCTCCGCGCCGAGCATTCGTTTGGATTTTAGGTCAAGCCTGTAGCTGAGCGCTGATTGGCTGCAGTGGACGCGCGAGTGCTTGTCATGTGACGCAGCGAAAGTCGCGTAACGGCGATTTGTCGTTACGTCTTTACGTCTTTACGTCACTACGTCTCTCACCTGTTGAATTCCCATTGAAACAGCAGCCCAAACATAATATAACAATAATAATAACAACAACAACGACGACGACAACAACAACAACAACAACAACAACAACAACAACAACAACAATAATAATAATAATGATGATACGAGCTGGGGCTTAGCAAAGCAATAACCGCAGTCAAGGATAAATTGTTCCTCAGAAGATGGTTTTAATTCAACAGTCAACAAACAGTGGAAACCCAGGGGGTGTCTCTCTCTGGGTCCACTCCAAAGATACCATAACATATGGTGCAGGTTAGTGTCAAACATCCAACACAACGTTGTACAGTTCTTTGACAAAAAAAGTTCTTTAACAGAGAACCAAGAGAAGCTCCCAACAGTCACCATCACTCACAAAGGATTCTAGGGATTTGCTGGCTATTCGCCCCGCGCTAAAATAATGATAATAATAATAATAATAATAATAATAATAATAATAATAATAATGTAGCATATTAGTAAGTGAAACAGGGCTGTGCGGGTCTGTGTTGGCCATAGCCACACCACAGAGCCTGCAATACAACATCAACAGAAAACAAGCATCAACATAAACCATTCATGACTTCCTACAAAAATAACCATAATCTTCTTCTTCTCCTTTGGTCTTTTGCCCTCAGGAGTCTCCACAGTGACTCCACCTTCTCCATCCCACCCTGTTCTCTGGATGCTCCTCTCTCACACCAACTAGACCTCCAGTTCCAGCATCCGCCTACCAATAGAGTCCCTCTCCCTCCTCTGTCCATGACCCAACCGTCTCTGACCTTCTCTCCAAAACATCTACCATGTGCCGTCCCTCTGATGGACTCATTCCTGATCCTTTCCGTCCTGGTCACTCCCAAAGAGAACCTCAACATCTTCATCTCTGCGACCTCTAGTTCTGCCTGCTGTCTTTTGGTCATTGGAACAGTTTCTAGTCCAAACATCATCGCTGGTCTCACCACTGTCTTGTACACCTTTCCTTTTATTCTGGCTGAAAGTCTTCTATCTCTTGGTACCCCTGACACTTTTCTCCATCCATTCGAACCTGCTTGATCCCGTCTCTTCACCTCTTTTCCACACTCTCCTAAGCTCTGGACTGTTGACCCCAAGCACCTGAAATCCTCCAAATTCTTGATCTCCACTCCCTGTAGCCTCACCGTTCCACCCGAGTTCCTCTCATTCACACACATATATTCTGTCTTGCTGCGACAAACCTTCATTCCTCTCCTTTCCAGAGCATACCTCCACCTCTCTAGATGTTCCTCTACCTGTTCTCTGCTCTTACTGTAGATATCAATGTAATCTGCAAACATCATGGTCCGTGAAGATTCCTGTCTAACCTCATCTGTCAGCCTATCCATCACCAGTGCAAACAAGAAGGGGCTCAGAGCTGATCCCTGATGGAGTCCCACCTCCACCTTGAACTTCTCTGTTACCTCTACAGCACACCGTACCACTGTCTCACAGCAAGCATACATGTCCTGCACCAGTCTAGCATTCTTCTCTGCCCCTCCAGACTTCCTTACACAATACTACGTCAGCTGCGATTGGCTCACAGCTGACACTGTGCAGGAAGCAACCTGTGCAGGAGAAGGAGAAGCAATAAAGAGAATGAATTACTCTGTAAGAAATTGGTCATCGTAAGAATAATAACAGAAATAATAATGATGAGAGCACTTGTTCATTCAGCGCTCTTCCTTGGGTTTCCAACCCCTGCGTAAGAAGTGATCATTAAAGAAATTCATTTAATTTGGCGTCATTAGAAATAGCGTCAGAATCACCGCACACGTCTCTCCATGTGGTCGGAAATCTCGTTTAATTGCAGCCCAATTGTTCTCTTTATTTATGCGACTTGTCATTTTTTTTGTTGGGTTTTTTCTTCCAAATAATTTGAACGATTCATGACTCTAAGCCTGAAGCGAAAGAATCTTGGGTAATTACGCCTTTTAGCGCCACCGTAACGCTGACACCTTGGGCAACTACAAAAGGAGCATCAAGAAGACAATTACTTGACCGAATGAATTCTGACAATTCTGGGGCCGCTGTGCTTTTAGAAATATGTTACCATGGCAACAGATGTAACGCAAATAGCAAAATCCATCAGCGGACACTGTATCTAAGTGGAAAATTGTCTGAGCAACTGGAGAGGGTTTTAAAAGACCTACAAAGTCCTTCACAATAATATGATGGAGACTGGATTGTGTTGAGGGCTACGAGGAGGAGGAGACGCCTTTGGGATTGCTGGCGTGCTGCTCATCTGGACCACGAGATGTTATGAAGACCATAAAAAATACAATTAGAAATAAGCAGCGACTCATAGAGCGTTCGGGCTAATGGCCCCTTGTGCTCGGGCTTCTCAGTGTAGATCCCTGGCTACACTAACGTTCCTCGACGCTCCATGACATGGTGTGCAGGGCCGGGCCTGGAACCGACAAACAGGAAAACCCAAATGGATTTGAATGAGTAAAAAAGAAGAAGTCAAAGGTTACTTGCATGGCAGTGCAAGATGTTGAGTCCGACATCTGAGCGTGTCATGGGAGAATCCAGCAGAAATCAGTAGGACTCAATCCAAGAGATAGCAGAAGAAAACGGATGATGTGAGACTCCATAATAATAATTTATCCTTTATTAATCCCTCGAGGGGAAATTGGTTCTCCACAATGAAGCCATGATGGATGACCTGTGAGCAGAAGGCTTCCAGGGAGCAGCGAGGGCTTCGGTGTGCTGCTCGACAACACTTGGACACACCAGGAGGAGCCGGGAATCCAACCGGTGATGGAAAAGATGGTCGCTCCACCTCCTGCACCCGCCGTTGATGAGCTCCTCAAAACCAGAGGAGGTCCAGGCACAAGGTCTCCTGTGTTCCTCCTCCTCTTTGTCGCTGCTCAAGAAGAGACACGAGTCCATGACGAGAAGGTTCTCCTCATGTCACAAGGAAACCACATATATTTGGGTGAGTTCTGCCTCCGGCTCTGGAACATGTATGCACACTGCGTCGGCCCGGTGGAGCAGGGGTTCCCACCTCCGCCTCTCAGCCAGAAGGTCCTGGCTGGATTCCCAGGAGGGGGCCTTTCTATGTTCTCCTCCTGTCTGCGTGGGGTTCCTCAGGGTTCTCCGGGTTCCTCCCACAGTGCAAACACATGCAGGAGATTCATGGAGAGCCTCCATCATCCAGTCGTGTGGACGGTCGGGTGTGTCTTTAGGTGGCGAGTCGATCGATATATGCATTGTTTTGTTTACGTCTACAAATACTTCCACCTGCGTTGGAGGATCTTGGTGTTTGTTCTGTGCATCTCATGAAATGTTCATGTTTCTAAAATGCGATGTGTTTATGATGCCGCGCGTCTCCTTCCGGCTGCTGGACGTGCGCTGGGTGAGCACGCCGGCGGGAAGCATGTTTATCAATCAAAGAATCCTCTGCCACGAGTGTGTGTGTGTGACAGTACAGATATTTTGCTTCTTCTGCTTTGCTGCCTGCTATCTCCTGGACGCGACCACCTGTGAAGGCCTCGGCCCGAGGTGGATTTAGCCCGATCCTGGTGGAGGGGGTCTGGCTCTGCACCAGACCACCGGATGGAGTTTAAAGTGCTGATTCATTAGGAATGCAGTGTCTGGACAGCTCGCTAATGCTGCCACTCTCCTCATGCAAATGAGCTCCATGAGCTCCATGATCTCCATGATCTCCATGATCTCCATGATCTCCAGGCCTTATGTGGCAATATCTGCATCTGTCAGGCGTCGCTAGGAGAAGGAGAGCTGGACAGATGCATCAGCCAGGAGGAGCTCACTCATTCATATGGAGGGGTTTAGAGGGAGCTCGACGCTGTGCACGTGTGCACGTGAGCATGATGAGCCCCCACCAGAGGTCTTCTGCTGACAGGAGACCAAGGAAGGAAGCTCCTCCTGCTTTGGGTTTTGTCTTACCTGTGGGCCGGTAGATCTCCATGCCAACCTCATCCAGGAAACGCAGCCCCCTCGTCAGCATCTCCACGAGCAGGACGCGTCTTCAGGACCAGCCTCGGAGCGCTGGTGAACGTGAACATTCCTCCCACAGCAACGGCCGTCGCTCAGACGGATTCACGTGTTCGCTAACAGGAGGAGAACCGGCTTCTCCGCCAAAAACCATCTTTCCAAGGATCTGCGCAGCTTCTGGGCTCCATCTGCACACACATGACACTCACTCAGAGACGCACACATTTTCGGGGTTTGAGGAGACGAGGCGAGGTGGTTCTCTGAGGCCCGCAGATGATCACGGGCGAGAGGTCCAACGTGAGCGTCTGCTCCCGCCGAGCGGCGTCATCACCGCGGTGACATGTTGTCCATGGAAGCGGCGGCTCCGGCCGACGCGCCCCCGCATGCTAAGCAGTCATCTGCTCCACGGCTGGTCCCGTGGTGACCGAGGTGCTGCCAGAAGATGCCAGAAGTTCTCAGAGGAGAATGAAGAACGGCGAAGGGAGAAGATAGCTGCCGGTGTTCACCTGAGCTGTTCGCCGTCATCTTCTTCCAGCCCCTCAGGTCTCCGGCCAACTGAGGAGGACGTGGTTTCTTCTGGTCCTGCGTCCACCTCAGGTCTGGGAGTTTGGCGGAGGAGGTGCCAAACCTCCGTCAGCCGGGAAAATGTCAGCGGATATTTTTAGCGAAGCGGCTGAGACGGCGAGGTTTGAGGTGGCGTGTGAGGGAAACACGGCATCTGGAGCAACGTTTAGGGAATTCAAAGAAACACCTGCTCCTGCAGCTTCCGGAGGAGGGGATCTTCATTCATCCATCATCTGCACCACTTCTCCTGCACTCTATACAAGCTGTGATTGGACCAGAGGAGGCGTCACCCTGGACCAATCACAGAGACACGTCCAGACACCTCCAGCCATTCACCCTCTCATCCACACGTCTGGACCATGGAGGCTCTCCATGAACCTCCTGCATGTGTTTTGACTGGGAGGAACCCGGAGAACCCTGAGGAACCCCAAGCAGACACAGGGAGAACATGGAGACTCCACACAAAAGCCCAGTGTGTGTGTGTGTGTGTGTGTGTGTGTGTGTGTGTGTGTGTGTGGTAGGGTTTCCATCAGGAGGAAAACAGCCATTCATCTCTCTGACCTGAGGTTCTCATCTGACAGGTCCTCCTTCTCCTCCTTCTCCTCCTTCTCCTCGCCTTGGAATCATCTCACGAGGTTCCAGCCAGATCAGATCCGTCACTTCAAGGTGGACGCCGGTGAGGAGAGAAGGTCAGCGACCCTCCATAGGTCCTGACCTGTTGGTCCAGGAGCAGATGCTATGGTGAAGTTCAACCATTCCTCATCTCACTGGCTCAGTGTCGTTCCTCAGATGTCTTCTCCTCCTCCTCCTCTCTCTCTCTCTCTCTCCCTCTCTCTCCTCCCTCGCTCGATCTCTGCTTGCTGGAGCAGCAGCAGCTCCGGCTCACTCGCCGTGAAGAAGCTGGCCGGGCAGATCAGCTCCTCACCTTCTCCTCACCTCCTCCTCTTCTCCAGCTCAGGTAGGTGCTCCTCTTCCTCCCGTTGTTTTGCTCGGGCCGGTGAACCAAGTCGCCATGACGCCGACGATGGGACGTAGTCGATTCCTGTAGCTGCGAAAAGCCTTTCGAGCACGAGCGGTGTGCGCGGCGGCTCCTCGGTGGGCGGCGTCGGGACCTCCGGCCAGAAGATACGGCGGCTCTGAGCTGAGCAACAAGTGGAAGCATTGAGAGGTGGATGGAGAGGTGAGAAGACCAGATGGAAGATGGTCTACCAATCTGTGGGTGAGCAGATGGTGCCGGTCAGGTTCGAACCCGCGGCCTGTAGTTTCTCCTGCTGAGAAAGTCGGGCTTTATATCTCGGTCCAATCAGGAAGGCGGAGGTGGTGGCATCTGCAGAGGGTTCTTCAGTGAAGGGTTAGAGTGAAGCTTGTGTTGATGAGTCCTGAAGGTGAAACCCGAGCAGAAGCCGTCCCCGTGTGTCTGACAGGGCGGAGGGATGGACGGGAACGCCAGCGGCGAGCGCAGCGCCGGCCGCGCCTACGAGGCGGCGGTCCAGAACATCTCCTCCAACCGCAGCTCGCAGTTCGCCGACGTGGCCATGCTGCAGACCTTCAAGCCCCTCATCATCCCCTGCTACGCGCTGGTGCTGCTGGTGGGCGTCTTCGGGAACTACCTGCTGCTCTACGTCATCTGCCGCACGCGCAAGATGCACAACGTCACCAACTTCTTCATCGGGAACCTGGCCTTCTCCGACATGCTCATGTGCGTGACGTGCGTGCCCTTCACGCTGGCCTACGCCTTCAACCCCCACGGATGGGTCTTCGGACGCTCCATGTGCTACCTGGTGTTCCTCGTCCAGCCCGTCACCGTCTACGTCTCCGTCTTCACGCTCACCGCCATCGCCGTGGACAGGTGACACACACACACACACACACACACACACACACACACACACACAGACAATAAGAGGGACATTAACATGAGGTTTAATTACACAACCTAGAATTATATGATTTCCATAATTGCTAAGTTCTACCTGGTAAGTGCACCAGAGTGTTCCTGCAGAATTTCCATGTGAAAGTGTGTGTTTGTTGAATGCAGGAGGGCTGACGGACCAGACCTCTCGCCCACAACAATGTTATTATAATATCATTTTCATATGCCTTTCCCTAATGGGTGCCCGTGAATATGTTTATGTTTTTTAACGGTTTCATTGACGGAGATGCTAATGACGGATTCCTCGCCGTGGTGACTTTCACTTCCTGGCGGGCGTCGCAGCCGCTTCCAATTCTGCGGCCCTTAAATCTGACTTTCCGCGGTTGGAAAAAGCCGGCGGAGGCCGATCGGCGTGAGAACCCTGAGTCTCCCCCTCTGCTCGGGTCCAAAGCAAAGTTAGCGAGGAGCCGCCAGAAGCCGCTGGCGCGCCTGAACTCGGTCATGTGACCCCTCCCCGACCCCGCGGCTGAAGATCGGCGGGGTCGGCGAACTTGACGCGCTCCCCTTCCGGCCGCAGGTACTACGCCACGGTGCACCCGCTGAAGAAGCGCACCACGGTGGCGACCTGCGCCTCGGTCCTGGTGGGCATCTGGCTGGTGTCCTGCGGGCTGGTGGCGCCGGCCGTGGCCCACACCTACCACGTGGAGTTCAAGGAGGAGGGCTTCACCATCTGCGAGGAGTTCTGGCTGGGCCAGGAGAAGGAGCGGCGCGCCTACGCCTACAGCACCCTGCTGGTCACCTACGTCCTGCCGCTGTCCGCCGTCTTCGTGTCCTACCTGTGTATCACCGTGAAGCTGAAGAAGTGCGTGGCGCCGGGCCACAGGACGCGGGGCCAGGCCGGCGCGCAGCAGGCGCGCAAGAGGAAGATCTTCCGCCTGGTGGCGCTCCTGGTGTCGGCCTTCGCCGCGTGCTGGCTGCCCATCCACGTGTTCAACGTGCTGCGGGACATCGACATCCACCTCATCAACAAGCGCTTCTTCCTGCTCATCCAGCTGCTCTGCCACCTGTGCGCCATGAGCTCGTCCTGCTGCAACCCCTTCCTGTACGCCTGGCTCCACGACCGCTTCCGCACCGAGCTCAGGAAGATGTTCCGGTGCCGCCGCCGCGTCGGAGTGCCCGTCGACCACGCCGCCGCCGCCAGCGTGGTCCTCTAATCAGCCGGGCCTCGCCGACGCTCTGGTCCGAGTGTCTCCGTAGAAACTCTGCCGCTGTAATTAGCCTTAGCTCTCACGAGGACCTCCTGAGGACCTCCAGAGGACCTCAAGAGGACCCGAGGAGAAGAAGTACGGCAGGTTCTTTGGGCCCGACGGCTTCCCGCTCGCTGCAGCTCATCCTCTGCGGACGTGAACGTCCACGCCGTCACAGAAGCATCATGTCATAGCAGGCGACGCTTGTACGCAGATCAACTTCATCACAATTTAATACACATTCGTTATTGATTGTGATCCATTTTGTGGGGCAAAGAGACTCGTGACAGAAGGCCATCCATATTTACACACACACACACACACACATACATATATACATATATATACATATATGTATATGGTTAAAGTGTGTTTCTTTAAGCTAGAGAACAGATGTGGTGTCCAGATTGCAAAATAAAAAGAAATAAACCAAACCTCCAAATGATTCCACGCCGACCAGACACATCTTTCCTTTCCTTTCGTGAGCCGATCGAACCTCCACACGACGCGGTCCTCTTCCACCCAGCGGACCTGGACCTGGACCTGGACCTGGACCTGGACCTGGACCAGAGGAACCAGCGTCTGCTCAGCGTTGTCGTGGCGCTCCAAGCAGGAAGAGCTTCGGTGACAGGAAAACTCCTTCCCGCTGAGTTTGACCACCACTTCCTGTCGCTCCATCGGCCCGCCTCAGGTTTGCATCCGGAGACCAGATGTCTTGCAGAGGCGGCCATCTTGGCGGGAGCGGGGGTGCGCTCTCCAAGTGACTGAGTCTGGATCATCATTTCTTCACACGTCGGTGGTCCACAGACGGCCTGACGACCGGCTCCTCCTGTCGCTTCGCTATCTTCGCTCCATCATTGAACCTTCTACACCAGAAAGCCCGGCATGCAAGAAGGAGCCGGCACTTCCTGTTTGGAGCTGCGGAGACACAAGAGGGCCGTCGCCCCGCTGGAAAGCAGGGCTTGAGGAGGACGTCCACCAGAGAAGAAGACGTGATGAAGGTGGAGGGACCTGGATGAACCACACGGGGAGGACAGGGTGAGGAGGTCACAACGTGATGGGACGGATCTGTTTGTCTGTTATCATGGGAGATCTGGTCGACTGACAGCAGGAGGTGTGTGTGTGTGTGTGTGTGTGTGTGTGTGTGTGTGTGTCCTGTGGGAATAAATGTGATTGGTGGACTGCCCCCCTTTGATCTCATCTACCCAGAGCCTGCAGGTCATTATAATGACCATTAACCAGGACTTACCAGAGGGCTCCTGGTGGCACCTCATCTACAGGAGATAAAGAGCTGCTGTCAGACAAGGCAGGTGTGTGTGTGTGTGTGTGTGTGTTGAAGTTTCCGTGTTCTTCCGGTTCCTTGTAGATATTCAGTGCTAAATGACTCACATAGACTCACATCAACGGAATCCATCCAAGTTGGGTCAAACCATCTCCTTGCTTCCTCCCCGTCCTCTGGTGTCCTTGGATCCTTCATCTCCTCAGGTCTCCTGACGTCCCTCAGCTCCTCCTCCACCTCCCGTCTGTCTTCTGTATGCAAATGTTTCTACTCGCCGGCCGACAGGAAGATTTATCTGAGAGGCTGTGAAACTCAAACAACTGGAAGCCATCTGATGCTGCCGCTCTGAACGGGTTAAAGCTCTCCTCCTCCACCTCCTCCTCCTTCCTCCTCCTCCTCCTCCACCTCTTCTTCTTCCTCCTCCTCCTTCTTCTCCATCTCCTCCTCCTTCTCCTGCGGTGCATCCCATCATTATTTTTCCACAGGTTTTTATAAAACCTCTTTCCTGTCTGCTTTGCGTGGCCTCGCTCCTTCAGGCTGCAGCACGTTTGTTCTGTGTGTGTGTGTGTGTGTGTGTGTGTGTGTGTGTGTGTGTGTGAAGGCCAGCAGGACATGGTGACTACAGATTAGAAGGTTGCAAGTGAGAAGGTAACTCCCCCCTCCTTCTAGGCTGGTAAAGGGTTTGCAAATGAAATGAAGAGGAGATAGAAGCGCCTCCTGCACGGTTCTGGTTCTGGCAGGGACCTCATGACCAAATCATGGATCCTTGCAGTGGAAGATCTCAACCCACTCCTGCTCGTCGGAGTCGGAGCGGTCGACTGAGAAGGACCTCCGGAGGCGGCCTTGGTCTCAGGAACATCGACAAGACCATGGAGCTTCCTGACTTCAGGAAACACAAGGGTGTGGAGAGCAGGTGGAGCAGGTGCTGCTGGGGTTCAAGTACCTTGGTGTTCATCTCTCCTGACGTGGGGAGTGGACACCAGGGAGCTGGTGAAGAAGACCCAGAGGAGGAGCTTCTTCCCTGAGCTGTGGGTGCACCACGTGGTTCTGAGGATCCAACCTGAACAACTGAGGAGATCATCTCTGCCTGCACACACACTGGAACTTCCCTCCCCTCCGGAGGCTCAGGGCAGGAACGTGGAAAGGCTGAGGACCGGCTTCTTCTCAGGGGCCGCAGAAGCTCCGCTGCAAGCCGGAGCTGCACCTGCACCTTCTACGCTCACATCCAGAGACCTTCTGCGATATCTACATTTCATTCCTACTCAAACTTCTTCATCTCCGCTCTCCAAACACACTTTGGTGCAGATCATAAAGACCCTTATCTTCTGGGCATGAAACAGGTGACGAGATGAATAGGGAATGATTTTGGGCTGTGGGAGGAAGACGGAGAACCCTGACAGAACCCAGGCAGGAGAACCTGGAGAACAAGCAGGCCAAGAAGATAAAGAGGTGAGAACAAATGAAAGAAGAAGACGGTTTTTCAGAGAGAATTTCTTTTATCAGCATGGACAGACACGCCGTCTGCTTCCAGCTGGAGGAACCAGGAGAGCCGTGGGAACAAAGACGAGAACAACATCCTGGTTTTGCTGGTGAGGTTTCTCCAAGCTCTGCCTCTCCTCCGCTGGAGGTCTGAGCTCCCGAGTGTCAGTTTGCAGAGGCTGCGGAGGCGGAGCGACGGCGGGCGCTACGACCCCCCCGCCCCCTCCTGGCTCAGCATCTTCTGCACCCGTGCAAAGTCCCTGGCCTCGGCGGGGGTGCGGATGTACGACTCGATCTCGCCGTCGGAGATTTCCTCGTCTCCGGTGACGTCCTCCTGCCGCCGCGGCTCCAACCTCCTCTTTTTGGGGTGAATCACGCACGGGGGCGCGAACAGCAACTTCTTCCCCCAGCCGGGGGCGGCCGGGCGCTCCTCGCCTCCCGCCTGCTCCGCCCCGGCGTCCCCGTCGACCACAGTGATCCCGTCGGTTCCGTCGGCCCCTCCGGCGATCTCGCCGCTCTGCGTTGCCGGGGCCGCGCTCTCGGGGCGGGTCTGATCCTCGCGGGTTCCGGCCTCCTGCAGCGCTTCCTGGTGGTTCCTCAGCGCCCTCCACAGCAGGGCGTGCCGGTGCCGGAGAATATCCCCCACGTGCTGGGCCACGTTGTCCGGCGTCACGTGGCCCCGGACCCAGGGGATCTGGCCGGCCAGCCTGCAGAGCACCGCCTTCATCTCGGCCACCCTCTGCAGGGCCGGGTTCTGCTTCTTCACTTTGGCCAGCCGGCAGAACTTCTCCAGAGACAGTTTGAGCCGCTGACCGCCGGGCCTCAGCGACTGCCACGCCAAAAACACCGCCGCCATGATGACGGGGACGGGTTTACGCCCCGTCACGATCCAGGTCTCCGCCGCCAGCTCCACCAGGGCCGTGGCTCGTTCGGTCAGGGCTTTGCAGCTCTCCGCTAGCTCCTCGGGGACGTGAAGGGAACTGATTTTGTACCTGCCAGAGAGGAGAAGGGCCTTTGGACACAGGCTGGTTCTCATGAAGGTCCAGCCGTCGGTCGGGGCCGCTTTGCCAGCTGACGACCGCTTGGGCGTGAAAAGGCATTTCAAGGGATGTTTCGCGCTAAAGGCGTGCGGGCCGGCGGCCGTTCGGCGCGATCCGAGACCGGCAGAGACACAAACAGCACTTTAAACCAGGTGGACTAACAGGGCTTTCGAATGTTAGACGGCTGGACTTGTCAGAGCAGACGTGAGAGAGAAATGGCTCCATTAACGCTCCCAGCGGAGGCCGAGGTCTCGGAGCCAATTAAAAGCAGGCAGAAGCAGAAGAACCCCGTGTGCGAAGGCCTTTCCTCAGAGCAAAACAAATGAACCTGACAATCGTGGCTTCCCGCACTTACTCCTGGGCGTGGGCCTCGATGACGTCGCCGATGTTCACGACCGGCGCCTCGATGCGGAGCGCCTGGACCACCTCCTGGTAGACGACGCCCACCGCATTGGGGTCGGCGTCCAGCAGGCAGCTGATGGTTCCCATGGTGACGGGCCAGTTGAGGAGCCTGCAGCTCACCAGCACGCAGCAGCCGGCCAGGATCTCTTTCTTCTGCAGGCTGACCTTGAGGAAACTTTCGTGCTCGTAGGCCCGATTATAGTGCGTGAGCGACAGGTCTTCGATTTCGCCGTGGACCCGGAGAGTCCGGCAGATGGCTTTCAGCCGAGTCCGGCCTGCCGAGACACCGCGAAGGAATATCATACGTGCGCCACCGGAGGGGAGATCTCATCCGGCCGGCCGGAGCTCACCTTTCACCAGGTTCGCACACGGCTTCTTAGCCACGGCTGTCGTCCAGCTGTAGCTGACATCTGGAGAGAAGACAAAATGAAGAGAAATCACACGGGACCAGAGCTTCTCACCAGCTCACATCTACAGTATGGATGGAAGATCTCGTCCTGAGCCTGTGGAACACCAGAGGGCGCTGCAGGTCCCTCACTGTCACTTGGCCCTGAGGTTCAAGAGTCAAGGAGATCAGCACCGTGATATTTTGTACATATTTTGGACGGCGAAACACGGGAAGGTGTGCGTTGGGATCTCTGCGGCTTCCTGCCAGCAGAGATCCCCCTCCATCATTTATAGTAGTTAGTACTCTTATCTTAGTTAGTATTCCTTACTTGTCAGTCACTGTCACCACTGCTATCCGTGTAAAAGCTAAGAGTTTCATTGCATTGTCTGAATCACCATATCCTTACCACAGAAGAATCTGGAAAACTAACAAACAAAAAACAGTGATCCAGACTCCACTTATTGTGTGTTTGATTTCTTCAAAATAAAAATGATTACACTCTCTCTTGAGGGACTTATTTTTTTATTCTAATTATTCCCGTCTGAAGCTCAATCCATCAGATGGCATCAACAGTTCAAGTCTGAACCGAGTATTCCAGGAAAACATAAATAATACCCAGCCTGGAGGACGTTGCCAGCTCTCTATGTCGGCAGAGCCACTGTTGTCCTCCAGCAAAGCAAACCCAGAGCTTCTTTCCCAAAGCCATCGCCACACACAAATACCCACATGAACCTCCAGACTTTTTCCCAATGTCACTCTAATGCAATAACTCGCGGTGTATTATTGATTGTTTTTATTTATACCCACACTCTCCGTTGACAAGAGCCTCTGTTTACAAGAGTATTACTGACCGCTCCAGTTGCACATCTCACTTTACCGTATTGCTTTCTATTCATTATTTACAGTCACATCGTGTATCATATTGCTGCATTTAAGCTTCTCTTTTGTTTTCATTTCCTAGCATTACAACTTCGTTGTTTTTGAATCGCTATGACAACAACAGTATTTCTCTAATAATCCGTGCTGAATATCAACTCGTTGAAGCAACTTGGCTTCCGTCGTCTTCGCGCAAACTCGCGTTGAATATCTGAGATCTCGCGATGGTTCATCCAAACATGGCGGCTGCTTAGCGTTTAGCTCGCTTAGCCGTGACTTGAGCTTTTCTCGCGTCCTTCTCGGATGAGCGGCCAGAGAAGGTTTCCCTCTCCGGCCGAGGGACCAGGAGCTTTCCGGTAACAGAACCTCCGCCCGGTTCGAACCGAGTTTACCTGAGCCGCCGACCGGGTCGTTAGCTAGCAGCCCCTCGGACACCACGGAGCCGCAGTCCACGCACACCCGCTGCGCCTGGGCGTAAAGGTCGTCGTCGACGATGTTGGACGAGCCGCAGCCCGGACAGACCGGACAGGCGGGCCGCCCGGCGGACATCCTCCGCCGGCGGGAGAGGCGGCCGAGGCGGGCCGGGAAAACACAACCGGTGACGGAACAGGATCGAACGGCCGGGAGGAATCGCCGGGTCTGTTTGGGTCCGACCAGAAAAAGGTCCGTGTAGAAATAAGGACCGCTAGTCAAAGGTTCCGCTAGGAACTCCTAGAAGTTCGTTCCGGAAAGACATAAAGAAAAACGAATAAACAATTATTGCAGCTACAAAATATGGATTTATCAAGGTCTCATTTATATTAATACTGAATGAATGCTGCGCTGAAATGTGAAGACGACTTTTTAACATTTACACTCGATCATGTGTGTTGCACCTTTTTGAAGTCATTGCTGCTGTTGTTAATCATGGTGCCCCATTAATCATGGTACCCCCATACAGGGATTATACGGTCTCCACTTATTTAGAGCAGATCACCTTGCAGTTCCAAAGCGCTGCACACACTTCAGTGTCTCCCTGCAGACATGAGGAATCAGGAATCGAACCCCAACCCAATTGTAGGCATTCATGCGC
The DNA here is from genome assembly GCF_037954325.1 of Fistularia commersonii. Taxonomy (NCBI): domain Eukaryota; kingdom Metazoa; phylum Chordata; class Actinopteri; order Syngnathiformes; family Fistulariidae; genus Fistularia; species Fistularia commersonii. The sequence goes on from NC_141292.1 coordinate 430,153, forward strand.
TACACTCAATTATTCTATTTAATATTACAACAGGTTTCTCCATATTAGATCTATTGTGGCAGTGTTAAACGGTGTGTCCAAACTGTGTTTTCACATTGATATGTTTGTTTTTGATTTTTAAAGGTGAATTCAAATGGTGTCTGAGGCAATTCATGTCTTAACATCAGGGCTTAGTGTGCCAATGATAAGGGAAGTAAGATAATACATACAAATGAGTGACTGTGGCATCTGATCTACATGCAAAGCAGATGTGGAGAAATCAGCAGCTTTCCATGAGAGTATCTTTATGTGACTGTGCACATCATCATACATTTGTACAGCAAGTCAATACAAAGGGTATCGTGTGGGCTGAGCAAGGTGCCAGCGACAGATCAGTAGAATCTCATAAGCGTCTGACCTTCAGTGCAAGAGCGGGGAGGTTTCCCTCGGTGGGAAACAAAAAGCCTGGTTCGAAAATAAGGCACTTTTTTTTTCTCTCCTAAACGGGGCAAACACAATGTTTTTCCATCCCCCTTAAACCAAAACCTTTGTATCTGAGTGGCTGTCAAGGCCCTCATGAGGGCAGGGAATACAAATGCACTTGTACGTCACGCGTGTACATGGCGTGGGACAGCAACTTCATTGGTAAAGACAAGAGACAAAGAAAAATAGAATCTTATTCACATCTTTGATCACAAGCTGCGGAAAACTCTTGATTTATCTGCCGTCGGGCCGAAGGCGACCGCTTGAAGGGGAAACCTGCAGGTCCCGTGGCCTCGCTGTTTATGTTCAGACCATAAACAAATATGGCCGACGACCTCGGAGCCGCGGGGAAACGTCGGATTAGCGGATCTTATCTCCGAGCGGCGGCGGAGGCTCCGCCTAGGCCACCTTCTTCAAGGAATTCAAGGACATGAGCAGGCCGGGCTGCTCCTCCATGACTCGCACCAGCAGGTTGTCGATGTACTCCTCCAGCTCCGCTATCTTCTTGTCCTTCAGCGACAGCTGCTTCTCCTGCTTCAGCACCAGAGATATGAGCTCCTCCAACGTCAGCTGGGAGTACGGCCCCAGCGCCGCCGCCGCCGCCGCCGCCTCGCTCACCGCCGCCACCGCCTCGCTCGCCTGCCGGGAGAGAAAGAACAGCGGCTGCTTGTCAGAGAGAAGAACAGGAGATATTGACAGGAGATACCTGTGACGACACTCTCAGAAGAAGAAGGAAGCACACAAGGATCCAGGCTTCAAAAATCTGACCCCGAGCTTCATCGATCAGTGATCAAAACTATTGATCAGAGTCACGTGACCCGCTGGAGAAGGCGCTCTCAGATGAGAGTGATCTTTCATTTCCACGAAGTTCTATAAATGACTTCAAAGTTAGCTAAGTTTTGGTGCTTCCTGATTAAACGGATGTCTATTTTGGATGCTAATTTGTACAGAAAACACAACATTGACGGCAGACGGTTAAACTAGAGTGGCGGTAACAACGATATAAATGTTCTTCGGAGATGTTTGGGGGAGCAGGACACGACCTTGGCCTCAGCTGGACGTGGGAGGAAGGTATGGTTAGAGTGTGTACCTTCATGATGGGTTTGCTGTGGGCTGAACTGATGACATAAGGATGCTAAGCTAATCTGTTCATGTTGCAAGTTGTGTTAAGTTGAGCTCTTTTTGACCGGAGGGCAATGGAGGAATAAATAAAGTCCCTAAATCGTCTTCTCGGGTATGGAAGCTTTGGGGCTTGGAGTCTTTTGGGGTTTGGAGACTTTCGGGGCTTAGAGGGTTTGGAGGCCTCTGGGGTTTGAAAGGTTTGGTGCTTGGAACCTTTGGGGCATGGACGCTTTTTGGGTTTGGAAGCTTTGGGGGGGCTTGTGGGTTTTGGGGCTTGGAGAGTTTGGAGTCTTTTGGGTTTGGGAGGTTTGTGAGCTTTTGCCGTATGGGAACTCTGGAGTTTGGAGGGTTTTGGAGTCCTTTGGGCCTCTCAGAGTTTGGTGTCTTTCGGGGGTTAGGATGTTTCGGGGAGTCGGTCCAGAACTTCCAGCTGAAGCGCAGAAATGTCTTCAAATCCGACTTGGATCCAGTCCCGGCCACGTCCTGTCGTTGGAGACCAGCGGTCCACATCCACGAGTCCCCATCCGTGCAACTTCATGAGAAGAAGACCGGACGTACCTGTGTGTTGGTCCGTCCTTTGGACTCGTGGCTCCCCCCGGCAGGAGCAGAGATGGGCTGCTGGTCCGGAGGCTTCAGGAGCTTCAGGGGCTTCACGGGCTGGAGTCTGCAGGGAGAAGGTCCAGGTGAGCTCCGGCAGTGAGATGATCTGCAAAAAGCGATCAGATGAAGCGGGTGTCCTGACCTCCGTGAAGCGGGCTGGTCCTCGGGCGGAGGTCCAGCCGTGCGCTCCGCCTCCGGGTTGCCTCCCGCCGAGGGCGTGCACGTCGGCGCGGTCACGTGACCGCAGGTTTGATTGGCGGGCGGTCCCGGGGCGGCGCGGGCCTTGGAGGACTTGATCTTCATCTGGGCCGGAGGATCCGGGTCAGGAGGAGGAGGCCACTGCACCGGAGCCCGGGGGACGTCCTCTTCATCCTGGTCATCTTCAAACGGATTCAGGCCGGAGGTTCTTCTGTCTGCGGCGCCCGGGGCGGACGGAGCCGGACGCTTGGTGGACCTGGAGGTTCCTGCTGGAGGCTCCGCGCTGGCGGTGGAGCGCAGGGGGACCACGCTGGCGGTCTTGACCTCCTGGTCTTTGTCCCGCCGAAGAAGGCCACGCGCAGAGACGCCGCTCCGGCCCGGAGGGGGAGGAGCCTGACGCTTCTCACGCTCAGCGCCGGAGGAGGACGCCGCCCCGACCGCAGCCTCAGGAAGACGCCGCCTGCAGAAGAAACCATGGAGTTCAAACACCTGAGGGACCTTTAGCTTAGCACAGCTTAGCACAGCTGGGGACTCACCCTGCCTCCTCACGGTTCTCCACCGGGACGGAGAGATTATCTTCATCTTCATCTTCATCTTCATCGAAGGGGTTGAGGGATGAGACTTTGGCGGCCATCTTGGATTCCTGGCTCCTTGTCTCCTTTCCTTCCTCCTCCTCCTCCATCCTCTGCTCCAGAAGCTCCTCTGACCTTCTCCCCACTTCTTCTCTTTCCACCTGCACCTTCTTCTGCTCCTCTTTTCTGACCTTCTCTTCTTCCTCCAGGCTTTGCTTTTCCTTTGCCAATCTTTCCTTCTCCCTCCTCATCCTTTCTTCCTCCTCCCGTTTTCTTTCCTCCTCCCTCCTCATCCTCTCTTCTTCCAGTCTTCTCTTTTCCTGAGCCAATCTTTCCTCCTCTTGTCTCCTTCTCTCCTCCTCAGCTCTTTCCTCCTCCCTCCTCATCCTTTCTTCCTCCCTCATCCTTTCTTCCTCCTCTCGTTTCCTTTCCTCCTCCCTCCTCATCCTCTCCTCTTCTTCTAGCCTCCTTTTTTCCTCTCTTGCTCTTTCCTCCTCCCTCATCCTTTCCTCCTCCTGTTTCCTTTCTTCCTCCCTCCTCATCCTTTCTTCCTCCTCTCTTGCTCTCTCTTCCTCCTCTCGTTTCCTTTCCTCCTCCCTCATCCTTTCTTCTTCCTCTTGTTTCCTTTCTTCCTCCCTCCTCATCCTTTCTTCCTCCTCTCTCGCTCTCTCTTCCTCCTCTCGTTTCCTTTCCTCCTCCCTCATCCTTTCTTCTTCCTCTTGTTTCCTTAGCTCCTCCCTCCTCATCCTCTCTTCCTCTAGTCTCCTTTTCTCCTCCTCAGCTCTTTCCTCCTCCTGTTTCCTTTCCTCCTCCTCCCTCACCCTCTTTTCCTCCTGTTTCCTTTCCTCCTCCCTCCTTTTCTTCTCCTCTTCCTCCAGCCTCTTTTTTTCTTCTCTCACTCTTTCCTCCTCCCTCTTCCTCTCTTCATTCTCCCGTCTCCTTTCCTCCTCCCTCTTCATCCTTTCTTCCTCCTCTTGTCTCCTTTCTTCCTCCCTCCTCGATCTCTCTTCTTCCTCCAGTCTCCTTTTCTCCTCCTGTTTCCTTTCCTCCTCCCTCCTTTCCTTCTCCTCTTCCTCCAGTCTTTTTTCTTCTCTCACTCTTTCTTCCTCCCTCATCCTCTCCTCTTCCTCCCTTTGATTTTTTTCTTCCTGAACTCTCCTCCTCTCTTCCTCTCGTTTCTCTTCCTCCTCTAACCTCTTCTGCTCCTCCTCCCTCCTCATCTTCACCTCCTCTTTCCTCCTCCTATCCTCCTCCTCTTTCTTCTTCTTCATCCTCTCCTCTTCCTCCTTCCTCATCTCCTCCTCCTCCCTCCTCCTCCTCTCCTCTAGCTCCTTCTTCATCCTCTCCTCTTCCTCCTTCCTCATCTCCTCCTCCTCCTCCCTCCTCCTCTCCTCTAGCTCCTTCTTCATCCTCTCCCCTTCCTCCTTCCTCATCTTCTCCTCCTCTAACCTCTTCTGCTCCTCCTCCCTCTTCTTCTTCATCCACTCCTCCTCTAAGCTCTTCTTCATCCTCTCCTCCTCCTCCCTCCTCAGCTTCTGCTCCTCCTCCTCCTTCTTCTTGATCCTCTCCTCCCTCTTCATCCTCTCCTCTTCCTCCTTCCTCATCTTCTCCTCCTCTAACCTCTTCTCCTCCTCCTCCTCCTCCCTCCTCAGCTTCTGCTCCTCCTCCTCCTCCTTCTCCATCCTCTCTTCTTGCAGTCTTCTCCTGTGTCCCTCAGATATCTCCTCCTCGTCGCTCCCCCTCCGTTCTTCAGCGACCCCCTGGAGATCCCTGTCCTCGTCCTCCTCCTCAGTCCATGGTGAGTACTGGCTCCTGGGCCTCAGAGAGTCTGCAGATGTAGGAGAACTCTCCGGGACCTCCTCCATGGAGCCTCTGCCGGAGCTGGCGGGGCTGAAGCTGAATCCGGGCCCCGGGCGAGCCGCCGGCCCCCGCGGCTCCTGGCAGTAAACATGGCTGCCGTTGATGCACAGGTGGCTCTGCTCGGCGGCGCCGGGGGCGGAGTCTCTGCTCTCCGAGCTGCCGGAGCGTTTGTGGATCATGAACTTGAACTTCTTCTTACCTGGAGGGACGGAGGGGGGGTTAGAGGGGGAGCGGAGGAGGAGGAGGGAAGATCTGGAAGATCTCGCTGCTCACCTTCTGAGTCCACGCTGAGGCCGGAGGAGCGGCTGCCGCTCAGAGAAGAGTTCTTCAGCGGGAGGACGGACATGGACTGGGACATGTTCTTCTGCAGCTTGGACTTCGGAGAGAACAGAGACTTTATGGTCTTGTGCTTGGCCTTCTTCTCCTCCGCCGCCGCCTCGCCGTCCCCCCGTCCCTCGTCCTCCTCGCTGTCCGTCATGACCTGGACGAGCGGCGGCGCCGGGCCGTCCGGCTCCTCCTCCTTCTTCTTCTTTCCGCTGACTTTGTCCTTGAGTTTGCCCAGGCGGCTGCGGGACCTGCCGGCGGCGGAGAGGTCCACCATGCTGGCCGTCAGGGTGCTCCTGGTGAAGTGGATCTCCAGCAGCACCTCCCCCCGGTCTTTGTCCGACCTGCCGCTTTTGTCCAGCAGCTTGAACCACCTGTGGAGGAGAAAGCGCTGGTCAGCGAGGGGTTCCGGCAGAAGGTACGCAATCTCAATGGAGATGGAGCACGGACATCAAACTTCACGCGGCTTCAAGGGCCGACTCGGGATAATCACAAATAAAGCCTTATTGTCCTTCCCAGAAGATAGCCTCTTTGTTTGAATGGTCTCAGAACTCCTCCGCATCGTCGTGCACTTCCATCCGCCGCCAGCGGGGGCTCCAGAGAGCCTCCTGAACCGGCCCGTCCAGAGTAACAAAGAGGTTTTTCTTTAAATAACCGCAACGTGAAACTCTGGAAATATTCTTCTCCCGTGCCGCGCCAGGAGACCCCGTGAAGGTTCTAGCGCCAGCTCCTCAGTGGAAACCCAGGCGGCCCGTCGCCAAGGAGGACGGACTCGGGCGCCGCCGCCGACAGACCCGTGTTTTTGGAAAGTCTGCCGCGCTAAAAAAAGAAGAAACGAGGGAGGAGAGTTTTTCTTTCCTTCAAGGAACGAGTGTCAAACCGACAACTCCTGAAGGCTCCTGCTGCTGCTGCTGCTGGAGATCCTTCAAACATCTCCCCTCCATTTTCTCTCAGCTACGCTTCGACCGAGAACATGGTACATGCTTTACTAACAACTGGTCCTGGTCCGAGGACGGCAGGGCCCGGACACGGGGGGGGGGGGGGGTGGGGGGGTGACATGGGGGGCCGGACCACAGACCAGGTCAGGCAGCAGCAGAAGAAGAAGAAACCCCTCAGTCAGCGAGAAGGAGAGGCAGAAAAGAGCTTATCAGGCAGAAATCTGAGGTCAGCTGGCCGCTGAGCAAACAACTCCAGCTCTGATCTGAATTCCTCAGGAAATGAGGAAATAAGGAAGGGGTGTGTGTGGGTGTGTGTGTGTGTGTGTGTGTGTGTGTGTGTGTGTCAGCACACAACTGAGGAAAACAACCTTTAAATTTCACAGATGCAGCTAAAATGTTGCCTCCTTGTCAGGGAGGAGGGGGGGGGGTCACTTCCTTTTCACCTCCCATGTAAACCCCCCGCCTGTGTCAGGTGTGTGTGTGTGTGTGTGCACACACGCACACACGCAAACACATGATTTCTGTTCCGGTGATCCCGCCTCCTCGGTCTTCCCTGCTCATGAGCAAGGCAGCGAGAGGGTCTGGGGTTCCACGTTGTTCATACTTCTCCATCAGATCCATCTCATCTTCTCTCCTCCGACTGACTGAAATAAAACCGGTGACGGCAGCTCATCCCTGAACTCTACCGGTTCAGATTCAACCCCTCCATCCTCTCCTCCTCTTTACCGCTCGCCCTGCCGTCATTGGCCGAGAGGTCGGGGTTCACCGGAGGAATTCAGCGGTCGCCCCGTTTGCCCCCCCTTACGGTATAAATGCCCCTGCACTGCACTGAGAGTGCGGCGTGGGTTTGGGCGCGGGAAGTGAGGCGGCGCTGCATCGTGCAGGAGGCTCTCCGTGGGCGGAGCCTCCCTGTGGGCGGAGCCTCCCCGTGGGCGGAGCCGCCCTGTGGGCGGAGCCACCCCGTGGGCGGAGCCTCCGAGCCGCAGGGGGAAGCAGAAGTGAGGCTCCGGCTCTGAGCTTCGCGGGAAGTTGAGAAATATTTGTCCGCTGGGTTCAGAGAGCGGGGGGGGGGGGGGGGTTAATCCCTCGGCACGGGGAATAATGCACGACTCCACATTTTACACACACACACACACACACACACACACACACACACACACACACACACACACACACACACACACACACACACACACACACACACACACACACACACACACACACACACACACACACACTTCCCGGTCAAGCCAGAGCGACTGATAAGCGGCGAGCGTCTCCAGGCTCTTCTTATCTCTGAGCACAGATGGAGCGTCCGTGGCTCCAGAAGGACCACGCTGGAGCTTCTGAGCCGAGATCTTTGGGAGCTTGAAGGCCCTTCCCTGCAGAGCGGGCAGGTCCCCAAAGGAGTCGGGCGTAGATTTATCTCCCCAACATGGACGCCGCGCCCCCCCACAGCTCGCTATCCGCCGTTAATGGTTAACGGGACGATCATTGACCGAGTGTGAAAGAAGCTTTGTCTGATCCGGAAGGTCCAGAAGACGAACCGCCGTGGAACGCGAGGCGGCAGATCATACAAGGAGCTCACAGCCTTTTGTGTAAAACCGGGAACCTCCCGATAGGAGGGGCGCCCCGAGGCTCGGAGGAGTCGGCCCAGAGGTCGTGGGGGGGTTGATGATGGCGCGGAGGACAAACGACGGGTCGGTACGACAAGCGACGAATGGCCGCCGATGCAAACGGGAAGCGATGTGAGCTCGCCACGTCCTCCGCAGAAACACACTTATCTCCCAGAACGCCAGAAACCCTCCGGGGTTTAACTGGGGAAAACTCAAACGACTCCGCGACTCCAGACGGATGAGGGACCTCCCCCTTCCTGATGGCCCTCGGGGAAGATCGGCACTGACGGAGGAGGAGAACTTCTGGCGAGGTTGGAGATCCAACCCGCAGGACTCCTGCCAGCGCCGGATCAATCAGGACCCGGCAGAACCCGACCCAGAGGTCCAAGTGTGAAATGAAGAGGTCTGGATCTGCCGGGAGGGTCCTGATGGAGATGTGTGGTTTGGAGGAACGTCTCAAGGCCCTCAGAGGGTTCAGGGTTCAGATCAGAAATAAAAGAAGAAGAAAAGGAGAGCACACACAACCACAGGAGTGTGTGTGTGATCATTTAAACACACACACACACACACACACACACACACACACACACACACACACACACACACACACACACACACACACACACACACACACACACACACACACACACACACACACACACACACACACACACACACACACACACACACACACACCATTATGAGGGAGGAAGTATGCTAGGTTCCTCAGACGGTAGTATCTGCAGAAAGCAGCTCAGTGTCCGGGTCGGCTCGGATGTTGAGCTCCTTCCTCTGCCAGCAGAAGAAGCGGTAGAAGTTTGAGAGCAGCCCAGGAAAGAACTTCAGGCCGGGATCCGTTGGAGGATCAATATGTCCGGACCGATCGATCGATCGATCGATCCCCTGAGACCGAGAGGAAGGAGCCGCTCCGTGAGTGTGTGGACGGCGTGCCGGAGAGGCCAAGACCCGAGTTCACCTCCGAGAACGCAAAGCAAAGCGCTCCGCCTCGGGAACACACTTCTCAGCCAGGACTCGCCGTCTGCGCTGACTTTGTGTCAGAAGAACCTTGCAGAGGAGGATCTGCTCCTCAACCTGAAGGCTGGAGGTTCCATTCCTGCCCTGCAGGGTTCTAGCAGGTCTGCTGGGGAACCAGGAGAGGTTCACCTTCCACCTGGCGTAAAAACTCCCGCTGAAGCCGAAAATCCTTGGAGTTGAATCCTGGCAGGGGCCCTTGAGCAAGGTGGCAGATGTTGCTGCTCAAAGCTCAGCCTGCAGAGGTCAGAAGGTCAGCAGGTCCTCCTCCTCTTCCTCCTCCACCTCCTCCTCCTCCTCCTCTGGCATGAATTAACCCGTTCACCAGAAATGTCCGTCGGGGTGTGTTCTGCCCTGGAATCCCGGCCTCCTCCAGTCTGGAGCTTCTTCTCCACCTTTTCTCTGGAGCCTCCAGGCTGGAGATGGAGGCTCATGGAGCTCTGCAGGGTGAAAAGCTGATCGACACCTTGGAGGGCAAATACCATGGGGGCAAATACCATGAGCCGGACTGGAGAGACTAGGCAACGCTCAGAAGTCAAACCCACCGGAGCGGACTGGCGGGCCAGCGTGACTGAGTGTGTGTGTGTGTGTGTGTGTGTGTGTGTGTGTGTGTGTGTGTGTGTGTGTGAGTCAAATTCCAGCAGAGGAAGAGAAAAGTTCAACCGCTTTGCTCTCAACTGAAAACCTCCTCTTCCTTTGAAAGATGTGCGGCAGGTTGTGAAAGATGGCGTGATCAGCCAGGCTTTGTGTTGCTGTGCGTCTGCACACATTCCTGATGTTTACTTCCTCCACGCCAAGAACTTCCTCCTCAAACAGGATCGGCGTCGCTCAGGGCCGGCAGATCTTCTCCTCCAGGTCACACCAGAAAACAGGTGCTCAGGAGGTGACGCCCTGGAGGAACCTGGGCTCCTGAAGGCAGCTTCTTGCAGGAGCCCAGAGGCAGGTGGGGTCAAACTCCTGGTCCAAGCCTGGAGAACGGTCAGGTCAAACTCCTGCTTTAAAAGTCTGGACGGTTTCAGAAGTATCTTCATCCAAAGCGGTGACCATCAGCAAACACACGAGAAGAAACACCCGCTCAGATGTTTAGAGGAGCAGCTTCTAGATGAACTTCTTCCACATCCCTCCGTTCTGACACGAGGTCCCTCCACAGGTGCGCGTACCCGCCGTGACGTCAGGTGACCTCCTGTGGATCAGAACCTCTGCTGGTGCAGCACGAACACATGGACCCTCTCCTCGAACACTCTGCGAGTACTCGGATTACTGCGACTACTCAGATTACTGCGAGTACTCGGATTACTGAGAGCGCAGCGGGACTCACCCGGTGGCGCTGCGGTCCGGGTCCTCGGCGAGCCGCTGCAGGTGGACCACGGCCCGGCCCAGCAGCTTGTCGGGCCCCACCAGGGCCCGGTGCAGGACGTGGACGTGCAGCTCCGGCGCGGGGCCGCGGCGCGGCTGCAGCTCGAAGGCGGCCTCCTCCCTCCACGCCGGGGCCGCGCTCTTCTCCGCCACCGACGTCTGGAACTTTTCCCGGCCCACCTGCAGGAGCGCGTACGCGTCGTTGGTGCCTCCCTTGCCCTTAACCCGCAAGCCCCGCGCCTGCAGCGCGACCACACGCACGCCGGCGGGGCCCCACGGGTCCGACGCGGACATCCCGGCCTGGGGAGGATCGGGGTCTGGGTCTGGGTCGGGCTTGGACCGGCTCACCGCGGAGCCGCAGAGGAGGGAAAAAATGTGCCGCGACTCCGACGGCGGATTTGAGGAAACAGCTGATTGGGGCGTGGCCTCACGCCGGGAGGGGCGGGGTCACGCAGAAGCCACGCCCCTTCCGGCAGGGTCGGCCGGTCACACTGTTGCTCCGTGGAACGGGATTGACGGCTCCTTTCACCACTTTCCCACGGCGGAGCGCACACATGATCGTTCCCACGGCGTCTGACGTGTCTGTGTGTGTGTGTGTGTGTGTGTGTGTGTGTGTGTGTGTGTGTCAGCTCCTCCTGACAGGACACGTGTCCACCTCCTAATCCCAGATTATATTCCCTGTCTCTTCTCGGAGCTTCAGGGCCCTCAGAGGGAGGAAGAGGACGCTGACCATCATCCCACGGACCGGATGTGGACCCGCGTGCATCAAGAAGTCACACACTGAACACACACTCTCAGATTGGACAGTGGAATTATGTGGATTATGGTTCTGGAGGGGAAAGTATGTGTAGGGGAGCTTTAGGACACGTGTAGAGCTCTGAGCCAATTACAAGGGAGTGACGCCATGTGTATGTGTGTGTGTGTGTGCACATGTGCATGTGTGTGTGTGTTTGTCTAGACATAACTTAAATGTGGCGGTGTGAGCGCCGTCCATCCCCGTCCCTGCGGTTCAGTCCTGATCCTGATCCTAATCCGGGACCAACCTGAAAACCAGACACAAGAATCCCAGTGTTTCAGACGAGGTGAAAGTTTAGTCCAGCGTCAGGACGCCGGCTTTTATCTGAGGGTCGGGTCATGCGGGTCCTGGTCCCGATCCAGTCCTGGTCCCGGTCTGGTCCTGGTCCTCCTACCGGCAGGTGCCGTACAAGCGTCTTTCACCTGGTCTGGCTCCAGACGCCGTCCCCGAGGAGCCGAGGAGGGAGGTGACCTTTGGGATCCCGCTGATCTCCAGACCCGGTTCTGTCTGGGCTCCAGAGAAGGTCTTCACTCTGACAGGCTTTCCTTCTTCACATGGTGGAGTTGAGCCCAGGAAATGATCGCTCACAGGAAAGACGTCTGAAAGTTTACCAAACATCCAAAGTCATTGCAAACATGTTTCTTCATATTCAAAGACTACGTTTGATTCAGTTTCACACATTCTCACTCTTTATGGAAAAGTTCTACAAATTCAGTCCTAAAATATATCCAGATCCAGAAGCATTCCAGACAGTGGAGGCCGTTAGCTTAGCATTCCTGCAGGCAGTGAGGGGCCACGGCGTGACGTGCACCTTCAACTCCTCACTCAGAACAAACCGGAGCAGAAGAAGAAGAAGAAGAAGAAGAAGAAGAAGAAGAAGAAGAAGAAGAAGAAGAAGAAGAAGAGGACAACGCCATGGACGTCATGGAGGTGGAAGCATGGAATAAGGTGGACCATCACATCTCCATCACGGCGCTCCACAGAGTAAGCCCAGGTGTGGCCTTGGAGCTCCACCAAGCACCTCTGGCTTCCTCTGGAACCTATGAAGACGCTGCCGTGGAGGAGGAGGAGGAGGTGAGATGAAGGTCCACGGTCTCTGGTTCCTCCGCTGTCTGAACGCACCAAGAAAGAGTCCTGTTTCTGAGCAGCTTCTCGTCCGTCCCACGCTGAGATCACCTGGATCACGATCTCCTGGATTCCTGCACCGTTGAAGGCCAACGACATGGAGTGTGGCGCCCCCTAGCGGCCGCTCGCTGTGCCCGCGGGAGGGTCGGCCGACCTCCACGGACGGGATGGACCTCTGTGGAGAGGAGCCTCACCGGATCACGGATGGGAGCCTCCTCCGCGTCCGGTGGCTCCCGGTGTGCAGAAGATCCACCCGTACCGGCTCGCCCGTCTGCTCACGGAGGCGGCAGATCACCGACACACACCTCCAGGAGTGTCCAAAGTGTCCAAGAGTGACTTACAAGGTCACTCTGTAAGAGATAGGGCACTACAGGTCTACGTGTGTGTGTGTGTGTGTGTGTGTGTGTGTGTGTGTGTGTGTGTGTGTCCAACCGTCATCCATCCCTCACACACACCTGGGAAGATCAGGACGGCCTCTTGGCTTTGTCTGCGATGTGATCCTGGAGGCTTCAGCCGGAGCACAAAACACGTCAAAACCGCCGCAGCATCCGGATACCGTCGCCATGGTTACGAGCACTTTTGGGTCAAGACAGAGCAGCAGCTTGATCATTCAACGGCCAACTATCTTCAGAGTGGCTTTCAAATGGCCTGCAGACAGAAGACGTCCTGTCCCGGAAGGTCTTCTCCAGCACTGAGACCCCTGGACCAGAGCACGCTGACTTTCTCCAGATAGAAGGTAACAGAACGCTTGGCGGCGCTGCAGAGCTTGATGCTTCCACCTCTCAGTCAGAAGGTCCTGGGTTGGATCTCCACAGGAGGCCTTCAGGCGCGGAGCCTCCATGTTCTCCACGGGGTTCCTCAGGGTTCTCCGCGTTCCTCCCGCCGTCCAAACACGTGCAGGATCTTCCCCGCAGACCCTCCACGGTCCAGACCTGAGAGTGAGAGGAGGTCTGAGGAACGAGGTGCGAATGAGTGTGAGGTCTGTGATTGGCCGGTCCAGGGTAAACCCCGCCTCTCGGCCAATCACAGCAGAGATAGGTGGTGGAGACCAATGAATGAATGAATGGATGAAGGACTGGGATGAAAACATCTGAGGAGGTTCAAGCTGACGATTGTCTTCTTCACAGCCGATCAAATTCCCAATCGATCGATCATCTGAGGCGTGAAGAAGCTGCAGTTCTGCCTTTTGACCACCAGGTGTCGGTCTTTGATCACAGAGCTCTCAAACCAGATGTGCGGCGAAGATCTGACCGTGCAGCCGGCCCACCTGCAGCGGGCACACACACACACACACACACACACACACACACACACACACACAGGCGATTGTTCACCTACCATCAGCAGCCGTCATTGGTCAGGTTGATGACGTGGACAGGTGTGGTGTGATTGGCCACGCGGAGCTGGTTTGCCCTCTGGAGGTCGTCGTGATCCCGCAGGAGACGGCCGACGCCTGTCATGTGTGGTGATGATCGCTGCCAGGGCTCTCACACAGATGCTAGAGAAACATCTGGTGGACCTTCTCGCTCAGGCGGGACCTGAACCCAGAGGTGAGCGGCGACGGTCACGGAGGCTTTCGGAGAAGACGATCGACCGACATCTCGTCCGACCCCCCCAGGGTTCGGCAAGAAGGCCGCAGGCGTGGTCGGCGCCGGGAGCACAGCCACGCCGGAGACGGCCAGGGTGACCCTGCGGAGAGGAGACCAGAAACTGGACCAGCTTCTCCTGCAGCTCCTCTCCACCTGGAGGTGGGTCTTTGCGTCGGTCCTGACCTTGGCGGCAGCAGGACGCCGTAGCGGACGCCGAAACGCCGGAAGTTGTAGTTGCTCCTGGTCGGCGGGTTCCAGCTTTCCGGCTCCTGTGTTGAAAGCGCTCAGCCACCTCGTCTTCCAGGAGGCTCTCCAGGCCCCGCCAGAAGAAGAAGAAGAAGAAGAAGAAGAAGAAGAAGAAGAAGAAGAAGAAGAAGAAGAAGAAGAAGACGTGTGTCGTCTGGGAGGCCCACAGCTCCTGGATCTCACGCTGCAGGGACGGCGCCGCCTCTTTGGCGCTGATCCCGGCTGTGAAGGCCAGGACAGGAGGGATGTGAACAAGGTGGACACCTTCAACCTTGTGCTCATTCACCGTGACCGCAGGGCTTGTAGAGGAGCTGGCTCTTCTCCTTCCCCCATCTTGGGAGGAGACGACATGACAACAAGCTGAGGGAGATCGTACATCTTCTACCTCTTTAACGCAACTCCTGCAGCGTGTCTGAGTCTCCTCCTGGTAGGACGTGGCTGGAACACCTCCCCAGGGTGGCCTCCTGGCCAGATGAAGCCTCCTCCTCCTGGCCAGATGAAGCCTCCTCCTCCTGGCCAGATGAAGCCTCCTCCTCCGGCTCCTTCACCATCGAGATGCACATTTCTTTGGTCTGTTTGTCCGACAGATAACATCACAGAACCGACCGGAACAAGAGAAAACTAATGGAGACGTTTGAAAGCTGACTTTTGGAAAATTCTGCAGTTGAAGGACACGTTCCGGCCACTGTGGCCCAAAAGGACAGAGGAGCCTGGAGGAGCCTGGAGGAGCCTGCTGACATCAAGCGTGGTCGCTGCCATCTAACGGCGGCAGAAGGTTACTGGATCCAAACCAATGAACCTTGAGCTCTTTTTAAAGCTCAAAGAATCAAATTAGGCTGAAACCCAAAACCCTGACTGTTGGACTGACACCAGGAAATGTTCACTGGAGCCTCTCTGCCTCGGGAAGCAGCTGCAGGGTTTTGGCAGCTGGCCGTGCACGGCTCTCCTCCAAACAATCCATGACCCGCGACCCTCATTGTCCTGGAAGGTGCCCTGAAAGCCTTCGTCCTCAAACACGCGCTGAGGCCTGAGCTCATGCGTGGGTTTAAAATAGAAAGTGCCAGAAAGCCCTGCGCTCCGGAGCAGAGGGCCTCTGAGCCCCCGGGGGTCCACAGATGTAGTCCGCATGGAGAAGCCGAGGTCCCCGTGGAACAGGACGCAGCAACGCGACACGGGTCTAATAGTCCCTGCGGGCCGGCGGGCCTCCGGGGAGGAGGAGCAGAGGAGATCTTCCCTGGAATGAGGCTGAGCTCCGCTCATCCATTAGTTCACCTCTCAAACCCAAGCCTCAGCTAAAGTCGGGTCCTCCTCGTGGGCCGGGTCCGACTCCGGGCCCCGAAGGAGACGCCGAACGCGGCGGGAGCGACGAGGAAGACGCGTACGAGGGTGGATCACACGGCCGAGGAGACGGCCGAGGAGACGCCCTCGCCGGAGGAAAACCAAAGCAACGTCGCGGCGAGGCGACCACGGCTCTGGAAACAAACACCGGGAGCGGAAGCGCAAGAAAGTACTTGGCTTCAAACAGAAAACAACTGCGACCCCACGCAGCAGCGCACACCACGTACACAGCAGGAAAATAAAGGTGCACGGTTACGATGGGCTTATGAGGAGGGCGCTCTGTTATCAATGAGTGTCTGTATTAGACCAACACGTAAGAAAAATGTCGCGTCCATGTTTGCCTCCGGTGTCAGGTTGTTGTCCGAGACGGCGGCCGGCTATCAGCCAGCTGTCTGAACTGCTGCTCAGCTTCTACCGCACGGCCAGGAATAAAACAGGATTTGCTGCAGGCCTCTTCCCAAAGTCCATAATCATTTCCTCACTTTCAAAGGATGAGCGCTCACGCCGGCCGACGAAACCCCTTTATCGCCGGGCCGCGAGGAGCAACACAATCGGCACGTCGTCTGACTTTGCTGACTTTGGCAGCGGTTTGCAGAGAAAGAGAATAATGTAGGGGAAGGATCGCGGCCCCGGGGAGCAGGCGGAGGACAAAGCTCAACGGATACTGAACACTAAAACCTGGACCAGATGAAGTACTTTGCTTCCGGTCAGGTAAATTCCCACAAATCCAAACACTGGACTTTTTGGGAACACAAAACTAATTCCCGTAACCCGACCGTGGTCGCCATGAAGCCGGTAGGTGTTCCGAGGGTACGTGGAGGAACGCCACGCCGCAGAGGGTTGCCTTGGAGACCCAGCTAGCGGCTAAAGACAGTTAGTTCTTACCGGATTTAGCGGCCGCCGTGCCGAGGAAGCATCGAGGCGACAGACGGCCGAGCTGCCGTCCATCTGGACGCCTCGGTCCCGAGGACCGGGGTCTCTGACTCTCGGCGGGGCACTGAGCATCCTGCGCCGTCCCCATGGCAGCTAATCTCATTACAGGTGGAGCGGGAACAAGGAATTAGACAGGTTGAAATGTGAAAGGCAGGTCGGAGAGAAGAAATCTCACCTCTGACGGCGAGATCGCGCCCGAGCTGGAGATGGCCATTATAAGACCGAAGATTATGGGATTGTCTGTGCCTCGGGCTGAACACAAGCACAAGTGATGTTTCATTCCAGGCCAACTCAGACCGAGGGTTTTTTTTTTTTCGTGCATGTTTACTTTTACCTTTTCATTCATTGTGATAGTTCAGGTCAGATGCAATTTATACCGACTGTATTTCTACCACTCCAAATCTGAAGACCCTTCCTGTGCAGAGCAGGTCTGGACCATCCTCTCTGAGATGATCTACAGAAACCCAACGTCTCCCCTCAACAAGTACCTGGAGACCTCGGCGAGGACACACAGATCACGGCGCCCCTCAGCCTGGACCGAGATAGAAAGCAGTGTAACGGAGACTGAGGGGGTGCGAGGGTCGGGAGGCACCGATCTATGACCGCTAACATCAATACGGCTAATAGCTACATGCTAATGGCTGAAATGATACAATATCGGGTTTTATAGTCATTAAAAAATGCATCATTTCAATCTAGGGACAACCTGCGCAGACGCTTCTCTTCTCACAGATCCAGGACTCAGAGACAGTATCTGCAGACATGGATGGAAAGTTCTGGTCAGAAGAACTCGCATCCACCACCTCCACCTTCCTCAGGTGGGTCAACGTCGCGGCAAACAAACACTCCGTCTCCTGAGCTTTTCACACCGCCAAGATAGAACGGTGTGACTTTCCCCTGGTGATATTGGAGTAAGTAAGGTCTTTTGAATTATAAGTCAAAGTCTAAAGTGTTTGTCAGCAGGGTACCGGTCTCATCGCCATAGCAACCTGCGATAGCGGTTTAATACCGAGCCTGCTGCCGTCCACCCTGCCAGAGGAACCGGTGTTTTCACCACGTCGGCCCTGCAGGTCCGCCGAGCGTGAACGGCTCAGAGGACGTGAGATGAAATCTGTCCGGACTGGTTTGTCTTAACCTGTTGCTGATGTGACGGCCGAACGGCAACTTCATTTCATTTTCACGTTTACGGAGTTCGAGATGTGGAACGTGACTGTCTTAACTGAAAGGCCAGGGTAGGACAGCGAGACGCGGGTCACCCTGAACCCGGGAGCCCCGGCCGGCGGGACGGGACCCAACACGGGCCGGCGCCTCGGGCCGGGCGACAGGCCTTTCACGCACCGCCGACCTCCATCTCCCTTTTGACAGCAACGGTTTGGCCTCAGGGGCCGAGGCGGGAGCGTCTGTAAGCACATCCAAACACAAATATATCATTTAAAGCAAACACGTGGCAGACGCACAGTTCATAAAACCCTTTATTTTCTATTTTTGTGCTACAAACTGCCGTAGATCTTAGCATGCATAGTTTCACACAGTTAAGACGATGAAAGTCACTGGGAGTTTTCCTCTCCACCTCGTAGCATGCAAACAGTCCCCGGGGCTTCAGAGCAGCCGCCTTAAATAATATCACTGAATAACAACTTCCTCAAAGCTAAACTGAAAACTGGACTCCAGAGTTTTGTAAGCTTTCTTTGGCTCTTTTTTTTGTTCTTTAAGAAACATCTCTCCTACAAATAGTCCAGACAAGTTTGGTTGTGGTTCCAGCTGTGGAAAGCAGGCAGCTGGACGGAGGCTGGGCGTTCACATCTTTGAGGTATTGAGGTTCCAAGTGCAGACGCTGCATCACTAACACAGCAGACTCAGAGACACACCACAAACACGGCAGTAGTCCAAACCTGTTTTTACTACAAGGTGTGTATTAATGACGCTCACCTGTGGACACACACACACACACACACACACACACACACACACACAGCTGGAGGGGCCCCATCCATCCCAACATGAGTGCAGGTTATTCCTCAGAATCTGGAGAAGCCTCCGTTCCAAGCCTTCCACGGGTCTGGATGAGGGGCGGCTCCACCGAGGAGTTTGTAATTCTTACACTCACTTAAAAGAACAGATCTATAAATGTATATATATATATATATATGATCACAGTAAGTTAGGCATAAAGTTACTCCGATTTCATTGCTACATTACATGTAAACTACAAAGTGGGAGCAGCGGGCCGAGGCGGCGTGGAGAACCCACAGTATGCATAGAACACCAGCACGCAGGCGGGCGCCGGGTGAGGTGTTTGCGTATTGCCTCGTGGTTTGTTTGTGCTTAAGGTCTCACACACTCTCCAAGAAACTGTGCTGTGTCTGAGGAGCGTCGCTGGCATACTGGGTTGTTTTTTTTGTCCTTTTTTTGAAAATAGTCTTGTTCTTATTTGCTATAGTTGTCACCACTGAGGAGTGTGAGTCAGAGAACTCTGACATGGCGGGATCCTCCGGCCGCCGGTGCCACCGCAAAAACAAAAACGTCAGCGCCGAATGAAAATGCTCTTTTCAAAATAGACTTTGCAGAGACGTCAGACGTGCAGCCGGCGGCGGCGGCGGCGGGTCGGATCGGGAGCCGCCTCCCGGCCGCGCTCGCAGCTCCGGCGTGGCAGTTTCAGGGCAGGGCTGATATGTCTTTTAAATGTATTGTCTTGTTCAGAGTTCGACCGGGAGTCCGAGACGCTTCGGGACCCCGGAAGCTTCCTCCACGCCGGCTCTCATCGGGACATCATGCGCACAAATTCTGTGACAAAACAAAACAGGAAATTCAATTTGTCGTATCTTAAAATTCTGTTTTGTTCATAAGATACGATCCAATCATTTACCAAACTTCTCTTTACCAGGGTCCATTTTTGACTGACTGAAGATTCTTGCTATTCATACTGAATATGCACCCAGAGAAGACTTAACTCACTGAACATCGGCAGCAAACTATATTTACTAGAACGTTACGACAGGGATTTACCCGTATGATCTACATTGAATAATAATAATACAGTATTAGTGCATCTGAGGAACCATGAGTCCAACAGAACTCCTACTTCTCTCATTAGCTGTGACCAAGGCATTCAGCTGATCGATTGGCTCCTTTCATAGCTTATCAATAAGACACGTCCTTGAGGAAGGAATCTTCCTTTTGATTCACTGTATTAATCAAATTCACCAAACCACAACTGATTCATATGTACAAATTACACGTCACGGGTGTTTTTACTTGCAGATGAGTAGTATTCAGTAGCATCTTGACTCCCAGCTCTAACACACACACACACACACACACACACACACACACCCTTCCCCCCGTTGGTCTTAACGCCATGCTAAGCTAAGGGTTGTGCATCTTCATCTGCGGCGGATTTAAGGAACACATGTAGCAATGGTGTGGTCCCACGGCAGCCTGCTTTCTAAAACAGACGCCAGCGCTGATGAGAGCAGCAGCAGCAGCAGCGGCAGCGGCGTTGCCTAATATCTTCATCCCCGACAGCCAAATATGCATCTCTTTTCTCAGCGGGTAATCTAGGAGGTGACATAATCCCTGGGTCTGCGGATAATCTGACAGACAGACCTACCGCTTTCATCCCCTCACCTCGCCGTCAGCCAGACGCCACGGGGTTTTTGTTCCCCCTTGAACAGCGTTTCAGAGCGAGCGGGACGAGGAGCGACTTTACCTTCGAAGTCTACGTGGCCGTCCCCGTTGAGGTCGATGTCTCGCAGGATGTCCTCCAGGTCTCGGTGGCCAACCTGAGAAAGATACTGTGTTTGAAGGTGTGAAAGCCCACACCCAGCAGCCGGATCATGGAGGAGATGAGGGCCTGGTACCTGTTGTCCTAAAAGCTTTTTCATGGCTTCTCGAAGTTCCGCTGTGCTGATCTGGCCGTCGCCGTTTGTGTCGAACTGGAGGAGAAAAGACGTGTTAACGACAAAGCACTCGAAGGTTCCGGAACCTGCGGATTTCCCAGAAGGTGGTCAAATCCTCTGCCGACCTTCACGCTTTACTTCTTTAAGCGTCAGGGATTTTAAATCGGCCCCCTCACCTCCTTGAAGGCGTCCCTCAGCTCCTTCACGCCGATCATGTCTGCGGTCTCAGCCAGAAGTTTTGGCCCCATGAGTTCTACGAAGTCCTCGAAGTCGACGTGTCCTCCCACTGGGGGGGAGAGGAGTCAGGCGTTACCAACCCAAGCTGTGCTTGAAAGCACATCCTGACATCTTTAAACTGCCGAAAGTGGCGTGACCCAATTCTCCCGGCACTTTACACATGACTCCAAATACAGTTTATGCACATAAAAACAGGAGATTGAAAATGCAGCGCTCTGTACCGATGGCTTCCAAAGAGAACACGCTGATGGAGAGGAAACCGCACTTTTCCAGGTTTTTTTTTCCCCTTTATTGCTATTTGTGTTTTTCGATGAGGGCTGGGATGAGCTGCCAGAGCCACTGTGCCATTTCCTGAAAAGAAACTGAGCTTTCGCTGCGTGCGGCTTCCAGCGGACTCACGGTTCATGTTGATCTGCTGACTGAGTTCTATCAGCTCCATCTCCGTTGGCATGTAGCCCATCGTCCTCATGCAGTTTCCCAGGTCTTTGCAGCCTATGAAGCCGTCTTTGTCTTTGTCGAACTCCTTGAACGCCTCGCGCAGCTCTGCAGGAAAGCACGGACGAGAATAACCCGCTTGGTAAACGCTCCCGAAGAACCGCTACTTGGTTGGACACTAACGTGCACATTACTTCCGCACCGGCGTAACGTACCATCCATTTCTTCTGGCCGCAGCTCTCGGTCCTGCCAAAACAAAAGCGGCAGAAAGTCACGGTCCAAACCCCGCTGAGGTCATAGAAACAGTGCCAATCACTGCAGACCTTACATAACGCCACACACTGACAAATAAGACCCACGGGGTGCCAGGAGAGCGCCGTCTCCTTCCGGCCACAGAGGAAGAGCCTTTCGGTAGGATTCAGAATTTTAATGGTGGGGAAAAACACACGCAGCCGGGCTTTGCACACCGTCTCTAAGAGATTTACAAATATAACTAGCGAGGACGAGTGCAAGGCGGCGAGGGCATGATGGAGACATCGGTGTCCGGCAGAAGGTGCCGGAGACTTGCTCCGGGTGTCACAACGGCACGTCGCAGAGCGCAGTCGTCTTTCTAACGCGCACGGACAACGAAAATACATCAAATACAAACTATCTGGAGAAACGTCTGAGATCCGGCGCCCGTGGAAAGCAGCCGCCTCTCGGCGTCAGAGGTGGATAAAGAAGTAAAGTCTGCACGGGTTTCATCCGTGTTTTGGTTGATGAGAGAGAATCTGGCGGCGCCGAGCCGCTGCTGGAAGCGGACAAAGGGAAAAAAACCACGTGAGAGGCATTTCTGTCGCAGCGACGAGCCTTCCCTAATACCTTAATAATCCTCCATTTTGCCGAGCACGCCCGCCATGTTTTTCGTGATGCCGCCCCTGACACGCACACGCAATCCACCCGGCCCCCCCCCGACGCCGCCGCCAACCCCCGCGTTACAGAAAGAGGCGACGGCGACCCACGTCGGCGCCGCGTTCCCCCTCGACATGCACGTGATAGTTTCTGGACTTACGTACAGCCTGCCGGCTCTCAGCGAAGCCCTTGCGTAGGAAGATGCACGCGGGCCCCAGCACGTTGTGCATGTTGGCTCCGTTCTGGGCCAGGGCCACTAGAGGCTCAAGATAGGCCCCCCCAGAGCCCCCCTCCTCACAGGACTGCACCGCTTTGTAGTTCTTCTTCTGGTCCTGGAGCGGCATCCGGGCCGGGGGGGCCAGACATGGGAGCGGGGGCAAACACAGGGGAGACTTGGACTCAGTTTTTGTTTTTTTTTGCCAGCATGGGGGGGGTGGAGGTGTGTGTCGGGGGGAGGAGGGGGTCAAGAGCAGATGTGTGACACACGTCTGCCGGTCAGACGGGGATACGGAGTCGGTCAGGAATCAGTCAGGGGGAAGACGAGCGCGCCGAGTCCGTCCTGGCGTCCGCCGCGCGAGCCGACAGACGCTCCACTCCTGGCAATGACCGCGGCGGAAAATCGGTTCGCTCCCGCTCATGTCGCCAACGCGGCGCCGCTATCTCGCTCAGATCCATCGCTCTCCTGGACCCAGCGTGAAATCGTGGCAAATGTTTGCCGCCTCTTCAAACCACCGGTGACAATGGCTGTGAAATCGGCTGAGATCTTTTAAAAGTAACCAAACCTGAGGCAGAATGCCCCCCCCCCCCCCCCCCCCCCAGTTCAAAAAGAAACTGCTTGGTGATCATCGCAGGAAGGAGGGTTCGCTCTAAACAGTCCACAAATCAACTCCGCCTATCAAGATAAATCTCAAATGACCACGGCTTCACTAAATATGGCCTGCAAACCACCCAAAACAGTCACTCGCGAATCAATCGGAAGCAGCTGCAGCGAGTGAACGTTGCGCACGTGTCGGTGAGAGGCCGCAGGTTGGCTGGAGACATGCTAATGAGGCATAAAAGGTCATCAATGGACGGATGCTTCTATTTCAGCACAGCTACAAGAACTTGCAAAAGTCTTTTTGTTTACAGTCATCTTCTGTTTGTTGACAGCGTGCAGGGTGAGGCTGAAGGGTCTGTGTCTGTCAGCTGAATTACAGAGACCGCCACGGGGCCACGGATGAGAGGCCGCCGGGCCTCGGCGGTGGACAAAGGCTTCTTTCACAAGTTTAAAAAAAATAAACAGACTAATAAATTGTCATGAAATATGTCCAAGAAAGTTGGGGCTGGTGTCAGCTGAGGGTGAATCTATTGATAGAGCTCTGCGAGTGGACGGGGGGTGTTAAAGACTGGTGGAAAGGAAATCAAATGACTTGATACATCGAGTCCCGAGTCGCCAGAGCGCCCGCCCGCCCGCCCGGTGAAGACACGAGCGAGCCGAGTCGCCGTCGACCCAAATGACGGAGAACCTTATCTGGCGCGGCTCCGAGGAGGACGCCATCATGGAGGAGCGTCTCCGGACCAGTGTTACGGGGAACATGGAACAACATGCATACCAACAAAAATAGCCTTTAGATCTCCTTCACACTCCATCTGCCGTCATGCCAGTCCTAATGCCTTTTTGTGCATTCCTACAGATCCCACGGCAGGAGTGGATGCCCACTGGGTAATCTGACCAAGTGATGCATGGAGAAGGGCTGTCTACGGCTATTCCGTGCCAGAAAATTACTACCAAGCCGTGCGCTGGCCGTTATATAACCGGGGGGGAAATAAATAAATAAACCGGGCAAAGGCTGAAGACGAGCGAGAACTTTCAAGACCCTCCGACCCCTTCCGCACAGATGGCATCAACAGTTGCTTGACATATTTTCCTCGCTCGACACTGTTCGGCCGATCGTCCCGAGCGCCCCGAACCCCGATCGGTCTTTTCAAGCCTGAACCGAGCAGATGCACGCCGGGTTGACGGTCCTGAGGGCTCTGCCCCGTCCTCCCGCGTCGCCACTCCGGTTGTCTGGAAGACGCGCGTTCTCTCGGTGCATCTGCCGACACGGACAGAGGGCGCCCGGATGCGATGGCGCCCCGCAGGTGGCAGCTTCCCCCGCTGGTCAAGCGGCGTCGCTGCGCCGCCCGACTGACCGTAACGTGCGGTGACACGATCCTCAGCCTGAAGGTGAGCGCCGGCGGCGCCGACCGACCCCGTAAATCAACACAAACACTGGGAACGGCGTCACACGTCCATGTTATATCATTGCCACAGCTATTTCAAATGAAGCCCATCCATAATCAGAATTCTCATCGCCCGTTCCGGCATAAAGCAACCGCAAAATACCTCTGCTCGTCTTGAGGCATATTTCTCTGATTTGCTGTGACAGCGGCGGTGGAGAACACTTAGGTACGGACACGGGGGTCAGTCACTACAGGTCCAGTCACATCGCCTCCGGTCAGGTTCGGGGTCACACGCTGAGGAAAACATGCACCAGCAGTCAGGGGATTGATGGACACCACAGCCAAGTGAAAAACCTCCTTACCTTTTTGGTGAAAATTTTAAGCGACTTTACAGAGTTGCCCATTGCAAAAAAAACAAAACAAAAAACAAAACAAAAAGAGAGACAGAGAGAGAGAGCGAAAGAGAGAGAGAGAGTCCTCTTTGTTTTAGGTTTTCTCTCTAACTGTGTTAGTGTGCCTGTGCGAAAGTACACGTGTATGCATGTGTGTATGCATATGTTTCTGGGCATGCATGGGAATAGGAGTGATTAGAGGGGAGGAGCAGGGTTCAATGGGTCACTGACCGATATAGGAGGACATCTGAGGAAAGAGCAGGAGGGGAGCAGGAGCATCACAGGGAGCAGACGAGAGCCGGGGACGGACGGAGGAGTTTGCTAGGAGGATCTAGATGGGAGGGACGAGAGGGGAGGGACGCTGAGACAAAGGAGGAATATGTAAACAAGGACAAAGGACGGGAGGAAGACAAGGACAGCGAGGGAGTGGTAGCATGCATGTGATCAGAGCGAGATGCAAGCGCCAGGAGTAGAAAACCCAAGATTGCTTATTCATTCCATCCTCTCTCTCCTACAGAGTCTTTCCTCCCTCCCTCCCTTCTCTCAGCCCTCTCACTCCCTCTCTCACTCCCTCTCTCTCTCTCTCTCTCTCTCACTCCCTCTCTCTCTCTCTCTCTCTCTCTCTCTCTCTCTCCGTCCGTCTGTCCGCTTGCTCTTTTCCCTCCCTCTCTTCCCCACCCTCACTCACTCCCAAAACATCTATGCGAATGTGACAGAAGAAGCTCATTTGGACAAGCATATTACCTTCCCCTTAGCAAGGCGCTGCAGAGACTAATCCAAAAGCGCGCACACACACACACACACACACACACACACACACACACACACACACACACACACACACACACATTCACTCGATTAAACATACAAGGATGTGAGGCTCTGGAGCTAAAAATACTCACTCTCTCACCCCACTCTCATGCATCTCTCCCCACTCTACCCCAGCATCCATCCCCGGCTCTGGCTCTTGCTTTCCCTCACGTGCGTGCACACATTCTCACTGTCTCACACACACACACACACGCACACACACACATGGACACACACACACACACACACGCACACACACACACACACACACACACACACACGCACACACACACACACGCACACAGCAAGTCTTTTTAGGCTTAAAGGGATCAGATTCAGTAGCAACACAAGTCAAGTGAAAAAATGACAAAAGGAATTCTTAACCACACACACATTGAAGGGTGTGTACACACACACACACACACACACACACACACACACACACACACACACACACACACACACACACACACAGCCTTGATGTTCTTATCCTTATTTGTATTCCCAAAGCCCTTACCCTTGCATTTACCATCACACCTGGACTAAAGCAGAACCTGAACTGAAACCATATTTTAACCCTCGTATAAACCCTCGGATCAATCCAATATTTTTCAAGGCAAAGTGTGACAGTTTAGACCTCCGCAACTACAGCACACACACACACACACACACACACACACACACACACACACACACACACTAAATGTCAATCATGGTCTTTAAATATCAAATCTCTTGGGAACTGACAAAAAATAAAACAGATCATTCATTTCACCACCATACTCAAGTGTGGTAAAGTTGATTGTTTTATTCCAGAGCAAGGACTTCCTCCTGTAGACTGGCTCCGTCCTGCTATGTGGAGTTTGCAGTTATAATTCCAATAGTTTGTATTTAGCGCCCAGCTCAGCTCAAACACCCTGTCTATTGATCGTCTCTCATGAAGCTATTTGTACATTGAACATTCCTCGAGCTACCAACGATGTACCCTCAAGCGATGTTGAATTCTGAGTCTTCAGTGATACATTACATCCTATTCCAGTCTCAAACGTTGAGAAAACTCTCATATTTAAATGAATAAATGCTGTTTAACTTCTAGCATCTCTCCCTATTACTGCTATTACTGCTTACATTACTCTATACTGCTAACCATGGCAGCGTCACAGACAAAACCAATATTACATTTCTCCCTCTTTTCTCTATGAGCTTTTAGATCTCTTTAAATGAAAAATATAAAACTTGTCAGTCGCCCATGACAGAAAACCAACAGATGAATTCCCGGCTAGCTCGGAAGCTGCTGCTAGCAGCGGAGATGCTAACTAGCTTATGACGTTGGCTCGACCAAACTACAGAAACTCGCTTCTACGCGCATTTTAAACACACGAATCAACAGCTAAACTGAACGCAGAATCAGTTTTAAATATTTCTCGCTGGATGTTACATACCCGCGGAGCCGTGAGGGATGGAAGCCGTTGAGTTAGCTTCTCCCGGCTCGGCCGCCATATTGACGCTCTTTAACTCGACCCATCTGCGCGTGAGCACGACGCTTCCTGCCGGTCCAGGCGCCATAGCGACATCTAGCGGCGACAAGCGGTATTGCAGGACTTCTGCCGCTGTCATAGAAACAGCTAAACTCATCAGAATTATAAGGGTTAAAAGACAAAATCCGTGATAATAATCCCTTATCGGGATGAAGTGGCTCAATGGGTCGGAGCGGTCGTTCTCGGAACCCAAGATTCCCGCTTCCTCCTAGCCTGTCGAAGTGTTGTTGAGCGAGACACTGAAACCCCAAGTGCTCTGCGGGTGCTGCTCCTTCGCCGCCATCCATGATGGGATAAATGATGTGCTCTTTGTTAAACTGAATTTAGCAATAAAGGCGTTTCTTCTTTCTGTTTATGCATCGCAGATATCTTCGTTCCTCAGGTGCAGAAGACACGAGAGCTCCGAAACTAATATCAAATGTCCTGTGACTGTAATGATTATCAGTCTTCATTTGCGTGGGTTCCTCAGACTCCCGTACAAACACCGCTGCGCATGAACCCTCACAATCTAAGGGCACGTTTTTTAACCGCCGCTCGGAGGAATAAGTCATGGAAATAAATTCCAAGCGTTACGTCACCGGCTCCTCGGCCGAGCCTCACGTGAAAACAGCGACGCTGCCTTGGAAAAGCAGACGTGGAAGGAGAGCCATTTTCAAACGTTATTAAAGAATAAACACACACGTGCCACCGGAGGCGTCTCGAGCAGAAGTCACTTGCGGCGTATTTGTTTGCGATCAGAACCGGGGGGCCTCATTTGTTTGGATTTTGAAGCGGCGCGGCTGTTTTCCAGGGTAATGCCGCGCGTCTGAACAAACACAATAACAAACTTCCTCTGAGAGGAGACGGAGAGCGGCGGCCTCATCTCTGGTTGAACGACCGCTGGAATCAAACCATCAACCACGACACGAGACGCTCGTCCTCTGGGTTTGAGCGGCAGCGATCGCCGCAGGAGGTCGCTCGGAGGAAGCCTCCCCTCTTTCGACCTTCGCTCTCTCTCCTTTGTTTTGTTTCCCGATAAACACGTTCGCGCCTGAGTCGTTTCGGATCCCTCTCCCGCTCAAACATCTCCGCCGCTCCTCTGCGGATGATTCAGCCGGCCTCTCACCGGAGGCCCATTGTGAACTTCAGAACGCATCAGACGTCAGACACGGGCGCCGTCAGCTCGGATAACGTCAGGCACGAGGGCCGGCGCCCTCCTGCCTCCTTCGTCCACTTTTTCCCCTCGTCCTCTCCTTCGCACGCTCCTTCCACCGTACCGATGCCGCTTGATGGATTATCAAACGGCGGCGATTATTGTCAAGGTCAAACGGGCCCGGCTGCTTCCAGGAGGATGCGGGCATGAAGGACGGAAGGCGGAAACGCCGCCGCTTCTTCGAGGCTGACCGCCGGAAGCTTCCGCCCGCATCTTCTCTCGCGCCGCTCTGCGTTTTCCAAAAACACGACGACTCCTTCACGGGCGCCACGGCGACGACACACACACACCTGCCGCTACACCCGTCGGCCCGTTCATTCACACCCCTCCCGTTCAAGCAACATCAGGTTCACACACACACACACACACACACACACACACACACACACACACACACACACACACACACACACAAACAAACGTGAGCGTTTCAGTGCCTAATCTTCGTTTCAAAAACTGGATTAAACCAATGAGTGTATGTTCTGCCCCCCCGCTGTGGATATAAAAATACCCATCCGTGTCTAAAAATAGCGCCTGGTTCTCCACACACACACACACACACACATACACACACACACACTGGAGGCTCCTGCAGAGCTTGCCGATCTGCTCTCGTTCATCCAGAGACCCTCCCCCTCTTCTCCCCATCTTCTCCCACAGTGAGGTCTGTGCTCCTCAAGCTTCCTCTCCCTCTCGAGCTCCTCCGGGCGCCACCAAGGTCACGGGGACGCCGGCAGGAAGAGGGTCGACGCCAGCGGGCGGAAGGACGCCGACCCGAGAGGACGGATGGACGCTTCAGAGGACAGGAGGAGGAGGATGGAGCAAACTGAGGAGATGTTCCCTCACATCCATCCCTCATCTCAGTTCATAATAAGCAACTCGCTCTGCTCCTGAAGATCCACCAGATCACAGCACCCATGTGATACACACAAACACACACACACACACACACACACACACACACACACACACACACACACACACACACACACACACAGAGTCTGAGCGAAGCTGCTTGCTCCCTCTGCTGGTCAACATGCTCCTCATGTCACCTGAAGGTCCTCCTGGGCTGGAGGCAGCAGATGTCCACCCTCTCAGAGGCTGCCTGAACCTCCAGCCTCCAGGTGGATCTCCAGCACGTCCAGGGCTTTGACCATCTCCCTCCTGAAGCTGTCACGTCACGTCTGACGTGCACCTCCTCCTCCATGCAGACATAGGAGGGGTTAGCTTCCTCCTCCTCTCCCTCCTCCCCTTTTTCTTCCTCCTTCTCTACCTCCGCCACCCTCTTTCTCTTCCTCCATCAGTTCCTCCTCCTCCTCTTCCTCCTCCTCCTTCTGTTCCTCCTCCTCTTCCTCCCCCTCATCGTCTTCCTCCTCCTCCTCCTCGAGTCTCCCACCATCAGGATATTTTTATCCTCCATTCAGTAACACCTTCTGCAGAAGATCTGGGTGTTACGTCAGAAGATGCGAGATGATGCCCCCCCCCCCCCCCCGCGTCCCTTCAACTGGAGCAGCAGCAGGTGCGAGAACACTTTTCCCTCACGTGCACGCCCCCCCCCCCCCCCCACACACACACACTCACTGCTCTGCTTCACGCGGTGGCTGACGCGCATGCACGGTGTGGCGGTGTGGCGGTGTGTCCGTGAGTGGATTTGTCATGACCCCCCCGGAGTGGATTGGTCCTCTGTGGAACCTGCAGGGCCCACTGGAGCTCAGACCTGGATCCTGAGTCGGGGGGGGGGTCCTGGGACTGAACTGGCAGCCTGTATAACCGGGGGGGGGGGGGGGGGGGGGGAGGCAGGTGTGTGTGTGTGGGGGGGGCATTAATGTCAGTCATGATGAGATGAGGGGGGGCGGGCGGGGGCAGGGGGGGGTAATAACGACTGATGCATTAGCAAGGTAACAGAGATCTGTGTGTGTGTGTGTGTGTGTGTGTGTGTGACAGGATCATCCAAAGGTTACTGTTTTGTTTTTTCCTCACGGCGGGAAACTTGACCCCCCCCCCCCCCCGTGCTCAGGTTTCATGGACGAAGCCCACCTGTCCTCCTGCACCCCAGCTGCCCCCCCACACCCCCACACCCCCACCAGGACCAGGGTGGACCCCATCATCACAAAGATCTGCTGAAGCGTTCAGGTCTGGAACCGGAGGAGGACCTTCTCCAAGGATCAACAGGAGCAGCGGCGAGGATGGAGGAGATGGTGAGGATGAAGAGGAACAGCGGTGAGCGATGAAGAAGAGCGGCAGTGAGAAGGAGGCTGAAGTTCTCCTGGGATGAGGAGGAACAGCGGTGAGGATGAAGAGCAGCAATGATGATGAAGAAGATGGAGAAGAGCAGTAGGGATGAGGAAGAGGATGAAGATGAGGCTGGAGTTCTCCTGGGATGAAGATGCGGTGGATGAAGACCGAGGATGAGGAGCAGGAGTGACGATGAAGAGGCTGAAGATGAACAGGATGGTGAGGATGAAGAGTTGGAGCGGCCAGGTGTTCCTACCTGTCCGAACACGGACTTGACGATGGGGTGCAGCGTGGACTCCGCGGCGGCGGCGGCGGCGGCGGCGGCGGCGCTCAGCTTGCGGGCTCCGCGGCGCGCCGCCCCGCGGCTCTGCGGCGGCGCGTCGGACCCGAGGCTGGAGGTGGAACCGGCGACCTTCTCCCGGGACTCGAAGAGGAAGGCGGCGGGATCCGGTCGCCTCGGTCCGGACCCCGCCGCGGGAGAGCTCCCGCGGTCCGGCTCCGCGGCGGGGGGTTCGTGCCGGGGCCGCGGGGGTTTGGAGCGGGTGGACCTACCGCGCCCCTTCTGCGAGACCGGACCCGGATCCGGAACCGGAGGGTCGTCCTGGAGGCCGGGCTGCCGCCGCCCCGCAGCGCTCGGCCGGCAGAGAGGTCTCCGCGCGCTGGGCTCCTCCGTCCGAACCGGGTCTCCGCCCCGCCGGGCCCCGCAGCCCGGACCCGCGGACCCCGCAGACCCCGCAGACCCCGCGGAGCCCCGCTGGGACGCGGTGGACTCGCTCTTCGCGCCAGAGGAGCTCATGGTTCTTCTTCTTCTCGCCGCTCTGGAGCTGCACGGAGGAGGAGGAGGAGGAGGAGGAGGAGGAGGTGCGCCTCCAGCCGTGCAGGTGCAGGAGCTCCTCCCGCCGCCGCTCCGGTCTGGACCTCGCGAGAACTTCACTCCGCGTGCACGTGGTCGGAATGCGCGTCCGATCTTCTCGGCCTTCACACGGATCGATCAGCTGATCGGCGCAGGACGGACGTCATCGATACGTCCCGTCCACGGGAGGAGCGGCCGACGCGCGTCACCGTGGAAACACCGGAAGTTCTCCTGAGCTGGACGCGGGAACAGAAGGGGGGGGGGGGGGGGGCAGAACATCACACGAAAAATAAACAACATATTATTATTATTATTAGTAGTAGTAGTATTAATATTCCCCCATAAGTCCTTGGATTGAAGGAAGTTTGATTGCATTCTTAAAGTTGAATAAGAAACACATATTTCCACAATAATAATGATAACATTAACAAAACCAACAGGAGTGATATTGTTACGGTCATTATTCTTATTATCTTCATCGTCATCATTATTATTATATCATTATTCAATAATACTATTACTAATAATATACTTATAATGCTAATAATAATAATAAAACAATGAACAAAATCACCAAGAGTATTATTATTACTATGATAACCATTGTCATTAGTACTATTATACAATTATTTAATAAAATTAATGATCCTAATGACCCATAAGACTAATAATAACAATCGTGATAATTATTATTATAAGGATATATATTATATTACACTAATAATTATTCATATTCTATCCGTGGGTGCTCCTCTAAAGCCGAGGCCACCTTATGAAAAGTTCTAGAAGATTTTCAGAGATTTCCGCGCGTTGGAATCCAGGTCATCAGCAGGAGGAGGTCTGAAGCCGCTCTGAATGATGAGGTGGTATCTGGGCGATAACCCGCCGTTCCAGAAGCTCCAGAGCACGTGCACATCAGCTCTCTGGAAACAGGATGAACGGCAGGCTATTTTCTGCTCATCTTCTTTTTGCAGCCTTTGAATGTCGGCTCTGGCAAACAGCGAAGAATATCAACTCCAAAACCGAAGGTTGGTTTTCTTTTTCCACGTGAAACTATCACAGGGGGAGAAGGTGTGTGTGTGTGTGTGTGTGTGTGTGTGTGGTACCAATTTCCCCCCCCATCTGCCCCGGGGTTGGGCCTCCACAGCAGATGTCCAGGACGCAGGGCAGAAGCAGCCATTTTTACACGCCGAGCCAATTACACTCCCAGCTCCCACCACGGAAACAAGCTGATTTTCTATTTTTTCCTCCTCTTCCTCCTCTTCCTCCTCCTCTCTGGGGATTTTTTGTTCTCTGACATCTGCGTCTCCTCTGCTGCAGGGAGAGGCAGAGTACAGTATCTTCACTCCATCACACGCCATCCCTTCTCTACACATCCTGTATCTACAGTATGGACTCTGCATGTGGAGACACAAATATAGATATCCACTTTTCACGCGGTCATCCTGAGTCGCCCTCTGGTTTCCCCTTGTGTTGCCGTCCGTTCTCCCGCTAAACTACTTAGCATGGCTGCTCAAAGCGGCCCTTCTGGCCGGCACCTTCTTGTCTCCTGCGTGGTTGGACCGCTCATCCTGTTTCCTCCTGGTTCCTCCTGCTGCTCCTCCGTGGCCACGGGGCAGCGGCGGCGGCGGCGGCGGCGCTCAGGCCCGGGGCGGCGGCACGGCCCATTTACCGTCATGCACATACCGGCGTGCAAAGCTGGAACAAAAAAAGGCGTAAAGAAGCACCCGGACAGACGTGGCGGTGGGAATAAGTGGTGTGAAACCCCAGCGCCGGCCAGGAAGGAACGTGAGGAAGACTTTGACGCTGGATATGAGTGGATCAAGATGGTGGATCAGAACCTGGAGCGGCAGCAGTGGAGGTGCAGTGGTTGGAGCCTCCTCTTCCACTGGGAGCTCTCAGGGTGGATTCCCAACTGTGTGGCGTCTCCGTGTTCTCCCAGTGTCTGCGCGGGGTTCCTCGGGGTTCCTCGGGGTTCCTCGAGGTTCTCCCAACACAAGCATCTCACCGGAGATGAACCTGACGCGTGGATGAGCGGGCGAAGGGTTGGAAGCCTCTACATGACGCGTCCCACAGCGCTCCGCCGCCGCTCCTCCAGAAGCTAAAGAGGGCAAAATAAGACCGACGACACCGGAGATAAACAGCAAACAGCATCGGACGAGGGAACGGGTGAAGGAACCGGGCCCAGGTTTGGGAGAAGATCCGGAACGGGATGAGCTAAAGGCCCGAACCCTTGGTTCTGTCAAATGAGGACGGGTGGCGGCAGGGTTTGTGGAACCCTGCAGATAGAAGATATAGCAGATAGAAAGTGTATCTGCGTTCTTCCTCTGGCAGCCACAGATTTCCACTTGTTTCCGTGGCAGCGGCGGCAGTGAAGGCGAGGAAGAGCCGGAGTGACATCCACGACAGCGATTGTCTTTTTTTTTAAAAAAAAAGGCTGCAAACAAAACCCAGTTGCATAAGAGCACATAAGAGCCCAGACGCAGAGCCACGCCGACGCCTCGCTCACGTGGAAAAAAGTGGAATTGGGTCGGGATCTGGTCTCAGCCTGGGAGGAAGAGGAGGAGGAGGAGGTGGAGGAGGAGGTGGAGGAAGAGGATGAGGGAGGAGGACATCCTCTGCTGGCAGGACTCTCGTCATGGGGGACCAATAAATAGGAGCAGGAAACTTCAGGAATATTGATGATATGGGGAGGTTGAATTTTAGACTGAGAGCAGAAGTCAGCATTTGTGAACAGCAGTATGGCTTCATGCCTAGGAAGAGTACTACAGATGCAGTATTTGCGTTGAAAATGCTGATAGAAAAGTACAGAGAAGGTCAGAGGGAGCTGCATTGTGTTTTTGTAGACCTAGAAAAAGCATATGACAGGGTGCCAAGAGAGGAGCTCTGGTATTGTATGAGGAAGTCTGGAGTGGCAGAGAAGTATGTTAGACTGGTGCAGGACATGTATGCTCGCTGTGAGACACTGGTACGGTGTGCTGTAGGGGTAACAGAGAAGTTCAAGGTGGAGGTGGGACTCCATCAGGGATCAGCTCTGAGCCCCTTCTTGTTCGCAGTGGTGATGGACAGGCTGACAGATGAGGTTAGACAGGAATCCCCATGGACCATGATGTTTGCAGATGACATTGATATCTGCAGTAAGAGCAGAGAACAGGTAGAGGAACATCTAGAGAGGTGGAGGTATGCTCTGGAAAGGAGAGGAATGAAAGTTAGTCGCAGCAAGACAGAATATATGTGTGTGAATGAGAGGAACTCGGGTGGAGCGGTGAGGCTACAGGGAGTGGAGATCAAGAAGCTGGAGGATTTCAGGTACTTAGGGTCAACAGTCCAGAGCGTAGGAGAGTGTGGAAAAGAGGTGAAGAGACGGTCCAAGCAGGTTGGAATGGGTGGAGAAAAGTGTCAGGGGTACCAAGAGATAGAAGAATATCAGCCAGAATAAAAGGAAAGGTGTACAAGACAGTGGTGAGACCAGCGATGATGTTTGGACTAGAAACTGTGACAATAACAAAAGACAGTAGGCAGAACTAGAGGTTGCAGAGATGAAGATGTTGAGGTTCTCTTTGGGAGTGACCAGGATGGAGAGGATCAGGAATGAGTCCATCAGAGGAACAGCACATAGTAGATGTTTTGGAGAGAAGGTCAGAGATGGTTGGGTCATGGACAGAGGAGGGAGAGGGACTCTATTGGTAGGCGGATGCTGGAACTGGAGGTCTAGAGGAAGACCAAGGAGAAGATTGATGGATGTAGTGAGAGAAGACATGAAGGTAGTTGGTGTGACAGAGGAGCATCCAGAGAACAGGGTGAGATGGAGAAGGTGGATTCACTGTGGAGACTCCTGAGGGCAAAAGCTGAAAGGAGAAGAAGAAGAAGAATAGGAAGAGGCGAGGATGAATTTGAGGAGCACTGGACCAGCATGGGTCGGTGGAGGTGGTGGAGGTGGAGATGGGGTGTGTGTGTGTGTGTGTGTGGGTGATGACGCAGGAGGGGCTGAATAGTAGACGAGGGTTATTTATAGCACCACGGCGACCTACAGAACGCAGCCCTTTCAAATGAAGCCGATCCGGGCGCTTTTCAGCCGCCGCCGTGGAGAAGAGAAGCTGCCCAGGAGAAGAGAAGCTGCCCAGGAGAAGAGAAGCTGCCCAGGAGAAGAGAAGCTGCTCAGGAGAAGAGAAGCTGCTCAGGAGAAGAGAGGAGCGGCGGGTTGATGTGGCTCTCAGAGGGTCACGTCAACCAACGCATCTCCTGACCTTCACCTGCGTCCGTTCGTTGCCGCTTCCTGCCAGAAGGCGGTGGTTGGCTGCGGGACGTGACAGGCGTTCAGCCGTCACACCGGGAGAAATGAAAACAAACCGAACCTTTTAATCCCAAATGTAGTTTTGATTTATCGGCGGCGTCCAATCCGAGCCGCCCTTCTCCCGGTGACCTCGGCAGGCCTGAGCGTGAGCGCGGCGTCTCCCCCTGGTGTTGCTGTGGAAAGGGAAGACGGGTTCTCAGCGGCGGCGGCAGCGGCGGTGGTGAGGGGCCACCGGGGGATTAGATCTGCATAAAAACACAACATCTTAACCGGATGATATGTAACGCAACTACTATTGTTATTTACATGGTTTTCATAAAGCGATTCATTCGTCCGTCCATTCATTCATTCATCAACCGCACCTCCTCACCGGATTGAAGAACGGCTGAGGAGCAGGAAGTGGATCTCAGCGGGAGGAGAACCTGCCCAGTGTCCTCCTGGGTTCTGGAGATCGCCTGCGTTTGTCTCATTACCCTGCAACGTCCTGTTTCTGGGGGCAGAGAAGCACCCGGGGCTCCACGAGGAGGGATCATCTCCTCATCAACAGAAACTGGAGATGAAGGGAGGCGGAGGATTCGTCCTGCAGGTGATTAAAAAAAAAAAGAAAAGCGGGAAATTAGCCTGATGCCGATAATGGGAGTGATTCTGGCGACGTTTTGAGAGCAGCTTCTCTGCAGCGCGGCCAGGATGGAGCCTGCTGGAAGGCCCCGAACCCCCAGCAGACTCACAGCAAACATAGTCTTTCCCTCATATGAATGAAGAAGAAATACAAATAAAAACAACAATAGCAATAAGTATAACTACCATTATTATCATTAGCAGTAGTAGTAGCAGTAGAAGCAGCAATAATTGTATTAATACATACTACTACAAATAATAATAACACAACAACAACAATAATAATAATTATCATAATAATAATCATTATTATTATTATATCCATAGCAATAATCATTACAATGTCAGTGCCAATAATATAATAGCAGCAATAACAAGATGATAAGAATGCTAATGGAAATATTATACTCATAATTATTATTTTAGTGTTATAAGTAGTAATATAGTAATATTAGACAATTCATATTTCATTATATTTCTTATTCTTCCTTCTTTCTACTTTATCTATTGCTGTTATGTTTTTGTACTTGAAACTCCGGCACAACAATTTCCTTCGGGATTGATAAAGTTGTTCTCATCTCATCTCATCTCTCATACACACCATAATTATATATATCCTAATAATGTAACAGTGACAGTGACAGTTTGGGCCACAGAACAGTAAAAATGTGTCTGAGGACGTCAGGATCAGTTCCTGCCTCGTCCCCGGGGGGCTTTTACTGCGACCCCCCCCTCAGGACAACAGGGGTAAATAGGAAACGTGACCTCCAGGCGTGCGAGAGGCCGACGGCAGCGAGGACAGCCGGGGGTCCACAAATCACTCCAAGGTCCAAGGTGAACTTCTCCCTGGGCTTCTGTTTAGAAGGCTGAAGGTCGTGACCCCGCGGGAGCAGGAAGACCTCGGAGCTGGTGCAGGACAGGCGGACTCACACGAGAGAAGGTCCGGACTCGTGGAGAACCTCAGCGGCGGCGCCTCGGGTCTTGCGCCATCTAGTGGCCGGGAGGTGTAACGACGGCGGCTCCGGCTCTGCTCCGCCTCCTCAGAGAAGATGAGTGGAGGACCAAGACCTGCTGCACCGGCCAGGAGAGCCCGAGCTCCAAGAACACACATTCTAAAAATGTTTTTATTTTATACCATGTTTTTTAGAACGTGAGTGAATTCATTTTTCTTTTCCACCCAAATGTGATTGTTCTACTGAGCGACCTCAAACAACACATTTATACATTCATTCGTTCATTCAAGTGTCCTGAGGTTTGGGAGTCAGATGACATGCAGCTGTCAGAAGGTTTGAATGATTAAAAACAAAATGTCCAAATATGTCCCGTCAGTCTGAGACGGGACATATTCATGCATTCATACATGCACTCATCCATCCCTGCAGCTTTGCAATCCTAATAATAACAAGTATTCAGGTCCTAATAACAGCATGTTTTACACTGTGACAACATGCATTCATTAACCTTACAACTTTAAAATCCTAATAACATGTATTACAGTGTAATAACATCCATTAAATCTTCAGTGCGGCATTTAAGTCCTAATAACAGCATGTATTACAGTGTAATTACTTACATTCATTATCCATGCAGCATTTGAGTCCCAATAACAGAATGCAGAGTGAAACAATGTGCATTCATTATCCATGGTGTTTTTAAGGGCCAAATAACAGCACGTATTACAGTGTAATAAGAATAAGAATAAGAATAAGCATAAGAATAAGAATAAGAATAAGAATAAGAAAAAGAACAACTTTATTTATCCTGAAGGAAATTGTTGTGCCAGAGTTTCAAGTAAAACATAACAATAATAAATGATTGTAGGAAATTGTATAAACAGTATAAAAAGAGGAGGGAGAATAAGAAATACAAATAAAACTATAAAGTGTCTAAGCAACAAGTCAAGGCTATAAAGTGTCTTAAGTACAAAGATTTTGCGATTAATGACATACATTCATTACCTTGCAACTTTTTTAAATCCTAATAATACCGCGTATTACAGTGTAATAACACACATTCATTACCTTGCAACTTTTTTAAATCCTAATAATACCGCGTATAACAGTGTAATAACACACACGTATCGTCCAGGCAGTTTCAGGTGGTGAAAGCAGCAATAATAACAAACTCTTCCTCCCTTTGACGAAACTTCGTTCCTTCCGTTTTGTTTCATCTTTGGCTCCAAAAGTAAAACACTGACATGATTCATTTTCAAACCCTGGCCTTGAATTCTCTGTGAAACGGATGGCGGCCAGTGACCGTGGAGTGGGGTGGAGTGTTTGTGTGTGTCCGGTGTGTGTGTGTGTGTCCGGTGTGTGTGTGTGTGTGTCCGGTGTGTGTGTGTGTGTGTGTGTGTGTGTGTGTGTGTTGATCCTCGGCGTCTCCGTCCCTCCCCGTTCATTCGGCGCCGCTCGTCCCGATGGCCGGCTGCAAGCCCCGGCTGCTGGCCCCCCCACTGCTCGTGCTCGTCGCGGTGTGCGCGGGCGCGCTGCTGTGGGCGACGCTGCCCCGCCGGTCGTGCTCCGGACGATTCGTGCACGCGGCCGTGTCCGCGGACTCCGCGCGCTGCTCCGAGGTCGGCAGGTAAGTGGCTTACCTGGATGGGGGGGGTCTTCTCTTTCTCTCTCACACACACACACGCACGCACACACACACACGCACGCACGCACGCACACCTTCTTCACCTGTAGCCGCTGTGATCGTGTTGCTTCCCGTAACAGTGCGTGGATTGCCCCCCCCGTTCCTCCGTGGGTGTTTCTCCCACGGACACCTGGTGTTTCTGCAGCTCCAACTTTTCTTCTCCCGTGTCTGCGAGATGTTTCTGTCATCCATCTCCTCCATTGGATCTGCATGTTCTTCTCCCTCCAGGGTGAATCCACCTTCTCCATCTCCTCTGGAGCTTCCTCTCTCCCACCAACTCCCCTCAGATCTTCTCTCTCCACCTCCATCGATCTTCTCCTTGGTCTTCCTCCAGAGCTGCGGTTCATGTTCTCCAGTCATGGTTAGCTGGTGGTCCACCTGGAGAGCCGCTGTGATGGTTGAGTGTGTCCACGGTGGACTCGGTGAAGTCCTATCTGGTCTTCTGTTGGCCTCACACCCCGAGGCGTTCAGGAGACAGACTTCAGCGAGGAGACATCTGACCGCGGGTCGGCTTGGCGGGAGCCGGAGGTCTGTCATCTCCACCATGTGGGAGATGATGGCAGGTTTTGGTGTCGCCGTGAAGATGGAGTCAAGGAGGTCTCCTGAATCTTAGCAAGTCTAGATGGTCCGCAAGCTTGAGCCGCAGCCGGGAGGCGGTGAGAAGGTCCTCCGGTGTGAAGCTCTGCCCGACAGATACACAAGCCAGGACCTCCATGAGGAGAGGCTTCCTGGTTCCTCCCCCATCCTGTGAGGGACACACAGGTCTCCGGTGGAGATCTGGGTTAAGCACCTTTAGGGATTTGCCGCTCTGCTCGCGGAACAGAATGTGCACGTGGGCACGTCATGGACGCTTTATCTTCTCTTCATGAGGCGTCTTTGGAAGGAGATGTGAGGGACAAATGTTGCACCTCCACGCCAAACCCTCACTGTGAAGACCGGCTTCCCTTCTCAGGAGGTTCCTCCGGACCTGGATCCACTTAGGAGGCTCGGGCGGTCCAACCCAGGTCTCCTGGTCCAGCTCTGACCTCCTGGTCCCCCCCGACTCCACTGGTCCACCCCGGGTCTTCCGGCCCGCCTCGGTGGACACCCGGGCTCCTTCTGCTGGAGGCCCACCTTCTAGTCTACCTTCTGGTCCACCTTCTTGCCCCTGAGTTCTCCTCGGTCCCCGTGGTGAAGTCGTCTCTCCGGGTTTGCTGCCGTCATCAGATTCCTGGCATGGAGCTGCCAGCAGCTTTGTGTGGTCCAGGACCAGGAGAGCCGCTGCCAACCTCCTGCTGAAAGAAGCCATTCAGGGCCGGGGGCAGCGGGGGGGTGGACTTGTTGGCAATCAGGTCTGGTGGTGGACCTTCACTGGTCCTGCCTGAGGAGCTCAGAGGGCCGGCGTGCTCGGCAAGTCCATGCAGAGCTCCGAGTGCTGTTGTGCAACAGCCTTCAAACCAAAGCAGACCCGTGTGTATGTGTGTGTGTGTATGTGTGTGTGTGTGTGTGTGTGTGTGTGTGTGTGGAGGGCGTGTGGTGGCGTGAAGAACCCAAACTTGAGGGAAACTTGCTGCGTTCCAGGAACATCCTCCGGAGAGGCGGCTCGGCAGCAGATGGCGCCATCGCGGCTCTGCTGTGCAGCTCGGTGGTGAACCCTCAGAGCATGGGCCTCGGCGGCGGCTCCATCATCACCGTCCGGAGCAAGGCGGGTGGGTTCTACCAGGTTCTCCCAGGTTCTACCGGGTTCTGCCGGGTTCTGCCCGGGTTCCTCCGTCTGAGCGGAGGGAACCGGCCCGTCTGATCCGCCCCTCGACCCCCGCAGGTGACGTGAAGGTGTACACCTCCAGGGAGAGCGTCCCCCGTTCCTTCGAGACCGACCTGCTCGCCGACTGTCCGACCACCTTCAGGATCTCCACAGGTGGGCGGCGTCTCACGTCGGCTCCTCCCACCCGTCGCAGACCTTCTCACGTCGGCCGGTGTCTCCAGGCGTCCGCTGGGCCGGCGTCCCCGGGGAGCTTCGGGGGTACGAGGCCCTGCACCGGGACCACGGGCGGCTGCCCTGGGCCGAGATCTTCAGGCCCGTCGTCCTGCTGGCCAGGGAGGGAATCCCTCTGCCCCCCTTCCTGGGAAAGCTGCTCCAGATGCCCCTCATCAAGAACACGGTGGAGAGCTCGTCCCTCTGGTACGGCCTCTCCTCGCTCACACCTCCTCCTGGAGGAACATCTCACACAAAACAGATTGGAAGCCTTTGGATTAGAAGCTGCCGCAGCTCCCTGCTCTCCACCATCTCCTCCACCATCTCCTCCACCATCTCCTCCACCATGGGACCCAGGAGAGCTGGGCTTCCAGCGTTGCCCCCGGCAGCGGCGGGTTCGCTGACCCAGAACCAACTGGAGGTCCTCTCTGGGCCCCTGGGCTTTGGAGGAAGTATGACAAGAGTGTGAAGGCCATGTCCATGAGCACTTAGTACCTTCACACACACACACACACACACACACACACGCACACACGGGTTTATGTGTGTGTGTGTGTGTGTGTGTGTGACCACCTCCCCTTGTCTGTTATCTTCTCCTTACATAACCTCACTCTGGTCTGTGGACTCCCCCCCCCCCCCCCAGTGAAGTTCTCTGCGGCCCGGACAAGAAGGTCCTGAGCGATGGAGATACCCTGAGGTTCCCCAAGCTGGCCGAAACCATGGAGACCATCGCGGAGCAGGGAGCGGAAGCCTTCTACAGCGGGCAGGTGGGGCGTGACCTGGTGGAGGACGTGGCAGCTGCAGGTAGGAGGGCGCAGGTGGTGGTCCTCACCTCTGCTGTGAGATGAAGACGAACATCTGCGCGTGTTGTCAGGGGGGAAGCTGACGATGGAGGACCTGCGGTCCTTCAAGGTGCGGGTGGAGGAGGCCTGGACTTTGCCCCTGGGAGCCGCACGCCTGCACATCCCACCGCCGCCTTCAGGGGGCGCTCTGCTGGCCTTCATCCTCAGCATCATGAAGGGTTTGTCTGAGCCGGACCACGGTGTCCTCCAGGAGGACGGGTCCAAAAGGCCTCCTCTTCTCCTTCTTCTGCTCCCCAGAGTTCCCCCTGGGTCCTCACTCCCTGGACGGCGCCCAGAAGATCCAGCTGTACCATCATTACGTGGAGGCGGCCAAGTTTGCCAACGGACAGCGGAGGAGCATCTCCGACCCCCCGTTCAACCAGGAGAAGGTGAGGAGCCTCTCGGCCAGGAGGTCCACGGTTGGACGGGAGGCCTCTCTGCGTGGAGCCTCCACGTTCTCCCCGTGTCTGCGGGGTTCCTCGGGGTTCTCCGGGTTCCTCCTGCAGTCCAGACATTTGTGGACTGCAGACCTTCACCGTCCGGACGTGTGAATGAGAGGGTGGATGCTCGCAGGTTCCGAGCGAGTCAGCACACAA
Source organism: Fistularia commersonii (assembly GCF_037954325.1). NCBI lineage: Eukaryota > Metazoa > Chordata > Actinopteri > Syngnathiformes > Fistulariidae > Fistularia > Fistularia commersonii. The sequence goes on from NC_141292.1 coordinate 471,885, forward strand.
CGGATGTTCTCGTTCCCGCCGCAGATGTTTCTCCTCCTCCTTCGACCGGAGGCGGACCGTTCATCTGGCCTTCAGCCCGGCTTCACAAACGTCCGCTCTCTATTGGCCGTGCCGTGGGAGATGTTCTGAGATGTTCGCTCACGCCGCTCCCTTCTTTCAGAGCGCCGGCCATCTGATCGACCCGTCCTTCATCGCCGGCGTCCGTGGGATGATCTCCTCCAACCGAACCCACGAGGACTCCTACTACCTGGCGGCGGCTCCGCCCCCGGACCGCCTCGGCACCACCCACGTGTCGGTGGTGGACCAGGACGGTTTGGCCGTTTCGGCCACCAGCTCCATCAACCAGCTGTGAGCGCAGATCTTTCACGCCGCCGCCGTCCGAGCAGATCCGAGGAGCTGACGTGGTCGTGTCTCGCCGCAGGTTCGGAGGAACCGTCTACTCGCCACGGACGGGCGTCATCCTCAACAACCAGCTGTCCGACTTCTGCGGGAGAGCGGAGAACATCAGGGCAGGTACGCCAGAGGAGGTCGAACCTGGGCGGAGAGGTTTGGGTCGTCTTCTCATCCACTCAGGTCCAAGGACTTGGACCGGGGTGGTTGATCTCCTCAGACTTTGAGGACTACTAGCAGCGGTAGTCTTCTCCTCCTCCTCTGCTCCTCTCAGGGCCTCAGCCAATCACCTGCCTCCGTCCAACCTCCTGTCCTCCTCCATCCATGAACCTCCTCTGGTCTTCCTCTGGACCTCCTCCAACCTCAGCATCCTTCTCCATCCCTCCTCAGCCCACGGCCATCTTGGTGTTTTCTTCTACTCCTCCTCTTCCTCCTCCTTCTTCTTCTTCTGGTCCAAATTGTCCTTTGCATCACAACAGAATTCATTCACTTTGTATTTTGGGATGGAGTAGAGGTTGCCGTGGGCAACAGGCTCCGTGTCCAGAGGGTTCAGAGGATGGATCCTCCAGGAGGACCCCCCTGACGTGGATGTTCTTGCAGGCGAGCGTCCTCCGTCCTCCATGGCTCCGAGCATACTGGAGACCGAGTCCGGAGGAACCCTGGTGATCGGCGCATCCGGGGGGAGCATGATCACCTCCGGCGTCGCCCTGGTAACCGAAGCCGGCCCCTCCTCCTCCTCTTCTTCATCTTCCTCCTCTTCCTCCTCACGTGCGCTCGCCTGGGTTTGCTATCTGTGCAGGCCATCGTGAACCACCTGTGGCTCGGCATGAACCTGAGCGAGGCCATCGCCGCCCCCATCGTCTTCGTAGACTCCAAGAACAACGTGAATTTCGAGCCGGGGTTCGACACGGTAATCATGACCTCCTCGTCACGCTAACGGCTTCCGCCCGAGACGGCGCGCCGACGGTCCGGTGACACGAGACGGCGTGTAGCAGGAGTGTGTTTGTGCCGCAGGCCGTGATCCGTGGCCTCCGAGCCCTGGGACACAGGGTCGGGGACTGGAAGTACTTCTTCAACGTGGTGAACGCCGTGGAGAAGGAGGGCGGCTGCATCGCCGCCGTGTCGGACGGGAGGAAAATGGGAGTTGCGGCCGGCTACTGACCCCCATCCCGGCCAAGACCCGCCCTCAGAGACTCCCCGGGTCGGACCGGGTCGGACCGGGTCGGACCGGGTCCACCCGGGCACGGATGATGATGGATGAGAACCCGGGGCCGAGGTGGCACCAAAAAAAAAAAAAAGTACAGTTCTAACTAGTTCTGTCTGTCTTTTCTACTCTTTACTACTCGCACAAGTCCTTTCTGTGATTCGGGAGAAGGATCCCGGACTCGGGGCAGGAGGTGGAACCAGATCGTTCGAACCCCACGAGAAATCAATTCAACCAGTGCGTCGTTGAAGGTTACATCTGGAGAAGCTGTTGTGACGCTGACCGCTAACGGCGATGCCATAAAACACAAATCCTTTCACGCGCCGCCGTCCGTCCAAACATCGGCTGTGCGAGTAGAGAAGGAAGGAGTGAAGCTCCCGCTGGTGACGTTTGCATCCAGAATGTTAGCGCTAGCCGACCCAAGAAACCCCAACTGAGCCTGAAATACAGAGCAGGAAAGCAAAGATAGCGCACGCAGCTAGCATATGGATCACTTCCGCTCAAATAGGCTTTAACGTTAGCATAACTTCCATCCAACGAGCCCCGCCATACAAGGGGCTAGCAAAGTTAGCACGATAGAGGCAAGCTAATGCTCCAGTGTACACCATGGGATGACGCTACCATGCTAGCACATTAGCTCATTCGTACCGCCGCTCTAAGCTAGCAAATCACAGAGCTACAATGACCTCTAACATCAGACACAAGGCTCTCAATGCTACTTTAGCTTTCGAACAGTTGACATGCTAACAGCTGTTGCTTCCTGCAGGATGTGGGCCGGTGGAGGCCGCCGACCTGCGTCCACCATGACACCGCTGAAACCCGGAGGTCCGTTTCCCACAAGGCACCGCGGCTTCCAAAGAGCCGCTCAAAAGTCAGACAAATAACCTTTAAATACTTCTCCGGATTTCACAAGCTATGAATCATCATTAGCCGTTCAAGAAACAACAATATCGACCTGAAGGACAGAACAGTTGTGTTTTGCTCGCCGGCTGGCCGCCAGCTGGACGCCGCCGCTGCTCGACCGCGGGTCGTGACATCACATTTTCAAGCGCACAGTTTGACGCCGTGTTGTTTTTTTTACGTCTTGTTTTTTTAGCTAACAGACATACGAGAGCCTCGCAATTTATTGTTGACGTCCACGAAACGCAACCAGCTGTTAAATTCATGAGAAGGATTTATGGCTGGAGATTGTGTGTGTGTGTGCGTGCGTGTGTGTGTGTGTGTGTGCGTGCATGTGTGTGTGCTGTTTGTTTTATATTTCCCGTCCCTTTATCACAGAATTGAACTTGTCAGTGCCGGACTGTAATTGAAAATAACAAAAAACAAACCAACGCTGAGTCTGGCCGCCTTCACACACGTCCTCCCATCTAATTGCTTCGATGACACACACACACACCGTGAAACACACACACACCTTTCGGTGTAGGACGGTAGCGTGGATCCAGCAGCGACCCTCTGGGTCCAAACCCAGCGTTGCTCACGATCCCGACCCAGATGTGGATGATATTTGTATCTCCTTCTCCTGTTTGAGCACCAATAAAGAACTTTCCTGTCTTCTGAAGTCACTGCATGTCATTAGATTGAAAATCTGTGGGGTTTTTTTCCCCGTTTGGTTGTTTTGCAGGATAATCACTTGTTCCCATCGCTAACAAGTGTAACTGTAACGGTTAGCGTTCAGAGAGCAGATAAGCCCAGATGAAATCGCCGAGGCTGCTTATCTTCAGCGGCGCCCCTCAAACGCAGTCCTTTCTGGGTGGAGTTGGTTTCCTTAAACACTCCTTCCCGCGAGTGCTAATCCGCGCCGCGCATTCCCGGTTTGACAGCTGCAGAGAAACACACTCACACACACACACACACACACACCCCGGCAGCGGCTCATGAATCAGTGATGAGCCCTTTAAAGTGGATCCTGCCCGGCTCTCCTCGCAGCCGGCGGATGGGAAGTTATGAAAAGACACAAGTTCCTCCTCGCTTTCGATGCGGCGACGTCTTTGTCGCAAGACAAATGAGTTCATCTGCATGAAGCGCTACTTTATGGCCCCGGTGTTGGGATTTGACTGTATTTGTGCGCGTAATGGCAGATTAAAGTGATTTAAGGGCGTCATTTCCAGCTTTCACCGCTGAAATAAACCCTCTGCCGGTTTTGGACGCTCCCTGTCGAATCCGTACGCCAGCGAAGCTCCGAGGCCTCCTTCGATGACAAGTTAACGTTTCCACCTCGTGCTTTTTAATAGACAAGCAGTGGCAGGACAATGATTGACAATGTGCTTCATAAATAGTTACACACAGTGTGAAGGAAACACCCGGAAAGGTTCATGGCTTCAGGATTCTGGACGTGGATCCTCCCAGAGCGGCCTGAGGAGCAGGTGGCTCCTCCAGGAGATGCACCTGGACTCTTGATGCGCTGGACGGAGGGCTGAAGATCCACCGCTGCTTGCAGACTTATGGGGACAGGAAGTGCGCGGTCACAGCGGCGGCCCTTGAATCACTCGGCCATCTCTGGCCGCCGCCGAGCTCCAGGAAGCCGCGGCGTGGGCGGCCTCAGTACCCCGCCGCGTACGACCACTTGCGATAATCCGACTCGGCGTGGAGTCCGTCGTGGCGGCGAACCACGGCCTGCACCACGGCTCCCGTCGACTTCAGGAACTCCGTCTCGTGGTTCTTCTTCGCCAAGCCTTCCAGGATGTCCTGCAGCCGGAGAGAGAGGAGAGTTCAGGGCGGAGGTTCTCGTGAAGAGCAGAAGATAAGTCCGGATAAGATAAGGAGGGACGAGATTTGCCGTTTTAAAGCCTCGCAAGGACCTGGTCCTGCTGCTGCAGTCTGACCTTCTCCTGAGGCCCCACGGGAGGACGCCACATGGTTCCTCCACCCCCAGGTTTCAGCCACGCTCGCTGCGACCTGTCCTCAGAGACACATGCTGCCTCTGCGTGCACGTGGTGGTGGGGGGGGCTCATCCTGGACCAATCACAGGGCCTCATATTCAGACATCGACCCGACCATCCAGGGCCTCCATGAGGCTCCTGCATGTGTTTGGACGGCGGGAGGAACCCGGAGAACCCTGAGGAACCCCACGCCGACACGGGGAGAACGTGGAGGTTCCGCACCCGTAGAACCCCCGTGGGGATCCGAGCGGGGAGCTTCTGGCCTCGGGGCCACGGCGGCACCGTGCCGGCCCTCGTCCAGCCGGACGGGTAAGTAGGAAACGAAGCAGGAAGGCGGTCGCGTGGGAAGCGGTGGAGTTCAGGTTAGCTTAGCATGGAGGCGCGGAGGGAGACGGCGACTTCGCCAGACGACGTTCTTTCGACGCTCTCTGCGTCTCCGGCGCCACGGGGGCACCGATTACGTTTGCTTAGCATCACTGACCCCGAGGCTAATCGACGGATCGGCATCGAACCGGTCACAGGTTGTCCTCCGCCTCATCTCCGCCGGAGCGTGATGGACGTTCCCGGCGCGAAGTTCTCCGCGGTCCGACACTCACCCTGTCGAAGCCGGGCTCGGCCACCGTGGCGTTGGGGCTCAGCTGGTTGTGGATCCTGGGATGGGAGACGGCCTTCCGCAGATCGTAGTCGAAGAACAAGGCGTTCAGGATGACCTGCGGAGAAACGCCCGGCAGGTTACCGCCGAGGCCGGGACGTGCGGTCGAGGCGGCGAGGAGGCGCACCTGGGCGACGGAGGTCGTGATTTTGGTTCCTCCCGAGCCGCCGACCACCATCTTCACCCGCTTGTCCTTGTCGAAGAGGACGGCCGGACACATGGAGGACATGGGCCTCTTCCCTGCGAAGAGGAGGCGGTTGAGTCGGAGCCCCGCCTCCTTCACGCCGTGCACGGCCGAGGCGTCCGTCTACCTGGCCTGATGAAGTTGTTGGGCGAAGGCGGGACCCCGAAGCCGTTGGTGATGAGCGGGGAGCTGAAGTCGTCCATCTCGTTGTTGAGGAGGATCCCCGTGGAGCGGGACATGACCTTTGACCCCAGACTGCGGGACAGGCCGTAACCGTGGGGATCGAGGGGCGGAGTCAGAGGCGGATCTGGGGTCGGGCGGGAGGTCTTACAAGTGGTTGATGGTGCTGGTGGCCGCCACCGCGCTGCCGTCCTGCGCCACCACGGAGAGGTGGGCCGTCCCGTGGTTCTCCGGCAGGTAGAACTCGGGCTCGTAGTAGTTGGTGTGATGCGTGGTGTCGTCGCTGATCTTCTCTCGCAGCTGGTCGGCGAAGGAGCGCGACGTCATGTTCTGGATGAGCTGCGGAGGCGAGGTTACAGAAACATCCGGAAAGTCATTCGTTCGTTCATTCATTCTCCGCGCCGTTTATCCCGCGGGGCCTGTCCTGAGAGGCGGGGCTCACCACGGACCAATCACAGGGCCTCCTAGAGACCTCCAACCATTCACCCTCTCATCCACACATCAGGACCGTGGAGGGTCTCCATGAGCCCCCGCATGTGTTTGGACCCCGAGGAACCCGGAGAACCCTGGAGAACCCCACGCAGACACGGGGAGAACATGGGAATCCAACCCGGAACCTTCCGGCTGTGAGCTGGAGGCTCCAACGGGCGGGAATGAGAGGACTATTACTTTTATATTCCTTCATAAAGCGTGAGGGGACGTATCTTGGTACAATCATTAATAAATAGCGACGTTCTGAGAGAAATATTGCTGGACTGTTACTCATCATTTATGAATGTGCTCTTTATTAAAACACATTCATCAAAGAATCATTTATCAAGCTGGAGCTTATCGTCGCCCACGCTTCTTTTTGTTTCGCTAATAACGTCCTTGCCAATGATTTATAGATTATTACCTCCATTATAAATCAGCGCCCGCGTACGTTAGCCATGTAACGCTAATGAAACTCTGTCGTCGGGCCGAGGCTGCGGCCGCCGACCGCCGGCCATCACTCTGCGGCCAGAAAGCCCCGGAGAAACACCGGGACGCATCTCATCCCAGACGTCCGGGAACCCGGCCTGCGCTAACCACGGCGGAGGGCCTTTACCGCGTCGATGCTGAGGAACTTGCGGTCCCCGAGGAAGGTCCTCTTGGCGTAGGCGAAGCGGAAGGCCTCGGTGATGCGGTGGTAGGTGAGGATCCTGTCCTCGGCGGTCGCCACGCTGCCCGCCGTGAAGTTGTAGCCTGCGGAGAAGCAAACGGGAGCGGCGGTAAGCCCGGACGCTCGAGGCAGAAGGCCGCCCACAACCGCTCGGTTTCCCGGAGTTCTTCTCGAAGTGCGGTCCAGACCTGCTCCGGGCTCGTCGGACATTTCTCGCCGTTTCTGTCTGTTTTGTTCTGAGCAAACGTCTGAGCGGGAACCAGGACGGTTTCTGGAAACGGCGCTCAAGCGACGGGCGTGGCTCATGAGCTCCACCGAGCGCCGATGACTTTCCAAGGAACCCTATCTGACCGGAGCTAAGATGGCTCTCAGAGCTGAAGGTCCTCGGACCCTCTGCCGTCCCCGACCCTCTCCTCCAGAACGACCGGATTTTCACGACTATCAGGCGCGCATAAAAGTCTTAGATTTTCTTCAAAACGTGCGGCGCGCCCTCGAGTGCAGTGCCCTGTGTGTGTTGTTGTTGTAAGGTGGATGTAGTAGAGAACATCATGAGAACGTGACAGGGGGAAGTTGGGCGTTGATTGTACATAAAAGAATGGGTATGTGCGTTATGCCGGACATCGTTCTTTTAACAACCCTGAAAACATGGCCGACAAACACATCCATCCCAGCCACGTCCCCGACATGGATGAGGTGCCGCTCGCTTTCCACATCCTGGTGAGTCACACTGTGGAGAAGAAGTGGACCAGCACGGTAGTGAGACGCACAATGGAGTTATGTGTGAGTTAAATACAGTAATGCCAAAATGACTGAGACTGCGCCTTTTAGTGCGGTGCGCCTTATGGTCGTGAGAATACGGTAGTTCTTGAGGAGGTTCTCGGAGCTGCGGGAGGTTCCTGCAGAGGGGACGGGGCTGCAGATGTTGCCCATCGCTGTGACGATCATGCGGTCGAATGTATTAGCGTCCGTGGAGCCTGTTCTTCTGCCGAGCCGCTGCTCTGAAGACGCTCTGACATGTTACGGAACGCCGCTCAATTCTGAGGAGGACTCGGAACCCGAAGCGAACCGCCGAGCCCCACCATCCTCCTCAGGTAACCTCAGGCCAGGAGGGCTCCTCTATTTCTGGAGTGGCTCCAGGATCTGGTCTTTGAACGTGACTGCAGCTCACGCCGCCTCACGCTCCCGCTCGCCGCCGGCGTTCCCTTTTTCTCTTGGACGGAGCGTCGAGGCTTACCGTTCAAGATGTTTAATATCAGCGCGAGCACAGGGCCGCTCGCGGGGGCATTGGGAACCGCCATGGTGAACTCCCCCACATCCACCACCAACGGATGCTCATCCAAGACGGGCGCGTAATCCCTCAGATCCTCCATTGTGATGATCCCTCCTGTGCAGGGACACACAGCCGGGCTGAAAGCGCTCGCCGGAGATACAAAGCCTCCGTGGCAGCGGAACGAGATGCTCAGCGACAGGAGCGCCTTCAGGAACATCCCGTCCACCGACAGCCCCTTTTAGCAAACCGCTAGCAGCTTTACGGGTATTAGGGAGGCTGTTCTCGCCGTCCTTTTTATTCGATTTGGGATTTTAATCCGTGGTTCTTTGACATTTTTTAAAAATAGAAAAGGGCTGAAAACATTCAGACGCATAAATGAAAATGTCATTTCGGTAAAAGTCGGCATTCTCTTCATTTTGGACGGCGTTCCAGAAATCTCTAATCATGGACGCCGTGTCTATTTTAGTCCGATGAGCAACATTCATCCGTTCATTCGTTCACCGGTTCACTCGTTCGCTGGCGCCGGCGGTGGGGGGGGCATTCGCCATCTGTCATTGGCTGAGACTGGCTGAGAATCATCACAGGGCCTCTAATGCAGACGTCCAACATTCACCCTCTGCTTCACGCGACCTCTCGTTGGCGCTCGTGTTGCCGTACCTGCAGCCTGGATGTCGGCCACCAGGTCCCGGGCCACCCGGCCGCTGTAGAACTCCTCGGCTCCCGTCTCCGCCAGCCTCCTGTAGGTCTCCGCCAGCCTGGGGAAAACCACCGTGTCGTTTTCCTTCAGGACGCCGCCGTCCGGCCCGCAGAACACCTCGCTGGAGGGGAAGGAGAAGGTCCGCTTTGAGGGAGCGGAGACGACCCGGATGGCGAGCGGTGGGCGGAGCTTCTCACCACAACGCCGGGTCCCGCAGGATGGTGCGGTTGTTCTTGGCCAGGGCGAAGGCCAGCGCCCTGCCCAGAGCGAAGCCCCTCTCCGCCAGACGGATGCTGGGCCGGAACAGCTCCTTCCAGGGCAGCCGGCCGTGGCGGCGGTGGGCCAGCTCGTAGCCGCGGAGCTCGCCCGGCACGCCGATCGACAACCCGCCTGCCGGGCCGCGGAAAGGGAAAAATTAGCCCGCGGAACCCTCCGACCCTCGACCCCCGGCTTCCCGTCTCCCGGCCGCTCGGTCGGGTCTTATTCCAGATCACCGGGTCTATTTCTGCCTTTTCAGCTGATTGAATCAAATCCGCGCGTCTATCGATGACCGGTGGTAGATGCACGTGGGTTTAAACATAAATAAACAGCAACGCGGGAACCGGCGTGCAAATATGAAAAGCTTCGGCTCCCGTGAGCCGGCCTTCCATGTCAACTCCTTTTACAAATGAAGGAAATAATAAACGGCGAGTCTTAAAACTCACAGGCCGCTGCTCAAAATGCAGAATCCCATCTATGAATGAGTCCAAGTAGGTGTTTTCCTGTCAATGATTCCTCAGACTGGCGTCCACATGTGTTCTTGCACACGTTAGTGCCTCTTAAATCCACCGGCCGCTGACTTCATTCTTTATTTCAGCTGTTTTAAAGTCCAGAGGCCGCCTGGGTTTGATGGTCTTTTATGGCCTGTTCATTGCTTTCCTCCTAATCTAAGTCTTTTATTTGCAGCCGTATACGATCGTTTTAAGAGGAGTTAGAGGAACGCCGTGCACGTGACGCCCGGCTCCGTCAGGGACTGGAGCTGACTGACACCGGCTGAGAGGGCAGAAGGTCGCCGAGCTGGAGGCCGAGCTGGAGGCCCTCAGGCGCCTCGCCTTCTTCTTCTTCTTTTCCCTCCAGGGTCTCCACAGTGAATCCACCTTCTCCACCTCACCCTGTTCTCTGGATCCTCCTCTCAAACCAACTACCTTCATATCTTCTCTCACTACGTCCAAACATCTTCATCATCAAGACCTCCGGTTCCAGCATCCAACTACCAATATCTTCTCTCTCCCTTCTCTGTCCATGACCCGACCATCTCTGACCTTCTCTCCATAACATCTAGCATGTACCGTCCCTCTGATGGACTCCTTCCTGATCTCTCCATCCTGCTCGCTCCCGAACAGAACCTCAACATCTTCATCTCTGCGACCTCCTCCTCCTGTCTTTAGGTCCTTGTCAGTGTTTGCAGATCATCTCACCAGCATCTCCTCCACCTCTCCTTTCCTCACCTTTCTGCGATAAATCCGTGCTGTTGCCGAACATGTTCTTGGTGGCGTTGGCCGGCGCCACCTCCCTGGCGTCGATGGTCTCCACCGTCCCTGTGTGGACAGACGCACCTCAGGTGTGTTTGTGGTAAAAGAAGACTTGAGGGCGCGTTGGTCCGGGGAAGCTACCCGTGGTGGCGTTGAAGATGGTGAGGAACAGCCCTCCGCCGATGCCCATGCTGTGAGCGTTCATCAGGCCCACGCACAGCAGGGCGGCGATGGCGGCGTCCACCGCCGAACCCCCTCTCTGCAGCATCGAGCTGAGGACACACACACACACACACACACACACACACACACACACACACAGGGAGTTGACTCAGGGTGTGGGGTCACACCGGGGGAGGCGTTGGCAGAGAGCTAATCTCAGTGGCGACAAGCTGGGGGGTGTTTATCATTTCAGAGGAAAATTTGATTTTAATGAAGAGCGCTCCTGAACCAGCGTGTGTGTGTGTGTGTGTGTGTGTGTGTGTGTGTGTCACACGCTGCGGGGTGGATTCGTTGGGGTGCCTTCGCCGCGCAATAAAACATAATTGGTTTGGGTTCAGATAATGGATTCCCACGCCGCCGAGGAGGAACGCTCCCATTCCTCTGGTTGGCTGCAAACATGGCGGACGGTTTCCGTGAAGATTTTGAACTCTGACTGCAGTTTATTTGGAAATACTGGCTTCAGGCCGGCGGTGATGTGTGTGTGTGTTTGCGTTGCCGCTCGCCTGCCGATGTCGGAGCAGGGCCCGGCGTCCGCCGCCACCGCTCCGTTCCTGAACACGTTCTGGCGTCTCGGCCTGGGCGCGGCGCCAAAGTAGACGCCCACGAAGGTGGCGGCCGACACCAGCAGCAGCAGCGCCAGCGCCGCCGCGATGGTTCTCCTGGGCATCCTGGTCGTCCGGGGCAACGGGACAACTTTTACGTCTGCGAGGAGACACTCGGATCATTTACAGGAACCTTGTTGAATGAAACCGGAGTGGACCTTTGCTTTTAGTAAAAGCAAATTAAAACAACTCAAATAAAGTATATTTTAATATTTAGGATCTTAAAACCTCAATGACCAGCATTTCACTCCTCAGCAAGTAATAAACGACAGCTATCGACCCCCGTCTCATGTCCACCCTCTTTCTCTCGTCCACGTCCAGCTTCCGAGGCGATTCCCTCCCGCCATCGCAGTCCACTCCATTTGGACCCCTTAAAAAAACAAAACAGTCGCCAAAAACTGAAATACCCCTTTAAACCAGACACTTATAGTCCCCCAAGAGGTAACTCAGCCGGGAACACAAAATAACAATAAAAGATGGGGACGGTCGCCTCTCCTTCGATACAGAATACGATCATAACGTCGCAGTCGGTGTCTCTTTGGATACAAATGGAAGGTTGTTTGAGTCGCTCCTCATCAGGACCCGGCGGCCAGGAGGCGTCACGGTTGGCGAGCGGCGCTGACCCAGACGCCACCTTCCCGCCCTCATGCACACGGCTGCTCTGCCGGTGAAGCGGCCGGACGTGGATACGGGTGTAGCTTAACTTCATCACGCCGCCACTCATGCAGGGAATGTGAAGTGTCCTCGGAGCGTCCATCCCTCCCTCAATGAGGCTCCGCCCCTGCTAGCGTTAGCACGCTACCGGGGCTAATTCTACCTCGAGCCTCAACAAACAGCGTTTGACTCTCTGAGAAAACCAGTGACCCTTCCCTTCCCTTCCCTTCCCTTCCCTTCCCTTCCCTTCCCTTCCCTTCCCTTCCCTTCCCTTCCCTTCCCGCCACCATCTCCGTTTGTTCAGCTCCACTTGTGTGGAAATGCGGTAAAATTCTTCCCATTTTTGGGATCTTGACTTGTTTTTTTCTTTTAGGTTTCCTCCCGTCGGCCCGGCCCTTCCACGCCACAGAGCTCCGCCCACGCTTCACTGCTGGATCATCCTCAGCAGGAAAACAGCGCACCTGAACCGCAGCCCATTTCTCTCCAGGAGAGGTGAGGGAACTCCTGGGCCAAGTTACAAGGATTTACAAACTCATGAGGAACACGTCTGTCATCCAGGTCGTGGGGAACTCTTGTGGAAATCTTGTTTCGACAAAAAACAGATATCGGTCCGTTTCAAACCCCACAACACGCTGATGCAAAGACCGGAGTGCCTGAGGACCAAACACCTGGGAGAAGATGGAGACGTGGCGTCTGCTGTCACCCACGCTGAGGAAGGTGAGAACGTCAAAATTGGGGCGACAAAAGACCTCGGTGCAAACGGACGTCCCGACACAGCAGAGCCTCCACTGCAGGACGGGACGCCGCCGTCCACCTACACCTGGAGGACAAGGACAACTCTTCTGAAGACACCAATGTCCACATTCTGCTCAGAGAAGACAGATGGTTGGCGAGAGGAGTCCCAGAAGCCATCTTTGTCAAAACAGAAAATCATCTCAGGGCCGAGGAGGAGCCTCAGACACGACCTTTCACGGACCTATAACGCCGTACTGGATCAACGGCGAGACGGACCGGGACCTTCAGCACCCTCCAAGCAACCAAGATCCACCAGCAGAACTTCCACCTCAGCCTCAGTCCATGAGATCCGACAGGTTTCACCTTTTCACATCCCGGTCCAGGTCATCCACTCAAGTTGTTCTTCTGTCCCAATGAATGACATCACCGTTAGCATAACAGCCACCATTAGCATAGCCACTCCTTAGCATGACAACCTCCTTGGACCTGCTTTCTGCCCATCAACTCCTCCGATGACATAACAAACCGCCGTAACCTGGACCCGCCCTGAACCTGGCAGCCATGTTCAGAAGCTCAACACAGCTCAGGAGAAGACAAGAAGCTTCCAGGACCAGAAACATCTTCAGGTGAAGAAACTCAAGCCCAGCTGCCACAACAAGAGGATTTCCACAAGAAGCCATGAAGAAGATGACTTCATTCCAGTACACACACACACACACACACACACACACACACACACACACACACACACACACACATCTGATCTGCTGATCTGCTTCACAACCATCCCAAAAATAACATTTCACAGTCGTATTCTATTCATACGTATCTATTTGAATTTCCAGACCTTTTAGCGTATCAATAAAGTATCTATCGATCTCCATCCAACATACTAATGGATCTGAAACTCCCTGTTTGTTGTTTCTCCTGAGGTTTCCCGCCGTGCACGGCTACCTCTCAGGACGCGTCGTGCACGTGAGTTGTATTGATAAGCAGCTGCGCTTTGACAGCAGCAATTATGACAGCGCTGATTATGTAACTTGGAATAATAACAGGAATAAAAAAAAACAGGTTTAAATCAAAGCTGTATTTTGCGTTTTTGACAGTACTACACACACACACACACACACACGCACACACACACACACACACATACACACACACTCACATATACATTGACAGAAATACCTCAAAATCAATGTTTGACATCTGCCAGTGTATTAATGATAAACTCATTGTCACAACAATGCACTGCTGAGAGCCGACACACACACACACACACACACACACACACACACACACAGGAGAAGAGACTTTCAGTTTTGACAGACAGGCTGGGAGCAGATATCGATCACATGGATAAGTATTTCCCATGAATAAATGAATTTTGAAATGTTTCCCCTCTGGATCTGTGAAATAAGAATGTGAAAGTATCTGCAGGATCTCCAGAAGAACCAGGAGTCACTGCTGGGATCAGAGAAGGCAAACGCCGGCCTCTCCCGCATCACAGGGAACGTGAAGCTCCTGAATCATCAGGTAGCAGATGTGGCGGTCTTACCTCGGCGTGGCGTCCGTCCGTCCGTCCGTCCGTCCGTCCGTCCGTCCTGCTCTGCTGCAGGTGCCTGCTGATGTTCTCTGCGCTCCTCAATCTGTTAACTATCACCCAGGCATTAAACTTTAACCATCCCGCCATAAAACACCCGTCTGGCACGACCCGGAGGAGCGTCTGGGGCGGCGGGGCGGAGAAGATGTCCAGGTGAGCCGTATCTGCACTCCTTGTGAACGGGTGAATGTTCACCGGCGGGCCGAAAGCCCGGGTTCAGATCTTTATCTGGCGCCGACATCCAGGGCGCCAAACATTGAGCGGATGAGATACGACCGCAGAAGGTCCACGGGAGGAGGCCAGGCGGGGGTTCGGGGAGGAGAGAGGACAAGATCTCCTGCTCCTGCAGATGCAGGGGACGCCGCCAAGAAGATCTCAGGGACCCGAGGACGGCGGCACCCAGGAACTCAACCGGGTTCTACCTCGGGACTCTCCTGCACTTTGCATCCCTGATGTTCACGTCAGCGAAGGGTTTGTTGAAAAGCCTCACACCTGAGCTTCTCCGTGGAGGTCCTTGGTCGGCCAGATCATGGTGAACACCTGAGCTTGAGCTCTGCTTCAGCTTACGTTCCTCACACTGCTGCGTTTCCCTGCACTCAGTCCATCCGTCTTATAGCGATTAGAAGATGATATAACGAGGGCTGTTCGTCAGGAGGACCTCCACACCATCAGATAGATATCTGCTCTGCTCTCACGCTCTGCAGGGACGAGGGGCCGAGGAGGAGGGACGGGTCGACATCCTCGGGCACCTTCTGATAGAACATCATTCCATCGGTTGCTTTGGAGGCCACGGTGACGCTGAGCAGAAGGCTGGCGTGGACGCTGAGGCCACTGAGATCCTGATCCGCTGAGTCTTGGTCTCCTCCCATAAACATAATCACAATCATCATCTCACAGGAAGCGCCTTCAGCTCCTCGGCTCTGGTGAAGGAGGAAGACCTTCTTTGGTCGCCTCCTGCGACAGGGAAAAGAAAACATCCCTTCATTCACTCGTTCCTCTAGAAGACAGGATGCAGGTTGTCTCCTGGCTCTCCTCTCCCGGGTTCTCGCAAGGTTCTCCGTCCACTGAAGACTCCAGGATTAGTGTTTTAAAGCTGAAGAAGCTGATGGAAGGATGGGGTGAGGACCAGACGTCCAGGAGGAGATCCGTCCGTCCCTCTGGAGGCCTCGCTGCGACGTGTCTGGTGACGGACGAGAATCTGTGACCTGTTGAGATCCATCTGCAGGCAGAAGAACAGGACGTAAGCGCGAAGGTCCGGCGGCCGATGAAGACAGAAGAAGCTCGGGCCGTTGGCCTTCAGGAGCCGCAGCTGACGGGAAGCAGCGGGCGCCGCCCCCTCGCTCGCTGCCCTCCTATTGGCTCAGACACTTCCTGAAGGCCACGCCCGCAGGACGCCGTCTGACCTGGACCTTCACGTCTCCTGCAGACGGCACCACCAGAACTGCATGGAGAACATCATGCCACGCATCACACACAGATAATACCACTTACTACACACTCTTCTTTACTGCAACGCTTGCACTGTGAGATGGAGATGGAGATGGAGATGGAGATGGAGATGAGATGGAGCAGCGGTTGGAGGTTCCAGCTCTCAGCCAGAAGGTCCCTGGTTGGATTCCCACAGGTGTGGAGCCTCCATGTTCTCCTCGTGGGATTCCTCAGGGTTCCTCCCAGCGTCTGAACATGCAGGAGGTTCAGTGGAGGCCCCACGCTGTCCACAGCGTGAAGGAGAGGGCGGACGGCTGCATGTCCTCACGTGTCCCTGTGATGGATCCGTGACGAACCTTCACGTTGAAGCCTAGAGCTTCGTCCTGAAGCCCCGTCCGTCCGTCCGTCTGCTCCAGGTCCTGGAGCTTTGCTGAACCGCTCGCGAAACAAAGTGCAGACCGGAAGACGTGACGAATCGGCTGATCGATGCTCTTCAAACAAACATCTCTTCATCATGTTCTGGGGAGGAAACATCCATCAGCCTCGCGCCGATCAATCCCTGATTTAACGGGGAGCAGAAGTCGGGCTGCGGCTGATGGATGTCCTCCACCTTCTTCTGAGATGATTCCTCCATCGCTCACCGTGAGGCGGCGGACCAGACGCCCTCCCCGTCTCCGAACCCCGACATCTGCCGCACCGCTGGTTTTGGGGCGATGGACCATCAGGAGCATCAGGACCATCAGGAGCCGATCAATGAATGATCCCTGTATGCGGCTGTTGGAGATGTTTGGTCCAGATCTTCAGGAAGCAACCAGGGATTTTTGTTTTCTCCGCCTGACATTTGTGGAACCCCTGAACAAAGTTCACGTCAACGTCACTCATTTGTCTCGTCTGAAATGAAAGCATGAATCTCCTCCTCTGCCGCAGCAGCCTGGTCTTCACGGGTTCATCACAGAACATCTCACTGTCTCCTCAATGGCAGTGACTCTTCTGGGCAGGTTGTGGCCCAGATCCCATGCATCCATCCATCCATCCATCCATCCATCCATCCATCCATCCATCCATCCATCCACTCTCTCCACAGCTTATCTTGCAGGGTTGAGGGTCCGGAGCCTATCTCCACTGTGATTGGACGAGACGTGGGTTGACCCTGGACCACAGGGCCTCACTGAGACATCCAACCATTCACCCTCTCTTTCACAGGAGATAAAGTCACGCCGAGATGGTTCGGACACGGACAGAGGAAAGGCGGAGAAGATCAGGGTAGAAGGATGGAGGAGGTCTAGATGAAGACCAGAGAGGAGGTGAGGAGACGTCTGTGGAGGTTCTCAATCATCCAGGTCCGGTTGTTGTGCCTCAAGTACAGACTTCTAACAGAAAACCTATTTCAGTTCCTCAACCACCAGCAGATCAGACCCTTTGTTCTAAGGATGGACCAGCATGCTGCAGTGAACCCTTCAAGACCTTCTCCCCAACTCTGGTGCACGTTCCAGAGGTGACCTCCACAGGAGCACCACAGGAGCAGCCAGGAACACAGTGCAACGCCACCGACCAGCATGTCAGCGCATGTTTCCAACTGAGATGTCCCTGATGGCCGCTCTCTCGTGCACAAGCGCTCGTGCCCGTGGATCCGAACGCAACTCCGAGCTCGACTCCTGGTGCCGCAGAGCGCCTGAAGACCTTCCAGAGAAGACCGGGTTTCCAGATCGCCGCCCGTCTCCGGTCCCCGTCGATCCCCCAGAGGACACGTCGTTAGCCAGACATGCTAACGAACCGCTGGTCGTCGGAGGCGGCACGGAGGCGGCCCCCCCGTCCCCGGAGCGCCGCGTCACTCACCAACTCACTGACTCACCGACTCATCAACTCACTGACTTATCGACTCATCGACTCACCGACTCACCAACTCACCGACACACCGACTCATCGACTCATCGTCTCACCGACTCATCAACTCACCGACTCATCAACTCACCGACTCATCAACTCACCGACTCATCAACTCACTGACTCACTGACTCACTTACTCACCGACTTATCGACTCATCGACTCACCGACTCACCGACTCAACGACTCACCGACTCAACGACTCACCGACCTGGTCAGTCTCAGGATCTGGGCAAGCGCGAGACGCTCATCAGTATTCTGGGAGTGTTGGATCGCCGCTTTCTCCCCGGCCGTTGATAGTCTTAGCTTTCTACCTTAGCATCGTGGATCTCTCTCTGCTTCCTCTATGTTTTGCTTACACACACACACACACACACACACACACACACACACACACACACACACACACACACACACACACACACACACACACACACACACCTTTATGTATGTTCATCTCTTTGCACTCCCGCCGGCAACAACCATCACACCAGCTCGCTGCCATTTTTGCAGTCCTTTAACGCACACACACACACACACACACACACACACACACACACACACACACACAGACACATATATTTCAGGTTGTTGAATAAACTTTGTTCTATTTCAAAGGTAGTTTCCTGGTATTTTGTGTAGCAGGGCCACACCTCATCCAGCTGACATATCATAATTGGTAAATATTGACCTAAAGACCTTTTTCTTGAGACTGAGTTCCAATGTGTCTTTTTTCTTCTCCAGCGTTGCTGGTGGTTCCTCAAACCAAGGTTAGGATCATGATTAGAGACGGAGCTGCTCTTTCTCCAGGGGAAAGGTTGTCCACACAGAGACCCGGCCGTCACCTTCTACAGCACCGTGGTCGGGTCGACCACAACGGTGAGAACCTGGTGTGGTCCTGGACGACCAGCTGTCGTCTCAGCCAATGTCGCAGCGTTCGCACCTTCCTGCAGGTTCCTCCTCCACAACATCGGGAAGATTCACAGGTTCCTCTCAGAGGATGCGGTGCAGACACTCATCCAGGCTCTGGACTGCACCTCCCTCCTTGCCGGAGCCCAGTGGTGACCATCAGGCCTCTGGAGCTTCTCCAGAAAGCAGCAGCCCGCCTGGTGTTCAACCGTCCCACATCTCCCACACACTCCCCTTCTTATGTCCTTCACCGGCTCCTGGTAGTCACCAGCATCAAGTCCAAGACCCTGGAGCTCGTCTACCAGGCGGTGAATGGAACGACCCCGTCTTATCTCCAGGTTATGGTCCAGCCACACGTCCCCTCAGATCCACCACCTGCAGGTGACCGTCCACCCGTCACTCCGAGCCCCCGGACGCCGATCCAACCGGTCTCGGCTCCTCGGCGGTGGAACAAACTCCCAAAAAGGTCAGAGCAGCGAGGTGGCTGTGAGCTGAACACACACCTCTTCACCGGGCGCCGCCCCACTGATCCACTGAGCCACAAACCCCAAATAAAACAGAATAAATTAAAAAAGACAAAATGAATGCATGCATACGGTTCTGACTTCTGACTTCTGGTTCTTCTGGATCATCGGTGACTGAACTGCACTTCTTGTCAGTCGCTTTGGATAAAAGCGTCTGAAAAATGACTGGAAAGTGACGTCATGTCATGAGGAACTTCATCAGATTCTGAGAAGTAATTCATAATGAAGAATCATCATTGATAACCTTTAGTTATTACCAATAACTAATCGTAGCTCCAGTCACTGCACGACAAATGGTGTCGAGCGTCAGGAGAGAGTTCTTCCTTTCCTGCAGCCCTCGTCCAGGACGCCTCCTCAGATCAGCTGAAGCAGAGCTCCAGAAGAAGAAGAGCCGATGATGATGAAGAAGAAGAAGAGCTGATGATGAAGAAGAGGTGATGAAGAAAAACAACTGATGATGATGAAGAGGTGATGAAGAAGAAGAAGTGATGAGGAGGAACTGATGAAGAAGAAGAAGAGCTGGTTAGGAAAAAGATGTGATAAAGAAGAAAAAGAGCTGATGAAGAAGAGGGACTGATGAAGAAGAAGAGCTGATGATGAAGAAGAAGAAGCAGAAGAGGAGAGGAAGAAGAGGAGATGAAGAGTCCTCCTGGATGAGGACTGAAACTTAAAGACGTTCAAGTCCAGTTGCCACAACAAGCGGAGGACAGGAGGTGAGAAGATGTGATGGAGGCACGTGATTGGCTGAGGAGGAAGAGACATCCCTGTGTGTGTGTGTGTGTGTGTGTGTGTGTGTGAGCCTGTCACGGTCCCGGAGAGCTTCTTGGACGGCCAGCCCAGGTTCGCCCCCCCCTCCTCCTGATTGGCTGCGAGCTCGGCGTGGGCGTAGGGGGCGGAGCCAGAGAGCCGGACGCCGCGGCGGCTCGCGACGGCCGCGCCGGAAACTTCACACGCGCGCACGCACGAAGGAAAACAAAAGCCGAAGCGGACCGGAAGTTGCCGCGCGTGTGATGTGTCGGCGGCCGCGGGCGCCGACGGCCGCACGCACGCACGCACGCACTCACGCACGCCACGGAGCGATGGGCGCCAAGTTGAGCCGGCAGAGCAGCCTGGAGCTCGGGAGCAAAGTCTCCAGGACGAGGCGGCAGAGGAGCGACGCCGCGCCGGAGGAGGACCGGAGCGGCGGCGGCGGCGGCGGGCGGGAGCTGCTCTTCACCTCGCTGATGCTCCGGTCCGAGCAGCTGCCCGGGATGCTGCGGAGGACCAACCGCAGCCCGTACGTCCGCAGGGTGGCGTGGATCCGGGACATCCAGAGGCTGCTCCGGGAGCGGCGGGCGGAGCAGGCGGGCGAGGTGCTGCGGCTGCTCAGGAAGGTCAGTGACGGGGAGTCCCGGTGCGGGAGGGGGGGGGGGGGGCGAACCCGCAACCTCCGGGGGGTCGGACCCGCAACCTCCGCTGCCGTGATCGCTCTCTGAGACCACGATAAGCCTGAGATGTCACTTCCCTCAGGACGTGCGTCTGCCGGTCCGATCCAGAAGGTTCGGTGAAACCAACTTCTTCTTCTCCATCTCCATCTCACCCTGTCCTCTCCTCTCTCATCAACTCACTTCACATCTTCTGCCCCTCCATCCACCTTCCTGGAGACCTCCTGGCCGGCGGCTCCGAGCTCAACCTTCTTCTACCCAGACATCCACCATCCCTCCTCGCCTCGGTCCCACCTTCTCTCCAAAGGGCGACGCCAGAAACTGGTGAAATAATAACCGCTGCGAATGAAGCTCTTCAAAACCAAATCATCTGACGGTTCAGGAGAACCAGGAGACGACGTGACATGTTCACATTTGGTCTGGAGGGGAGCCTGCTTTGCCCTCCGGTGAGCAGGCTGCAGACCTGAGGATGAGGAGGAGGAAGGAGCGGTTCATCGGGGGATCTGGAGCAGCTCCTGGAAGTGGCTCCAGATCCGCCATCTTCAGCTTCATTGTTCCCCTGCTCTCATCTGAGACCTCCTCGTCCTCCTCGTCTTTCCACGTCCTCCTCGTCCTCCACGTCCTCCACGCCCGCTTCATCTGCTCTCCCTCTCAGAGCGGCACGATGAAAGCCTCTCCTCCAGAAGTCTTCTTCAGCCTCGCCTCTCCAAGGCTGATGAAAGGACCATTTAGAAGTTCTGACCCAGCCAGTCTGATCAGAGGCTCCTGTTGTTGGAGGCCGAGGAGAAGCAGCTTCTCGTCCGGCGGCGCCGCATCACGGTGTGAACGCTGGAGAACCAGAAGGTTCCACCTACGGGACAGTGCAAACATCTTCAGATTTGGGAGAAGCAGAAGGGGATGTGACTCTTTCTTTTCTTTCTTTCTTTTGACACACACACACACACACACACACACACACACACACACACACACACACACACACACACAGCTGCGACATGTAACTGCTCAAGAAGCTCATTGATTGGGGCGCAAGGCCAAACGTTGCCCTGGGGCAGGACGGACGTGGAGGTGGCCTCCTGGAGATGTTCCCGTGGTGGAGGTGGAGACGAGGAGCAGCCGAGAACCTCGGAGGTGCTGCAGATCCGCTGCTTTCATTAGTCTGGGATCTTCATCAGTGACCAGCGTGCACGCTCAGAGCAGAAGCCGGTTCAAGGCGTCTCCTCAGGGAACGAGTAGTTAGGAGTCCGGCGGGTTCTTCAGCTTGAAGCAGCCGCGTCGAAAGAGATCCTCGAAATACGGCGCTCGGTGATCATCAAGTCCCTTCAAGGAGATTCTGCCGGTGCTCGGGATCCTCCGGCCCGTCCTTCACGCCGTCACCTTCTCTTCAGGAGGCAAACCGAACACAGAAGTGCGAGCGGTTATCTGCTCAGTCTGGAGCGGAGCTTTCTGGACACACACCAACCGGCAGGCTGGCTGAGGTCTTCAAGAAGCTTCTCAATGTTCTGAGGAGAGCTGCTCGGCCGGAGAGAGCTGATGAAGAGCCGCTCCACCAACATCTCCCTGGTCCGCCACCGACATCAGAGACGTGTTCCTCCATTTGTCCTTCCGTTCAGAGACGGTGCAGGTCCGCTCGGGACGCCCAGGTCTTCTGCAGACCGGCCTTCTCCAAGGCTCTCGTCCCATCCAGGGCGGTGAGAAGGTTCGGTCTGGAGCGTCCCGAACCAGGTGGAACTGGACAGTGGATTGAGGAGATCTGGAGTTCTGATGCTGCACTGTGAGATGGACGGCGCAGCACGCCGGGCCTGGAACCTTTGCAAACCGTCTCCTCACGACGGGGCGGCAGAAGGCAGAAGAGCTCCAGATGTAGGATCTCCGGCTCGAAGGCGAACCGGACGAGGGTCGTCGTGACCCTCGGTTCACCGGCCGGTCACGCTTTAATCTTTTCATGATATGATTTGCCTCCGGAAGTGGATTAAATCACAACGTGCGCAGCGTTCGGTCTCTGCGGACGTGGAGATCAGGCGTGGGATTGCGGAGAAGACTCCAGGAGACGGCGGCCGGGGAACGAGCCTCTCCTGATCCGCCCCGCCGAGCGTCAGTTCTCCGTTCTTCGGCGTTCTTCCACGGAGAACCCACGCCGAGGCGCCGCTGGAAGGTCCGTCACCCGGCGGGCTCTGGATGGTTGGATCCGTCACGCTCGGCTCCAGATGTAATTGGATTCCGGCGAAGCGCCTGCGTGGGACGGGATTGTGGCGTTCCAGGACCCGCCGCTCCTTTCAGACTTTATTCTGCGAGGAGGCGGGCGGAGGGAAGAAGGCGAGGGGGCGGCGCAGGAGATTCTCTCGGAAACCCGGAGGAGCTTCACGCTTTTATGAGCCGGGATCCGTAAAACGAATCCCCGGGATCCGATCGTTCCTCCGCTTGTGTTTGCAGAACCCGTGTCCACGTCGGGCTCCGAAGCGGCGATCAGGACCGCCGCAATAAACCAACTCGGGGGAAAGTGCTGATGGGAGTTTTCTGTCGGAGCACACGGGGCATCCAATCATCTCAGCAGCTCCACACAGGCTTCAGAAGGTTCCCCATCATGGAGGATACATGAGCTGCGCAGGGGAGGAGAAGCACATCCAACACTGTCGGCTGGACTTCCTGTCAGGGACCAACATGAGATTTGCAGGGATCTGATCCCTGGAAGAAAAAGCTCTCAAAGACATCGGTCAGGATGTCCTTCTTCTGGCTGCTCCCTCCTTGGGTCTCCACAGCCAATCTTCTGCCTCCATCGAACCCTCTCCCCTCACACCAACTACCTTTCTCACCACGTTGCCTCCATCCGTGAGCCTCCTCTCTGAGCTTCCTCCAGACCTCCTGCCTGGCAGCTCCAGATCCTTCTACCCAGATCTTCTCCATGCCTCCTCTGTCCATGTCCGACCACCTCAGTGTGACTTGATCTCCAGAACATCTACCATGTGCCGTCCCTCTGATGGACTCTTTCCCAATCTTCTCCGTCCTCCTCACTTCCAAAGAGGAACCTCCAGATCTCCATCTCTGCTGCCTGCAGCTCTGCCTCCTGTCTTCTCCTCAGTGTCTCCAAACCGTGGACACCGTGGCTTCTCTCACCTCCGTCTTCTTCACCTTCTTTTAATAAGGGCAATACGCTTTTCTCCACCGGTTGCAAACCGCCATCATGTGTTCCTCCAGCTCTTCTCCACCCTCTCCGTTCGGGCCTGTTGACCATCTATACTTGAACTTCTCTACCCTCTTCATCCCCACCCCCTGTGCCCTCACCGCTCCCCTCATTCCTCCCCCTCTCCAGGTCATACCTCTAACCTCTGTAGATGTTCCTCTACCTGCTCTGACTACAAATCACAACATCATCTGCAAACATAAAGAAGGGGATCGGAGCTGCTCCCTGACGCTCTCCCTCCTCCACCTTGCCAGTGTCTGTCAGGGGCATACATGTCCTGCGCCACTGCGCCATACTTCTGCCGCTCTGCATATACTGTATATTTATACACACACATATATATTTATAAGAAAAGTGAGCAGGAATAAATGCGCTGATTGTCGTTTGAACTCGAGAGTCTTGGTTTGTGAGGCAATAATTGCGAGCGAGGCTCGGTGATGTGATGTGTACTGATACTGAAAGGGAAGGTTCTTCGAAGTATTGTGATATTAATCTTTCCTCACGCCTCCCAGCCCTCATTAGGTAGAAGCGCTGCACCTGTGAGCCTCGCTGGAGGTCTGACTCCTTTCTTCTCCGTTTGGTCCTCTGATCCGCCGCTTTCTTGTCTTTCTGACTGTTTGATGTTGTTTTTCCTCGGCGCACCGGCGGGGCAGGACGGCGTGTCGGAAATCGTCGGGTATGAAAGCCGGCCGCTAATGACACGCCGACGCTCAAAGCGTCGGCTGTGGGTTGGATATATATTTACACTGACACGGCGGCGGGCCTGGAGATGAGACAAATACCGTATCATCAACCACCGGGGACGCGTCCCGCTTCCACGTTTGATTAAACCGCTCGGCAAATCACCGGGTGTTTTGGCTGCGGAGAGGACGGCGGCTGGAGGTCTAGAAAAGGCCTCTGCTCGAGTTGTGTAATAACACAATATAAACGTACAAATGGGATGAAACGCGCACACGTACGCCAACCCAGCCACCCGGACAGAACCTCCCCGGCTCTCGCGGCGACAGGAGGGATCGAGAACGAAGCTCAGAAACAGCGGAAATCTCTTCTCGCTATCCGTCGTGTGAATATTGAATTCAAGCTTTCACTCGGAGCTGCCTCTTCACCTTCCTCCTCCTCCTCCTCCTCCTCCTCCCAGGACCTGGGGCTGCAGGGAACGTCGCTCAACGAGATCCTGTACAAGAACGCGGCGTTCCTCAACCTGGTGGACCCCATCTCCCACGAGCTGCTGCTCAGTCTGGCCCGGGACCTGCAGTGTCCCAAGAGGGTAAGAATCTACGCTCGCGCCGGTTGGTTGCTGCGCACGACCGGTCGGGGACGGGCGGCGGACGATTGCCACCACCCGTCCACGCGGGGCCGCTCTCAGATATTGGGTTTTCTTCCATGAACCCAATGCAGGGTCTGCGTGTGCGGGAAGGAAGCGACTGCAGAAAAGGCCCCGGTCCGGGACGGTTTCACCTCGGCTGTGCTGTTTGAAAGAAATCTTGAAATAAGTGTGCGTTATTTTTAAGACGATGGAGTAAATCCTGCTGTCAGGTTTGTCGAGCGCTGAGATCCCACAGAGAAGCCTCTTCAGTCCACATCTCCAGGCTCAGTCCCGGCGCAAGAGGTCTTAATGAGCAACCTTGTGTAAACACAGCGCAGCGCGAGGTATTTCAGGTGTTCATTGACCTGCGCTGCGACTCACGCGGGTCTGAACGCCAGCGAACCCGGCTGAGCGATTAACTTTGCGTCCCGTTTGGGACCCGAGGCGTCCGGGGCCAAAGTCGCTGGGCCGCCTCCGACCTGAGAGCTTCGATTGGGCGCCGTTTTCAGAGCAGCAGAAGGGCCTCCCGGGCGCCGCTCAATTTCATCTTCTTAATTGCACTT
Organism: Fistularia commersonii; assembly: GCF_037954325.1. Lineage (NCBI taxonomy): Eukaryota > Metazoa > Chordata > Actinopteri > Syngnathiformes > Fistulariidae > Fistularia > Fistularia commersonii. The sequence goes on from NC_141292.1 coordinate 497,032, forward strand.
TCATCCGCAAATCCACTGCCAGGCTGTTTACATAAGTACAATGTACGGATTAAACACATCCGCGCTGCGTAAATTACAATAATAACTCCAGAGGAAGCATAAGCCCTTGTTGGCAGCACAGCCAGGCGGGAATTAAAGCGGCTCACCTTTACACTCCAACCTCAGGGCGAAGGATAAACACTCACCTCTTGCTGAGAAGCCCCGGCGGAGGCGAGGCGTCCCTGCGTCCATCGGCCCGTCCAGGTGCAGATGCACCGGCAGCGCCCGGCGGTTCCAGCTGGACCCGGCAGCTGTTCGGTCGAAGCAGTGACCTTCTTTCTGGACTCGGCCGTGGGAGGGAAGGATTTCCGGCTTGGGGGGGGGGGCGGGTCTCGCCTCAGTCCTGGGGGTTCGGGGGGGAATCGATGGCACACAGCGCCCTTTGTCCGAGGCCGGAGCGGCGAGGCCGCTTTGAGGGTTCTGACGGGCTTCGTGACCCGGGTGTGCGACATCGCTCACGGCTCGGCCCAAAACAGAAAGGCTCATTGAAACCTTGGCGGCCGAACACGGGTAGGAGACGTTATTTCTAATGAGGAACGCCGCATAAAAACACCGATAAAAGTTACAGCGGCGACCAGGCAGGTCAATAAACACGAGCAAAATGCTTTCCATCCCATAACGCTCGGCGTGCCAGGAGACGACTCCTTCCAGAAATCATGGTCGTAGTTGAGAACGTGTCTGCGGAGGCTCTCGGTCATCTGGTGGTGGAAACCCGACTAGAATATCTTCAAGAGGTCCAGTTGCCACCACAAGAAGATTTCCACAGTTCAATATGAAGCTCTTCTCTTTAACTGGTTGATAAAATGGGTCTTTGTGCGGGGGGGGGGGGGTCCCCCAAACTGGAATCCACAGCTCAGACGCTTTAATACCTCGAAATATATTGTGTTGAGGAGAAAGCAGAGCCCTCTGCGGCTGAGATCTACCAACATCATCTGACAGGATAAGGATTCTAATTAACCAAATGAATCACTTGAATATCTGACACCAGAAGAAAAGAGTGTAAGTTTGTGTGTCTCTCCTTCCAGTCCATCCTCATCCGGCCGCTGGGTTTGTTTTGTCGTTTTCTCTCTCGGCGGCGCTCTGCCCGCTCCAGCTAGCAATGGAGAGGGTGGAGAAGAGGTGAAGAGACGGGTTCATCAGGTTGGAATGGGTGGAGAAAAGTGTCAGGGGTACCAAGAGATAGAAGACTTTCAGCCAGAAGGAAAGGAAAGGTGTACAAGACAGTGGTGAGACCAGAGATGATGTTTGGACTAGAAACTGTTCCAATGACCAGAAGACAGCAGGCAGAACTAGAGGTTGCAGAGATGAAGATGTTGAGGTTCTCTTTGGGAGTGACCAGGATGGAGAGGATCAGGAATGAGTCTATCAGAGGAACGGCACATGTTAGATGTTTTGGAGAGAAGGTCAGAGAAGCCAGACTGAGATGGTTGGGTCATGGACAGAGGAGGGATAGAGAATATATTGGTAGACGGATGCTGGAATTGGAGGTCTGGAGGAAGACCAAAGAGAAGATTTCTGGACGTGGTGAGAGAAGATATGAAGGTAGTTGGTGTGAGACAGGAAGATACAGAGAATAGGGTGAGATGGAGAAAGTGGACTCGCTGTGGAGACACCTGAAGGGAAAAGCTGAAAGAAGAAGAAGAAGAAGAAGAAAAAGTCTAAACCTCCATCTGGAGAAGTGTCTTGTCCTGCGATCCCCCTGTGTGTGTGTGTGTGTGTGTGTGTGTGTGTGTGTGTGTGTGTGTGTGAGAAATCCGTCACCGCCAGACGATCTGCGCCGCTCAACAAAGTTCATTTCTGAAGAAGTAAATCAATATTAACGCATTAAAGTTCCGGGCCTAGTTTTTTCGCAGGGTTTCCACACTTGCTAAAAGCTGGCTGGCGCTCTGGGAGCCTGTTTGACAGGAGCGAGGGTGACGCAAGAGCCCTGACAGATGAAATCATCCCCGAGAAGGTTAGTTTTTGTGAGACGGCCGCGGTGGAAGCACATGACGTAAACGTCCTTCGCTCCATAAGGCGAACCGGTGGATCCCGCTTGAGCGCCGAGCGTTCCTTCCACAGTCGGACCGGAGGGGCGGCCGTTCAGACCCATCAGATGGCTTAGAATTCAGGTTTAGTCGTGGAGGAACGAGGCGGAGACTCAGAAATAAGCAGCCAGAGTGGCTGGAAAACACGGCGCCGGCAGGGACGGCCCTTATCGGCGCTCTGCTGTTATCTGTGTTGGGGAAATATGGGATGGCTGAAGATAAAGTCACTCCGGGCTCTTTTTTTACTTAACGTACGGAACCCGGACGACGGCGACCTGCGAGGAAGTCCCGTCTTATCGCCGTTTGCTTTCGGCCGGGGGGCCGTCCGGAGGGGACGCAGGGAGGAAGCTGGATCTTCTCCTGGCTGCCAACCACCCGTGGAAGGACGCCGAGAGCGACGTGGCGAGGATCCGGAGCCCTGTGGTCCGAGGACGCCGCTCGCACATCCCGTCGCCTCAAAACGGCGGATTCTTTTCCGAGAATCCACTCGCATTATTATGAGTCGGCGGCGGTGGAGGGGTTGCGTTCAGTCGAGCGAGCGCGCCGGGGGTTTTGAGGCACGAGGCTCGTCGGTCGGCGCAGAGAAGAAGCGGCGAGGGAAAGGGTTAATCGCCTTAAGGTGAATGGTCCGTCTTTCCCCTCCCCCTCTCCCGCTCTGTCGCCACATTGCCTCTTTCTTGTTGTCGTGTTGTGCCGTTAATTAGATTTGCCCGGCTCAGTGCAACCCATTCCATTTAGAGTCTTTGATGGGGGGAGGAGGAGACACCGGGGGAAGCAAAGACGCGTTCAAAGGCCCAGAATGAAAAGCTTTGTGTGAAAATCACAGAATCTGTTTGGCCAAGGCATAGAGAAGGCGGCCGGCGCTCGCGGAAACGGCTGCTGATATCCAGTCTTCCTCGCCGAACGCCGCCCGTCGGGGTTGTTTTGTGATCCGGACTTTCTATTCACGCCCGGCCCTCGTCCTTCATTTGTATTGCAGCAGGCTGACTCTCTGAAGTCGACAAACAAGATCTGCCGCCAGCTGATTTACCACCTGACCCCTCATTCCAAGTGGACCAGACAAAGTGTGCCCAGGAGGAAGTCTCAGGCCTGGTGAGTGGCGCCATCACTCTCCACCGCAGAACACATCCTCGACATAAACATCGGGTTAATCCCCTAAGAGCCTCTTAGAAAATTCTAATCTGACTCACAGGAAGTTCACTTGGAATCACGCTGCCACGTGCAGCGGGGGAGGGGAGAGGAGGGGAGGGGAGGGACGAGACGCTCACACAACAAATGTGTCCAGCTCGCAAAGCCGGTCCGGGTTTCTCAGAAAACACCGACGGTGTGGACCGGCCTTTTCTGCACTGGCAGCAGAAACGGGTTTTTGGCCGGTGCGAAAGAACCGGTATCTGACCCACAAACGCCGGGTGCTGATGTTGCTGGGCTATGCGGGTGGTTGTGGATTAGCCACCAGGCTAGCAAAACAAAAAAAAAAACACCTAGCTGCTAGCTGATGCTAAATGGATAGCATAGCTTGCCTTTAGCCTATAGAGGATTATCTATCCATACAAATTGCAGCAGCTTAGAAGATACATTTGAAACCATGAGTAACAACACTTTATAGTTTATTTGTATTTCTTATTCTCCCTTTTTTTTACTGTTTATACAATTTTCTACTATTATTTATTATTGTCATGTTTTTCTTGTAACTTTGGCACAACAATTTCCTTTGGGATAAATGAAATTATTCTTATTCTTAACAAAGCCGCAGTCTTCCACTGGCTCTACGGGTGTCGATGCTAAGCTAACCAGGCTAACCGTCCCTCACAGCTTAGTGCCGCACAAGCGGACCCCTTCCGACAGCTCTGCTCATCACTCAGACAAGAGGATAATTGTTTATCGATTTGGAATCGGACATTTAAATCAGCAAAAAGACAAAAATCAACCAATTAAAAGCCTTGGACTCGGCTCTTCCGTCCAGGATCGACGGCGAGTCGGAATAATTACTTTCTGACAGAAACGGGACAATAAAGCTGTTCGCCGTAGTTTGAAAAAAACAAATGAGCGATGGGATGTGACCGACCGAACGAGCAGCAGGTGCATTCGTGCATCTCAGAGGAGCCGTTGAAGCTCTGCCTCCCAATCAGGCCTTCTCCGGCTTCTTTCTCCCGCTGGAAACAATTTCCTGTTCACGCGTCAACAGCGACAGCCTCGCATCAGACTGAACACTGACAATTATCAGTTGTTTTTAGCGTCTGTTAGCGCCCAGGGTTCTATTTCCTGTGGAACAGCGAGGTCAGTGTTCCGCCCCGAGCCGTCGGCGAGCGGCGGGGGCGACGAGACCACAATGTAATAGAAAACTAATCAGGTCCGTGACTGAAGCGCGAGGACGGCGGAGGACGATTTGAACGCGGATCAACGGGCACGGGCTGTTTCTGATTGTTTGTGCCGGCGAGCGGAAGACAGAGCGGCCGTGCGGACGCCTCGTAACCCGGAGACGATGCTTTCAGACCGCACTCCGGCCAACCGGCCAACCGACGGCGAGGCAGGCTCGCCCGGCGAGCTCATTAGGCCTCCCTGGCGCAGGGAGGCTCGGCCCAGGATCCTCTGACAGACGCTCATTAGCGCACACTAATCTGTTGCTATCTTTTGACCGCGTTTCTCTTGTTGAACTTTTCCCTTCACCTTATTTTACCCTCCGTCAAAAACGTAGCGCTTTTGTCCGGAGCTTTAGCACAGGCGGCGGGGGATGAACTCCAGAAAAGACAGAGTGTTTGTTTGGCCTCGTCGTTCGACCCCGTCGGCACCTTCGTCATCATCCTGCTCGGGTCGATTCGCGAGCGCAAACTATAAACGCTTCCTCTAAACGAGCTAGCAAGGGAAGATGACGGCAGTTACCCCACTGTACTACAACGTGGAAGAATTTTAAAACCGGATTTAAAAAAAGGGTCCAGCTGTTACTGGGCTAACGGCTAAAATGTTTAATCAGATTAATCAAAGGGCCTCAATGGATTCATTGCAACTAATCTTGATTCATACCAACTCATGATTAAATGCATTTCATTGTCTGGGGGCGAGAGTCTCATGAAATGACACATACAAACATACATACATATTATATATATATATATATATATATATATATATACATACACACTCTTTACGTGTTTAAAAACAAACACACCACCAACCTCCCCATATCCATCTACCATCCACACGCTTCCTTTGTTTTCTGCGCCAAAGGAACCCTCCCGTCCCGGTGGTCTTCTTCCATACAGCTGCTGAGACTCACTTGTTCACCTTGTCTGAGGCCCGGAGGGTTTTTCCCATCCGGCGTGGCGTTGACCCCGGTTCCTGCGGAGGAAACCCCTGACTGACGTCGGCTTGGCGCTGACGTGGCTCGTTAGGCAGGAAGTGCTTCGGTGGAAGGAAAACCCTTTCCTGTAGAGCGTGACGCCCGCTTCCTGCCGCTCCATCGACCGGTCTCGGGTTTGTTTTGACTCAAACGTCCCGTCCGGAGGCCCAACGGCGAGAAGTTTTCATCCATCTCGATGGAAGCCACGTCTGCCGCCGTATAGCGTTGATAGCGTCGGAGCACCGACCTGCGCCAGTAAGTGGAATTGCGGGATTAGCGTCGTTGCGCGTTCATCAAATGAATGCCGCAACTTAATTAATCTGGTGGATTTTAACCCTGGATGTTACGTAACCACGTAATTTTCCTGGACAACACAATGGCACTTTGTCCCGTTGTTATCCGAACTTCCCTCGTTAGCGAAGCGTAAAGCTAAACGGTGTGTGTTTGGAGCCGAGCTAAAAGCCGATCCCGCTCCTCCCTTCGGCACTTCCACGTCTCCGGTTTCCCTTGCATGGATTCTCCGGCGCTCCTCTCCTCCCACGGCCCCCCCGCCCTCATTCTAAGAGTCCATTTTGCTCAACAGTTGCCACACAGAGTGGTTCTGCAGTTTGAGCCGAGGCTCGGGGGAAAAACGCTGTCAAGACGGAGAGGAGGAGGAAGAATCGCTGCGAGGTTGCTGATTAGAGGCGATGCCTCCCCTCTTTCTCCTTGGCCCGCCGCTCCAGTGAGGATTTGATCTCTTCTTAGTTAGAAATGAAACACATCGCCAATCGTGGGAACCCTTATTACGTTTTTACATTCCTCCATTTCTTCCTGGGAGTGATATTGAAACGTCTCGTCGATGAACACGGCGATGCGCCGCACCCCGGAATCCACCCGACTGAAATCGAATTGTCTTGATGAATTATACGCCGCCGGTTGCAAATCCGTCCGACGCGACACCTAAATCATAATTCGCGGCTTTATTACTCTCGCCGCTTTCGCTTCCATATCGCTGTGACTGCGCTGCTGAAGCGTCACACTTAATATGTTATCAAGGCACTTTCATTTTTACTGCGCAGCTCCGCGTGACATTTTCTGGGAATACGGCGCCGCCGAGTCGCTGGAGGATTTCTTTAATGTCATTCTAATTGGTGTTGGATTTCAGATTAATCAAGCTCGCATGTTTTATTATGCTAAAATTGGCCTTCCGGCACATCCGAGTTGGAGATTGCAGCAGATACTTCATTAGCCGCCGGGAACCGCGGGACCGCAAAGAGTAGAGGCTCTCGCCGCAGCGACCCGACGCTTCCTTTCAAGAATGGAGTTCAGCCCATCAGACGGAGAGACACTGACATTTCCGTGGCGTTTGACTCGCCGCACATTGTTCAGCCGCATGAACGAGCGAGCGAGCGCCAGCGCTCGGGGTTTCATTCAAATCAGTCCCGGCTCTGACAGCTGTTTGAACAGGTGTCGGCGGCCGCGGGTCCACATTTGACCTCCCTGGCGAAGAGACGCTCTGCTAGCAAAGCCGGCCCAAAACACCATTTTGTCACCATTATTGATCTGATTGTCTTCTGCTGTAAAGAACTAGCATCCCTGTGGGGATTCACACTCTGCTTCCAAATGATTGCTCAGAGGGAAACGGATGCATATGAGTGTGTGTGTGTGTGTGTGTGTGTGTGTGTGGCGGTGCTCACCTTCTCATCTCCCGAACTGCACACACTCTTTCAGTAAGATCTCGTTACACCAGGCTGAGATTTCATTAATTCCGCCCCTGAAAAAGAGGTGGAATGTCGACACAGAACTAAAGAAATATCACAACCAGGTAAAAGGCTTTTCTCTTTTATCTGACGGCTCAGACGTGCTTCGGACGGAGGTCCTGTTGCAATACACAGTGAAAATGCCCAAACATTCAATAGCACAGAGAACAGAGAGCTGTAATTCTGGGTCATTAGTGGAAGAAAATGCCTAAGTTGTAATCTCTTTAAACAGATCTTGCATCAAACTCCCCGTGGAATGCACCGTTTGTGTTCCTTGACGGCGGAGAGTAAAGCTGCGGTTGTTGAACCCGGCCGACTCATCCAAGTTCTTTTCCAGGCAAATGAAAACGAACAATGTTGACCTGAACGTCGGTTGTTGACGTTTTCCTTCGCTTTTGCACGGATTCGCTCCGTTACCTTCCAGCTCCGCTTGCTTGGCAGGGCCTTTAAAACAGGTGAAAACAGGCAGATATTACGCGGGCCGCGCTGCCATACCGCTGCCTGAGTCATAACCAAGCAGTAACAGACGTCTACTGATATTTCAAAATAAGTCAGTAACAGAAAAAAAAAACAAAACTCTCTGTGGAAATCACACACTCGCCTCTTGGTTAAAGAAAAAAAAGGGAAAAAAAACCTTTTCTATGAAAGCCCAGAGGATCAAAACACAACATCAAATATTGTATCGGGAGAAGGGAACGTCATGCCGTGTGTGAGTGTGTGTGTGTGTGTGTGAGATGTAATTCATCAGATTTCTTCTGCACAGTAGAATACTTCCACTCATAAATATGTTAGTATATCCAGGGTTAAAATTCAAGATTTAAGTTCCTTAATGCACTGCTCACGTACTGGACACTCACTACCCCTGGTGGATTTAACCTGTCAGATATCCAAAGTCCATGATGCCAGTGCTCGGTGCCAAGCACATCCTGGCAACAACAAGGCAATTCCATATTTTACACACACACACACACACACACACACACACACACACACGGACACACACCTGTGACTCTCCTTCACTGGCAATCTTGGCTCTCTCTCCTTGCCGGTGTTAAATTGTCCTTCCCACTTCAACAAGATCAGCGTTTCTTGTCTTGCTCCGACTAAAAAGAAGAGGGAAAAAAAAGCAAACATAGACCTCAAGTTGTCCTCTCCACCCTTAATCATGGCCCTGCAAGCATTAGAGAATGAGGCCATGCATCATGGCGGTGTCTGTCTGCAGGTAAAGACTCGCCACCGCTCCTCGGACCGCATTTCAATGAGCGGCGTTCCACCGCGGCCTCCTTGGCGGCGCGTCGCCGGCTAATTACGGGAGAAGTGCTCGTTGGGATCCTCTCTCCTGCATGGCTGCGCTCTGCCCGAGCTAATTTGCTCATATCTTTGAAAGAAATCCCCTCCGCTGTCCTGATGAGCTGTTGATCCTTTGAGATCTTCAAGCCGCCACAGCCAGACACCTGCCTCAGAGTGAGATGATTGTGACCCAGGATTTCAGCTTTATTGGCAAAATCCATCAGGGTGTCGACTCTCGCTCCAGCTTTAGCTTCAAACAAAGCCCTACGCCGTTTGTAGGTCGATGGTTTGCTCCGTTGCCGGGCCGTTATGTAAAGATCCCGGTGTCGTCAGACAGAAGCCAGAAGACCGTAGCTTTCGCCGTGGAAACAATCCGCGTTCCAGCTCTTATCATTCTTAGCCAAGTTCGGCTTAAGAAAAACGATAACGTCCCGCGGCTTATTTGGGGTGAAAAAAACCCTCGAGTCCCTCTAAAGCATCAGCGTAATTTGCAACCGCACATAATTCTATACAATGGCGTCGCCGCATTATCTTACAACGCGATAAAGCGGAAGCTTAAGCTCAGGTGTGACATTGGATGAACGGTTCTGGTCAATCAGAGCTGCGGGATCTGAAGTGAGGGATGAAAATAAAGGACAGAGATAAGCTTTGATTTTTAGAAGCAGCTAAGCTTGAAAAACTCAGAATGTCCCGTAACCTAATACGACAAGCCTCCTTTTATCGGGCGGCGCACTCAGATTCAGCCTGCGTGACGGACACGTCAGAGTGCGTCGCCACGACGACACCGGGGGAGCAGTGGGAAAGCTAATAACACACCTCGCAAACATCGGCGTCCTCTTATTTCATCATAGCAGGGGAAACATCACGGCTGCCAATCACACCTTCAAGTCCCACCTCGCTCCGGTGGTGTTCGTTCCATTTTATTTAATTGGGCCGCTTTCCTCATTTTCTAAAATGAAACTCGCGCACAGGTTTGGGAGAAGCCCAAGGCCTGTGCCTGTTAACACAATTATTGTTGCGGGTTGTTTTTGTCTAGTTTGGGGCCGGTGGTTATTGTGTAAGCCGCTTCCACCTGTGAGATGTTATTAGATGCTCCGACAAGTTTCGCCGAGGAAGGAGGAGTAAATGTCATTACGAAGAGTTAAAGTAAGGAACTTTTTTCCGCCACCTAAGCTCTTAATAGTTGAGTCACCGCTGCGGCAGAAATGGGAGGTCAGTCGCCGACAGAGCGCGGCCCTCGCCCCGGCGCCAGGTACAGGAAGAAGGGCTCGCCGAGCGGAAACGGCGGCGCGACCGAGTGTATCGATCTTACTGTAACCCAACCCTCCGTCTGAAAACAACATGTCAGTCAGAGCCCTGATTTAGTGGCATCTACACAACCGCCACCGAACTCTGACTTCCACGGAGAAAACAGAACAAGCACGGAGGAAGTCATTTTACAAAGACGTCTGAAGGATTGGAATTATCTCAACTTTTCACCACCCAGAAATGGATTTAACCTTCTAGTTTCCATCACCAAATAGCAGACACATTGTCAAGGTCTGATATTTCAAAGTAATTGCATTTTACCAGAAGATATGATGACAGGATGAGACCAGGAAGCCCCGATGACAACATCTGTTCTCCAAGCTTGGCAGCTCTCCTTATTCACTGAGGCACAGAGATGCAGGTCATACCCAGACATTCAGACTTTGCAGATATAAACCATTTCCCCTCCAAACCAGTGGCTTTAAAACTCCCACTTTACCCGCCAATCGATGGGACAAGCTGGGGGTTGAAAGCGCGGCTGCAGGCCCGCGTGGCTCCGAAGCATCCTGGGGATTCATTGTAAATAGAATTGTGTTTCTCGATTAGCAAACCCAGTTAAGGACCTGCTCGGTATGCAGATCGTCGGGGTGGGGCGTCGCGGCGGTGAGCGTACATTTCAGAGCTGTAACCGGCTGCACGGCACTCTGGATCATGATCACCGCAAAGCTCAGCTGTTTTTTCCCCCAGAAGAACAAGTTTCAGCAAAAAACGCTTTTATCGAACAAGCGACCGTACACGCAATATGAATCGATCGCAGATGGAACAAAGCAAAGCTGTCCACGCCGTACGACAAAATGGAAAAAAAAGAAAAAGGATCTAGGCGGGAGTCCGTGCTAGAACTCCTCCAGAGTCGAGTCAAAGTCGTGAGGGTTATTTCTCTTAGCTTGCTGCTGACGAGGAGCTTTCTGCTGATGGAGCTGCATGAACCCAAAAATTGGCACCAAATCCAGCCCCGGTTCAGTTAGAGAGTCCTGATGTTTGAGGTGGACCCGTTAGACCGGCTGCCAGCGAAAAAGACCGGGCGAAGACGCAGAACCCGCGACCTCAGGAAAATCATCCACCGAATTATTCAACAGTCGGCGCCGGCAGCATCTGACACTTAACAGACCTGACGCTGACTAGAAGCTGACATCTGAGCTGCATTCGCAGGTCCAGTCCACTGGACTCAGGTCTGCAGGTCCGTGTCTGTGCCATCCAACGCAGCTCATTCATTCGACGGGAGCCGACCATCGGCTGTCAAGAAGGGTTTTTAAGGCCGACAAATCGGCCGTGGTTTTACAAGGTATATTATCGGGCAGTTTGTGAAATATCTGGCACTGATTCTGTGAAAGCCGTGGCTTGATTTTATCCTTAACATGCCGGCGTTGTAGTGTGTGTTACTGTACGCGTGGAATCTGCACTGAAGACCGAGTCATCCGGCGTCAACACGTTTATGACCTTTTTGTAGCACCATCTGACCCCTGGGGGGCCCAGGAACTCGGCACGCTGACCTCTGACTAATCCGCAAGGTCAGCTCCAGAGGCGCCACGACCCGACAGCGTAGGAAAGGGAAGATGTCGGGGGGGCTGGCGTGCGTTTTCACGTGCAAAATTATAGGTTTTAAAGCCGTATTCCACAAACGGCTGCGCTCGGTGGACCCGTCTGCTTCCTGTGTGACCTCCACTTGTAATAGACTTTTTTTAAATCCAGCCCCCATCCTTGACCATGAATAATTGAAGGCTTCCTGCAGTACAATCTGAGATCCTGGAGGATTGTGGTGGGGCGGCGGCACTCGGTAACATCACTCCACTCTCTGCAGCTCCGGGTGAAGAGGGGTGTGGAATCGGCCAAGAAGGAGTGCGCGGTTTGTGAAACACAACACACACGAGGTGTTGCTAATAGGCAGGTTTGGATACGTCCGCTCCTCTCTGACGCCTCCCATCCAGATCACTCGTTTGGAGCCCTGCATTTTAATGCGGGTTTCATAACGCTGCCTTGACATCGTATTGCAGTAATAAGCGCGGCGCTCCGTGACACGCCGTTATGTAATGCACGTTCTGTCTCAGTATTCTTCGCTCCTAAGCGTCCAGATTGTCACATCAGATCATATCATTGATGAATTTATAGCACAGCCGTGGACGCGGGAGTTTTCATCTTATACATCACGGTACGATCTGTACCGGGAGGTTTTATCATCTCTGCCATGGCGGCGTAAACGTGCGGTTATCTTTTCGGTCTGGAGTCAGAGATTAAAAGTAATTCATGTCGCCGTGGCTGGTTGTTTGACAGACACAGAAGTAAAAAAAAGAAGATCTTTGCCAGAAACAATACATTTTATCCTTTCGTTTTCTTTTTGCAGCGCATCTCCTGGGTTATTTTCAGGGTAACGTGAAAAAAAAGGTTTGATAAATCAAAGAATCAAAACTGTAAGGTTACTCTATCAGTGCTCTGTGGGAATCTGAAACTGTATTTTAGCCAGTAGGTAGTAAGGAGTGCATCCCTGCAGTGGGAAGGTTGGCGGTCAGATTCCCGGCCACTCTTGTCTGCACGTCCAACATAAATAGACAGACAGACGAGCAGGAACATAGAGAATGAAACTAGCGTTTTTTTAAACACACAAAAATTTACAACTCTAAATTCCAAGAAATGAACATGTTTTCTTCTAAAACGACTACTTCTTGTCCAAATGAGATGCTCTGTATTTGTATTCTATGAGATCCCAAATAGCTTCGAGAGATTAAAAATGCATAAACAGAAGCGGTGTCTCGGGGGGTGAGGGGAGAGGCTGACAGGCTGTTCACAAAAGCAGCGTTTAGTATATTTTTAAAAAGCCAAAAAGCCGCTTATTGTTTTTGTGTTTCCGGTTTGTGCCGCACCAAATGTGTTCTTACCTGAGAGCTCAAAGCCAGAGCACGTAATGAGCACAGATGTTTTCTATCTACCAAAAAAAAAAAAAAATCAGACTGACATAATCGGCGGCGTGCAAACCACAGCCTGTCAGGGAAGCAATCAGAATGGGAGAAGCTCCGCCGGCCATCCAGAGCGGCCTCTTACCCAGAAGTGATGCGCTCCTTCCCTGACGGTCCACAAGACGGAGCGGCTGATGGATCGGGAAGTCTCTCAGCGCTCATTAAGACTCCGGCTTCAGCCCCCACACCTTTACAAAAGACAAGAGGGAAATAATGAGCGCGCATTCAGGGATCCGACGGGGCCGGGATTCAGTTAATGGCTGTAATAACTCGGGCCTTTCTGGGATTTGTTGTTTATCCGGGCCGTTCGTATCTCCGCCGTCGGTACTTTTCCTCTCAAACTAAGAATTCTTTTCCCGGCGCCGTGACGGATGCGAGACGTCAAAACGCCGCGCCGCCCCGAGCGGCTTCGCTGACGACGGCGAACGCAGAGGAGCCTTAATCAGCCCTTACATTAAATCTTTCGCTGAAATTTAATCCAAATGAGCTCGGGAGCTACCATTTTTTTTCTCTTTGCAGAAAATTGTCGTTATCCCACTAAGACGTAGTCACCGCTTTCATGTCACCCGGCGCTTTTCCACCGGTATGACTCAGTGGAGGAAACGTCTGACTTCTGGCTTTCCCATTAGCACCGCCTGACAGCGAAGGTAGCGTTTCATACCCTAAAACTAATCCGGCTTCTTTCCCTCTTTCCCCGGGTTATTTTCAGCGCTCCAGTGTTCTTCAGCTGCACCCCTGAAGTCACAGTCAGATAAATCCAAAGTATCAAGGAGCATTCCTGCGCTGACTCACCATTCTAGAAGAACACATTAGACCGCTGGAGGTTCTCCCACGGCCGGGCCAGACTACCGTGCATGTATTATACAGGCGCCCCGAGGCAAAAGCGCTCAGATCGATCTGAGGAATAAACAAGTCAGGACCAAAGCGTTGATGAAGCAGACATTGATCCGGCCGATCCCGCGGGCCCGCGAAGCGGCGTCCGTGTCCATCGGTTCTCCGCTGCTTTTATTTCACTCCCCCTGAAACGAGTTCAGTGTCCGTGCGCGTGCTCGTGCTCGGCAGGGTTTGTCCTATGGCGCAGATACCGCCGGATCTTATTTCCATTCTCTGCCGGGCCCGCCGGGTCTAAGGCGGGGGAACGTTCTTTCGTGAACCTGATCCGCCGAAGAGGAAATCAACCGAGGCTAACCCACTTTCTATTGAGGTTTAATTAAAGGTTCAAGGGTTCAGCACTTTCAAATAATTGCATGATTTAAAGTTCAGCAAATAAGTAGTGCAGATATTAACCGGACATTAATATCTATTACTCCCCGCGTGGAGCCTTGCACCGGTCACACTCCAGAGTGAGTCTAAACCAAAACGTACCGCAGCCGCAGAGAGGCTGAAGCGGCGACGTGAGCGGAGTCTGGTCTCCATTAGAAGTCTGGCTGGCGGATAATGCAGGGGTCACAGCTGCAGATCGGAGGCAGGTAAACAAGGCGGTGCAGTCGTCTGCGTGTGATGAAATAATAGCATGAATAATTCTCTTTGAACTACACAGAGATGAGGAGTGACGCTGATCGCAGGCAGCAATGAAAAGATGGAAGCGGGCTGGACGGCGGGACGCCGCTCTCCAGTTACTCTTCTGGGAGCAGCTGAGGCTTTCAGTCATTTTAAAAAAAAGGAAAGCGTCAAAACCCACTTCTGCGTGTGCTGTAGGTGAGACGCGGCCTGCAGCGGGTTAGCTTAGCACGGGGTCTCAATCAAATTTTTAAAGGTGATGTTAAAAATGAAAACAAGGAAGTTAATTTTTAATACTATGTTTTAGATAAAAGGGGCAAAAGTATAAAAGAAAAATATCAGAAAACCCATGAAATTCAAATGAGTATCACTCGGGAACAATAAGACATTGAAGGTTCAATTCTTTACGCTACTCTAAGATCAAATGAAAAATATATGTTTTTAAAAAGACAAATAAGGTTTCCGTTAAAAATAATCCCTACGATGACATTTCGTGAACTGAATTATCACTTATAAGACGTGAACATATCTGCATACACTATTTAGACGGTACGTACAAAGATTAACGGCTCATTGTTCCGCTTTGTTTTTCTTGTTAATCTCGAGGCGCGTGACCCGGAGCACGCGGGTGGTCTCGCTGTATCACTGATTTTCTTGAGAGGAAATGAAGGGGAGCATGCCTCCAACGTAGGCGGGCAGATTGCAAGTTTCTCTGGCCGTTCGCTTTTAAATCTCACCCCTGAGGCGGAATATTGAAGGGGTGCGTGATTCTCCTTGGAAAAAAAAACCTGACCGTATTTTAATCAAGAAGAATGCGTACGGAGCCTTGATCCCCCCCGGCCCTTCCTTCGTTTTCAAATTCTGTTAAGAGGCAACGTTTGGTTGCATCAGAGAAAAGATTGATTCGCCGAGGAGAACGCCGCCCCCGTGATGAGCACTTAACTTTTATAACGCCGCGAGAATCAAGGCGACTGAGCGAAGACGGACTTGCGAACATGAAGGAGAGGGAAAGGAAACGGGTCATTAGAGGCACTGCGGGCAAGTGTTTATCTTTCCAGGCAAAGTGCTGCATAGGCCGATAAGGAAGTAACGACGACACAAATGTGTAGCGCACGTTGGGGGAAACAGTGGTGCAAAGTGCGTGCGGCGCATCATAAATTGCATGTTTTATTCAGCGCTTTTTGGTCATTTCGGATGAATAAGCTGCGGCGTGTGTGCACAGGTATTACGATAAACCCCGGCAGAGTCTTAGAGTTTCTTTTTAAACAACAGCACTATTGATGTTTGTGTTGCTCACCTCGGTCCTCGGGGCTCCTCCGCCCGGAGCGCTTTCTGCTGCGCCGTCTTGCCTGGCGGTGGAGTTTTCAGTGTGTGTTCAGCCCAGGCACCATGTGTAGTCAAACATAGGGTGACCAGATTTTCATCTTCAGAGACAGAAAGAGCAAGAGAGAGAGAGAGAAAAAAAAGAGGACACTCCGCTTCGCCTCCATACTTCAGTGATACTTGAAGTTTACTCAAAAGGCGCCTTATAACTTTAATACATTTCAAGTCGGCCTCCACTGTTTGGATAAAAAAAAACTCAAGTTATGCAACAATACAAACCGTTGGGAACCAAAGACACAGAGGCAGATTCTGAAAAGCCTCTTCAACACACGCTATTATTTAAAATACAATCTCTATTTCACAAATTCAAATACATACAAATGTAAATCTCTGGAATGAAATAATGATGGAAAAAAATGACTTGTCAAATGAGCAAATCTCCTTCAAGTCCTCTTGGAAAAATCAAAACATGTTACATTGCGATACAAATAAAAGCTCTTCTGTATTAGAAAATCTAAATATATCCTCCAATCTTCCAGCGTGTAATAATAATAAAACAGCAGGCCCGTAACACACAAACACACGTCTTCAGCTTCCTTCTTCAGCCCTGAGCTGCTGCAGAGCTCATCTCACTGCACCTTCATGGAGATCAACAAACTAATAGGGAAATATTTCAAATCGTGTTGCGCCATTACCGTAGTATTCTGTGCAAAGCGCAAGTCATATCAAGTTCGTCCTTAATGGTCCGTAAAGAAAACCTGACATTATCTCACATTTATAAAGAAAAAACAAAAAAAAACAGAAAAACAGAAGACGTTTGGTCACTCTAGTTGATCGTCTCAAATGTCATTGTTTTACACTGAAGATTCAAACGGTCAATACAATTGGAAGCCACAGTCAATATGAGTCACATATGAGTCAAATACTGCTAACCTGCTCTAAAGAGACGTTATATTCTGGGGCTTCAGTCATGATGGATTAAACATTAAATTCAAATAAAAGCGGTTTTACCTTCTGGCATCGCGCCACGTCATGTCACTGTTACATAACTATGACATACAAAACACACATTCATGAGATCCCAGCATTTCTCCCTCTTTTCCCTACAAGCACCTCTTTTAAGGAGGAAATAAATGTTGACAATCGACCATCCAACCGGGAACAATTACAAAAAAATAATTTTGATTAACTTGTAAACAATACAATCATCATAATAAAGAATTATATATATATGAATGCCGTTTTGCAAAATCCCCCCAAATATAAATGCACTATTAAATGAAATGTCTCTATTATACAAGTTTATGAAAAAAGAATACCCATGACAAAAAGTTTGTGCAATTATACCAGAATTTAATTAACTATAGACCCCTGAATATATGTCCCTTTACTTATTTACTTATCTATTTTATTTAATACTTTTTTGAACTACTGTTCTTTCTATCCTATATTTTATCTGGATAAATATACCTCTATCAATATATAGGAAGTGTGATTATATTTGTTCCAGTTAATACGCTCTTGACTTGTGCAACATTAGAGTAACATTTTAACTTTCTGTTCCGGTCAAAAAAGATTAAAATATGAAAATAAAAGTTGATAATCGCGACGATGGAGGCCTTGACAGAAAAACACAGCAGATGCACTTCCGGTTAGCTAAGAAGCCGCCGCTAGCATCGGAGATGCTAATTAGCTTGACGTCAACGCGACCAAACGACAGAAACTCCGATCTGAGCGCTTCCTTCACAAACGAAAGGAGCTACTAGACAATCTTTAAACAACTAAACACAACGCAAAATCCGTTGTTACTCTTTCACGCTGGAGGTGACATACCTGCTAGCCTGAGCCCGGCTGCTAGCACCGGCAGCTAGGGCGCCATTTTGACGCTGTTCTCACCCGACCAACGTTAGCGAGATCTCAGCGCTTCCTGGCTGGCCCGGCGTTACAGTGACACCTAGCGGCGAGATGGATTATTACAACGCGAGTCCTTGCTGCAGTTTTTCCAATATACTTTATTTTTATGGCATGTAAATAATGTTTTTTTTTTTTTATTTTTATGAGTGATTTTTCCCAGCCTGCTACAGTCATGAGAGAGCTCCTAAAACAATCAACCTGTTCTTAGATATGAAGACTACTATATAAGTATTGTCATTAAATTGTACCACAAACTACTTATAAAGCAAAAAGTCACACCATCAGCATGTTGATATCTTAATTATTTTATGATCGGAAAAGTGCAAATTTCTGTTGTAGTTGACCATACATGACCCTGGAAATACTGACAATATTGACTTTGGAAAGTGTCTCTCTAGATGTCGACATCACTATCTGTGAACGGCCCTAATCAGCCTGTGCGATCAGCTGGCAGGTGCATCGGACCAGTTCTTCATTGTTTTGTAGTTTTTGCCTTCGCCCCCGATCAACCGATGCGCTTCTGTCATCGGTTGATTAGACGCGGTCGCCGATTCCCCTGGGTCCTCGCTCGGCCCCTGGGCATCGACTCCCTTTAATGGCAAAACCCCAGATGTTTCATTTCCGCACCTCTGGGGGAACAAGACTGCGGAATAGCATGGATCCTTGTTCAGTGTTTGAAAGTTAACGACATCCCAGAGGAAAGACAGCCGATGAAACGCAATTAGACGGTCCGCCCAGGCCCACATTAGGCGGCCGATACTTTGACACGTGCGCGTCGGTTCCACAGATTCCTGCGCTGGGGAATCAGATGGCTCCTGGATGTCGATACATTGATATCCCCCTCAGTTGCTTGCTTTTGCTCGGAGTGGGTGCAGTACACACACACAGACTCACACACACACACACACACACTCCGTGCTTGTCATTTTGTGGGTTAGCGGATCCTTTGAAGATGTATGCGCCACTGGCCGTGAGCGGGCGAGACGCATCAGAGGGAGCGAGAAGCGGCTGTTTTTGTTGTCGTTGTTTATGCTGTTATCATTTCATGGTGATAGACCGCAGCTTTGAGAGAAGCTGGCCGTGCCCGTGGGCCCGCGGCCAGACCAGCAGCCGGTGGGCGGAAGTGTAGCCGAGCAGCGAGAGGGCGGCGGATTTGGAAGGAAGTCTGAAGTCGTCTTTTCTGTGTCTCATTAAAAGCACATGAGAGCGTAGCGCCGCCGCCCCGCGCCACCCACTCAGCTAGCGTACCTACCCGCTTGCTCCGACACGCACAAGAAAATTCTTCCCACACAGGCTCGGGCCGCAGGTGAGAGGGGAAGGATCCGGCAGAGGCAGGATAAGCCCGCTATTAATAAGTCCAAGAGAACATGGAGTCTGTGCTGGTTGTCGGGTTCATTACTGTAATGCGCGGCCATGCAGAGTCACAGCGGTGGCGCGTGAGTGTGTGTGTGTGTGTGTGTGTGTGTGTGTGTGTGTGTGTGTGTGTGTGCAGGGCATCTGCTGGCCAAGCTCCACACAGGTATGCCTCAGACAACTCCTGGACAGAAGAGAAATAAAAGGGGTATCGTCAGCTCTGAGTTTTACTACTATAGTTCTGAGTTTACCGACCGAATGTGCAGAAATCGTGCGCGTGAAGCCGAGCGAGTTCATGTTGTGCTCATCGGACGCCGTCTCGCTTCAAAACACACGTGAGCGTTTGGTGAAGCTGGACAGGAGGAGCCACGTGACCTGGACCAGAGCCTCTCCTGGACCAGCTAGATGTTACTTTGTTGAATTTCAACAGGAAGTGAGAGTCCAGAAAGGACGGAAAAGGAGCAACGCAAGAAAACAGTTGTCAATGTGTGCATGAAAGCATCAGAATAGTCACTCATTCATTCTCGACACCACTTATCCTGCTCAGCCCCGCTGTGATTGGACCATAGGCGGGATCACCGCCGACCAACCACAGGGACTCGTATAGAAACACATCTCAAACCATGGAGGGTCTCCAGTGAAGCTCCTGCATGCGTTTGGACGGCGAGAGGAACCCGGAGAACCCCGAGGAACCCACGCAGACGAGGAGAACGTGGAGACTCTGTCGGCCCCCTGTGGGAATCCAACCCGCGACCTTCTGGCTGAGAGGCCGAGGCTCCAACCGCCATCCGAATGCTTCTTTCAGATACTTTGGATGGATTCTGAAGAAAACAGTTGAAGGTGTTGGTTCAGACAAAAGTCAGAGGAGCTTGTTTGCGCCCTGGTGACCTCAGCTATCTCTGAAGGACATCACCGGCAGGAACTCTGCTCTTCCTGGTGTCCACAGGAAGACTTTGTCCGTGTTTTACCCGGCGGCTCAGGGACAGAGTGGTATCTTATCTGTAAACAGCTGTTACAGCCCTCTTCAACACTTTATGGAGGACTTTACTGCACAGTTTATGGAGGAGATGTTAGAACAGCCTGTTGAGTCAGACAGATGTTGGGAGAACTTGAGCAGGAGCTGTGACGTCTTCTGATCCACCCCCTCCTCACCATCATCTGTTCAGCACACGTCCTCTTGTGCTTTCTTTTCCACGTGAACAAAGCATCTGCACAGCAGCCACATCAGTCACACACACACACACACACACACACACACACATCTTTGTTGCATCCACTGCGTTTTCCAGTCAGGTTCTGGTGAGAAGATGCTCACTCTGCTTCCTGAGTGCAGCCTCCGCGGGGTTCCTCAGGGTTCTCCGGGTTCCTCCCACCGTCCAGACACATGCAGGAGCTTCTTGGAGACCCTCCATGGTCCAGACGTGTGGATGAGAGGGTGAAGGGTTGGACGTCTCTGCACGTGTCCCTGTGATTGGTCCAGGGTGAACATGCCTCTGGTCCAATCCCAGCAGGGATGAGCTGCACAGAGCGCTGGATAATTGGTGTGGAAAATGACTGAAAGGATGAAAAAGGAAACCTTCGCCGTCCTTTCTGACAAACCCTCCATCCGGCGAGCAGACCTTCCGAGCCGCTGCTCCAGTCCCAGTTAGCATCGGCGTGTTTCGGCCGCAGGGGAACGGCCGTCCTTCCCGTCCGTCCGGCCGACACGGGAAAAATGTAGCCTCTCCGCTGACTTCCATTTTCTGAATTGATGACGGCGGCTCAGCCGTTCCTCGGCGCTCCTGTTCGGACACGCCGGCTCCTAATTGGCCGGGACGGGGGGGGTCTCCGTTGGCCGTCCGCTCGCATCAGCGGCCCATTTATCTGCTGTCTGCGGTGGCGGCCCCGCGGGCGAGCGAGGCCTCGGGGTCTCCTCGGCGGGACCGGCTCCGACCCGCCTCGGCCGCCGCCGCCGCTCCTCTGCGGGCCAGGAGGCATTTAAATGCTAATTCTCCCTGGATGTCATCGATCGCCCGGCTCGCTGCGACGTTCTGACGGCTGCTGGGTCGGGGTTGTTTCTTTTTTTTTCAATATTGTGCAAGCGGTGCAGTTCCCCCGCCGAATCGATAATGCACGCCGTGATTAAGTCGAGATGTTTCCCCGGACACGCGGCGGGACGCCGAGGAGACGGCGTTTTCTCGGCGTCTGCAAAAGACGGTTTTGCTGGCGGGTAATTCCGGTCCGGTCCGCCTTTAGCATCACGAGCGCTAAGCACTTAAGACGAGTCCTTCTGCTCCCGCGGCGGGATCAGGACTGACCCAAAAATCCCATTTACCGGGAGGCGGCGGGGGGCCGGCTCGGGGCGGGGGGGCGGCGGGAGAACCTTCGGAGGAACCCTGAAAGTTCTAGTTTCTAATCCCGGCTCTGTTCCCTCTCCTCCTCCCGAACAGCCTGAAGACCACCCTGAAGAAGAAGCTGTCCGGCGACGTGGTCAACCTGTCCGGCATCCCGCTGTCCGGCCGGGACGTCCACCGCGTGGCCTTCTACCTCCAGAGCAGCAGCGACGGCGTGTCGGCCGTGGACCTGAGCTTCACCGAGCTGCAGGACGACGGCCTGCGCCTGCTGCTGCCGCACCTGGGCCGCCTGCCCAAGCTGGCCGTGCTGGCCGTCAACGGCAACCGCCTGACGACGGCCGTCCTGAAAGACCTGACGGACGCCGTGAAGGATCCCAAGAAGTTCCCCAGCCTGGCCTGGATCGACCTGGGGAACAACGTGGACATCTTCACCGTGCCGCAGCCGCTGCTGGTGGCTCTGCGCCGCCGCTTCGGGCTCCGCAGCAGCCTGCCCACCATCTACGAATACAGAGAGGCGCAGGGGTTCGGGGGCTACAACCCCAACATGGAGACGTCGGTGGAGGAGCCCAGCATCTACGAGGAGGAGCGAGAGGACGAGGAGGAGCGGGAGGAGGACGACGACCGGCTGGAGCTGCGGTCCTGGGGCTTCGGAGGAGGAAGCCTGTCCAAAAACGTGCCGCTGCAGTTCTGCGGGAGGTGATGGTCCGGCGCCCCTCCGCTCCAGACCCCCGGACCCCCCACACGTCCCTCAAGACGCCCCGACTCCACGAGACGAGTGACACCGCGGCGGCGGATCGAGTCCATCTTCATTCGGGTTTGGCAAAAACAAGGATTCCCGGCATTTCTCATTCGGCGTCCTCCCATGGAAAGGTGCCTTGCTCAAGGGCACTTCACCTTTGGCTATGGAGGGTTAGAATGTCCGTTCCCAGAGCGTCGGCACCTCGCTGAGGGACACCTTTGCTTCTCTCTCCTCTCAGACACAACTCAGCATCACCGGGGCTTCCAACCCACGACCCTCCCAGCCTTTTCTAAAATACCCCCTGCGGCTCTCCAGTCAGCCATGCTGGATTTCAATTTGAACGATGGAATTTATGCACCGGGCCCCGAGGGAGGCCACCGGGCCGCGAGGGAGGCCACCGGGCCCCGGGGGAGGCCGGGAGGAAGGCGATGGCGCCATAAAGAAGGCGATGACATGTCATGGCTCTCCTCTCCATCGCACCCGTCCTCGTCGTGCTGCCGCCCTTCATGACTCTTGGTGTTGTTTCTCCTGGTCTCCGGGACGGAGACACCGGCATGTTCCCGTTCCCTTTCCTTCCAGGACTGCGGAGAAGGTTTGGGGGTGTTCGCTGAGAGGACGAACCCCGACCCGTCCTGCGGTCCATGTGGTCTCCTTTCTGTTTACAGGAGGGTCTGATCACTTCTGTTTACCAGCTCCTTAATGACATGAGCTTTGTGTGTGTGTGTGTGTGTGTGTGTGTGTGTGTGTGTGTCGACAGTGACATAATTAAAGTGTGCAGTTCTGTGTATGTGTGTGTGTTTGTATGTGTTGTGGACATGAAGAGTAAATTACTACCTTTGATGGCGGAAATGAAATGTTTACTCATTTGCACTTTAAGGACAGCTCGGCCCCTGAACACACACACACACACACACACACACACACATGCAAACTGTGTTTTGTTTGTTTTCATGAGGTTTGTCACAGCAAAGCGGGCGCTCCCTGACAGACCGTCTCTGCCGGCGTCCTGATTCGGGCGGTCAAACAGATCAGCGCCCGCTGAGGATTTGTGGTAAAAGTGATGTTTGCCTGCTGCTGTCGCTTCAAAAAATAAACTCCTTTTGAACGGACGTCGCTCTCTCCTGTGGACTTTTTCTTCTATTTCGGCCCCTCGGCTGGAAACTGTAAATCTGTGACATCAAGGGTGACATCACAGATGACATCACAGATGACATCACTGGTGCGGTCGTGGTGAGTCGGAGGGCACTGATGTGAGTGATATTCGTAGGGATACAGTTCTTCTCTTTCAGACAATGCTGGCAATATGCTGATGCTCCAGGGGTTGGGTGTGTGTGTGTGTATGGGGGGTGTGTGTGTGTTGGGGGGGGGGGGGGGGGATGGAAGGGCCAGAGGGATGGGGGGGTGAAACCCATTCCCATGTCAGCAGTTAATCTTGTGTGAATGCGAGCGTTGCCCTGTGTGGACCTGTCAGAGGAAGAAAAATATCAACATCCTGCTGACGGGTAGCAGCTTTGCCAGCCAGGCATTTTCATGTTTTGCAAGGGGTGGGGGGTTACTGGGGGTTACTGGGGGTTTTGGGGGGGTGGGGGGGGTTAGAAGCCATCCATCGTTGATCCCGTTGCCTCCCTTTTAGCAAATTGTCAAAAAACAACAGGATCCCTCTCTGTTTTGCAGACAGCACCCAAATGCCCTGCAGACACTCAGAAGTTCAAGCCCTTTATGAGAAAGCAGCTTATGACACACACACACACACACACACACACACACACACACACACACACACGTGCAGCAAGGAGTCGACATTATACTTCATTTGTACATTTAACGCTCCGTCCAGTTCACTGGATGCACTGAGAGCTACATGAGCGCGCTGTAATGCAAACCTTCGATGCTAATGAGGAAATTATATTACAGATAACACACACACACACACACACACACACACACACACACACACAGACACACACACACAGCATGTGTAATACACACACAGATTGTGCATAACAGCTTGGTATTCACACACACATTGTGCAAATGGGTGTATAATACACACTCACATACAGTGTGCATGGAAGAAGATAATACACACACGCACATACAGCATGGAACTAATGCGCACACACACACACACACACACACACGCACTGCAATGTACACAGCAGCATAGAATAGACACAAACACAGTGTATGCACAAGTATATAACACACACACAGTGTGTATACCAGTAAATATTACACATGGACTGTGTACGGCAGTGTATGATACACACACACCGTGTGCTCACCAGTATATAACACACACACGCAGAGTGTGTACACCAGTATAAACACACACACACAGTGTGCACACCGGTGTATGATACACACACACACACACACACAGTGTGTGTACAGTACACCGGTGCAGCAGTGTGTGTGTGGTGTTCAGGCGTCCCAATCAAAACCTGGAATCCTGAAGTGACTCACAATTTTTACGATGATTTGCAAATAACAAAATGAATAAATAAAACAGCTCTCGGCTCCTCTTCCCACTCCTGCACATTTTTAAGTTATGGATTATATTTTGGTTTTATTTGTATTCATCCGTACGTATGGATGACGGCGAAGATGTTACGTAAGCGTATCTCCTTGAATTTGAGCGTTCCTTGTAGTTTGTAGCCGTAGATGTCAGCGATCTTCTGCTCCATATCCACCGTCACCATGACAACCCCTCAACCCGCCAATCAAGACGATCGTCATTCGGTCTTTAACTGAAAAGTACCGATGAAGCGCAGTTATTCATTCATCCATTCATCCACATCTATAATCCCATGTTCATGGAGCCCATCTGAGCTGTGATTGGCCAAAAGTCGAGGTTCACCCTGGACCCGTCAAACACGGGAACACACGCGTGTGTTTGAACCGCTGCGCCGCTCTGCCAGAAGAAATGAACTGCAATTACAGTCAACGACTTATTAGTGTTCTGCTAAAACCCTGCTGGACCAAAGAAGACGGCAGTTTGGAGCCTCCAGACCAACAACCTGCAGCCTGGAAGCCAGACTGACGCCATCTACTGGTGGCTGGACGTGGCTGAGGAACCAGGAAACATGACGGACGAGGGTTTAGGAGAAATATAATATCTGGGTGACAGGAGAGGAGGAGGAACACAACGGGCAACGGCCCTGGGGTGGAGGTGGAGGTGGAGGTGGAGGTGGAGGTTTGCTTCTCAGAGTGGTTTCTCCTCAAACTTAAACTCAACCGAGGGACACATGAAACAAGATAAACATCATGTGTTGTTCGACAGTTTGAGTTGATTTAAGATGTGTGTGTGTGTGTGTGTGTGTGTGTGTGTGTGTGTGTGTGTGTGTGTGTTTCACAACGCTGCAGATTGGACTTCCTCTCAGGGTTGGCTGCAGATTCTTGAAGCCTCACATTTAGTCTGAACATGTCTTTTTGGGTCTCATCCAGTGTTATTTTGACAAGTAAACCCCCGGAGAAATATGTTCTGTGTGTGTGTGTGTGGGTGTGTGTGTGTGTCGAATGGGGGTCCTGGTTCTGACACACACACACACACGCACGCACACACACACACACACACACACACACGCTGAAGAGCAGAAATGAAAGTGATTTCCAAAAAGCCACTCTTACAATGAATGAGTGATTCTTTGCTTTTCTTTGCAAATTAACATTTTCTCTTTCACCTGAAATTATTTGTGTGTGTGTGTGTGTGTGTGTGTGTGTGTGTGTGTGTGTGTGGGCGCGTGCACGTGGGTGGGTTGAGCTGAAGTGTGAAAGCAACCTGAGAGAACAAGTGAGAACAGAGTTTTGTGTGTGTGTTTTGTGTGTCTGTGTGTGTGTGTGTGTGGAGCTGAATCAGCGTTTAAACATTCTCTGGAACACGAATGAACTCCGAACCCTTGGTGTGTGGAGTCTGCTTGGGGTTCCTCAAGGTTCTCCAGGTTCCTCCCACCGTCCAAACCCATGCAGGAGGTTGAGTGGAGACCAGACCTGGTCCAGATGTGTGAAGGAGAAGGTGAATGGCTGTGTGTCTTTATATGTAACTCTGTATAATATAATATAATATAATATAATATAATATAATATAATATAATATAATATAATATAATATAATATAATATAATATAATATATGAAACCCTGAAAGCTTGACTGTCTCACTTTATCACACGTTTGTACTTTAAAACTCCTCTTTCACCACTTCTCTGAGGCTTCCTTCAGTTTCTATGAACTACATTTCCCTACTGGAGTTGTAGTCCCAAACCGCCGGCGCTGAAGGGCTGGTGCCGACACGACAGGCGGTGCTGTGGCTTCCTCTACTGGTTCACGGTGGGATAACCGAGACCGGGTCCACAGTGAGATCTTCTGGATCTGTGAGAGAAGGTGAGAGAAGGTGTCTCAAACCCACACCTCCACAGATGCAAACATCTCAGCCGTACCATCACGTGGTGGGATTTTTAATGATGTATTTGGAATGAAGAAGTCGTGACGCTAAGAGGCTAAAAGCAGAAACCGTTTTCCAAAACATTGGCTAAACATGGTGTTTCCACGGCAACATCTCATTTTCAGTGGAACGTAACTTTTAGCTGTCGGCCACATCGGCGAGTTGAGCTGCTGCAGAACTTTGGTTCATCTCCTCTTCCTTCACGACGGAAGTTCATGCAAAGGTTGTTTTTGTCAGCTAATGCGGTTTCTTTGAGAGGAAGGAGGAGGATGAAGAGGAGGAGGAGGAGGAGATGAAAAGGATGCCTTGAGGAACCGTTTACCGAACGTTTGACCACCAAAGCCCAGATCCAGCACGCATCATAAAGCCGTCGCTGACCTTCTCCTGGCCTCTGAGAGCTTCTCAGCTGCCAGGTGTTTGCTCCTCGCTGGGAGGAACAACCAGGCGTGGAAACCCAGAAGACTCTCGGGCTCCAGGGGTCAGAAGGTTAGAAGACACGGTCAGACGCAACATCTGACAGCAAACACTGACTGCAAATCCGGTCGAGAAGGTGGCGCCACCTGGTGGTCAGATCACAGAAACGCTCTTGAGGGACCTTCTCCGGCTGAGATGAGCTGGAGAAGATCCCCCGAGAGGAGATTCGTCCTCCGGGAAACGATGCAAATGTGGATCCGTCGGCTTCCCGCCGAGATCCTCAGGTGGAGCTCGGAGACTTCCATCCACAGAGACCAGAAGATGTGAAATCAGCCCCGTTGACGCATTAGCTACCAGAGCTTCTGCAGGAACATCTTGTGAATCTGAGTCTCCATCATGGTCATCAAGAAGAAGACCTTAAGATGGCTGGAGGCTTGAGGAGATCGGGGGCCGAAATGGCACCTCCTGCACGGCCCTACAAGGAGTGAAGGTCTGAGCTCCTTCTGAAGGACCAGAGGAACCTCGGTGGGGAACCTCATTCCTTCTTAGGAACCTCAGTGGACGATGAAGTTGCAGATGACATTGTGATCTCTGGTGCGGTTGGGAGTGGACGGGGCTACAGGAGCTGGAGATGAAGAAGATGGAGAAGTTCAAATAGGAATGGAGAGGGTGGAGAGGAGGTGGAGGGACGTGTGCAAGCAGGTTGGAACCGATGGAGAAAAGTGTATCGGCAAGAAGGAAAGGAAAGCTGGAGAAGATGGAGGTGAGAAGAAGCCGTGGCGTCTGAGACACAGAGGAGAAGATGTGGAGGTTCTCCTTGGGAGAGAGGAGGACGGAGAGGATCAGGAATGAGTCCATCAGAGGGACAGTGCATGGGCGATGTTCTGGAGATAAAGTCACACTGGGACGGTCTAGACGTGGATGGAGAAGATCTGGGAAGAAGGAAGCTGAGGTCTAGAGGAAGACCAGAGAGGAGCTTTATGCATGGAGGAGAAGAGGACACGAAGGTGAGGGTTAGATGGAGGCAGGTGATTGGCTGAGGAGACCCTGGACGGAGCGGCAGACAGGAGAAGAAGGAGATATGGATGTTCTACAGATGTTTCTACAGCCTCCTGAGCTGAAACCAGCGCTCCAAACATCTCCATCCTCCAGTTCCAACTTTCCTGCTCTCACATGGGAGGAGAATTCAGGCCAAATCCAAAGCTCAAAAGTGTGTCACCTCTGGCCTGGGGCCTACACACACACACACACACACACACACACACACACACACACACACACACACACACACACACACACACACACACTCACACATGCGCTCACACACAAACACACACACCACCGTGCAAATTCTAATGTGGCTGTGTGAAATCCAACCCCACACCCGGTCGCTGTCAGATGTTCTGGTTTCTCCTCGATGGTCCAACCTTCTCCGCCCGCGGCTCGGCGGCGTCTGCATGCTAAGAACGACTTCTCTCCGCTCTCTGGCGCCCCCCAGCGGCGCCTCTGGGTACTGCACCCGTCGGTCCGCGGCTCCTCCTACCGGCGCCTGCGGGTACTGCACCCACAACCTCCTGCAGCCCCCCCGCCGTGGAAACGCGCTTCTTCTGCAAAAAAAAACAAAAAAACACAAATAAACAGAGATCATATATATATATATATGTTTATATCTTTGTCTACATTATTATATGTTTCATTAGCAATAGCGTCTTTTGGATAAATGACAGTTATGATCCGGGTCCTGATCCCTGCAGCAACTGTTGAGGAAGGCGCTTATTCATGGATTCGGTCCGTCCGTCCTGCACACACACACACACACACACACACACACACACACACACACACACACACACACACACACACACACACACACACACACACACACGCAGACACACACGCACGCACACACACACGCTTCTTTACGGATCGTGTCCGCCCACCGCGGGTGACGCGGCGCCGCCGATTGGCCGCTAAAGATACCGGCGCGGCTGTGCGCGCGTCGATTGGCCGCGGCCCCCCCGGCCATTACGTCATGCGCGCTCCGCTCACGGCCAGCTGGAGAGAGGGAAGACGTCATGGTTTGATTCCGGTGCACCGGAGATGGTGTCCGTCCCGCCGCTGCGAGCAGAAGCCCTGCACCGGGACGCGCAATGAAGGTGGGTCGCTTCTTCCGCGCCGCGGACGGACGCGCATGGCGTGGCGTGGCGTGGCGTGGCGTGGCGTGGCGTGGGCGCCGCCGCGGAGGGTCAAATCAAAATTTGTGATTTGATTTATTTTTTGCGCACGGCGCTGCAGCCACACGCACGCTCCCCGCGCGTTGAACCGATATCCGCGCATGTATGTTTTGCCGCGCCGGCGGTGTGTTTTGGGTTATTTGGAACCGGAATTCCGGACTCCCCACGGACCCGCGCAGGCGGACCCACGCAGACGGATCCGCGCAGGCGGATCCACGCAGGCGGACCCGGACGAACCCGTCCCGACCCCGGCGTGGCGGCTCGCCGCTGCGGCGGGCTCCTAATCCGCTCTAATGAGATGGAGTGTGTGTGTGTGTGTGTGTGTGTGTGTGTGTGTGTGTGTGTTTGTGTGTGTGCGTGCGCGTGCGCGGGGGTTGTTTTTGGGAGACGTCACGGCGACGAGCGAGGATCACCCCTGTCCGAGGTGCGCGTGCGTGTCAGACGGGACGCACGGCAGAGGAAAGGCAGCTGATGAGGATGAGGAGGATGAAGGTCGCGGAGGCGGGGATGATGTCATCGGTGCTCCGAGAGCGCGCGGGTCAGCAGATCCGGGCGTCAATCAATCAATCCATCGATCAATCAAGAGACGGGGGGGGGGGGGGCGAGCTGTCAATCATCGCTGTTGTCCTTTCCCTGCTGCTGATTGGACGGCGTGAAGGTGAAAGTCCTCCCGCAGGTTCTGGGTTCTCCTCCGGCCGTCCTGGAGGAGACTCTGGGAGACCCGAGGAGAACCCGTCCTGGGAAGGTCCCTGGAGTGGACCTTGGGGGGGGGGATGATCGTATCTTCTCCAAAGGTCAGGTGTGTTCGGGATCTCCTGGTCCGGACGGGGATCCTGAATGCAGCATTTGGGGGAATTAAGCCCTGCGGGCGCCGCGGCAGGAGGCGGACCGTCTGCCCGTCATGATATCACTGCAACGTGAGGACGGACAGCCGATCGACCGGCGTCTCTCCGGTCCCCCCGGTCCTCCCGGTCCCCCCGGCCCTCCCTCCCGCCGGCTGGCACCGGCGCGGGGGGAACCCCGTCCGTGGCGCTGCATGCAAATGAAGGCTCCCCGTCGCAGGCGTCACTCGGTTTAAACCAAAGCCGAGTCATAGAGATCCGCTGCAGTGCGAGACAGCGGGGCTGTCAGGACAGGGAGGAGGAGGAGAAGAAGAGGAGGAGGAGAAGAAGAAGAGGAGGAGGAGAAGAGGAGGAGGAGAAGAAGTAGAGGAGGAGAAGAAGAGGAGGAGAAGAAGAGGAGGAGGAGAAGTAGAGGAGGAGAAGAGGAGGAGGAGGAGGAGGACAGAGTCTCCAGGAGCAGGAGCTGAAGGTTGGCAGGTCTGACTGGACCCTCTGCACCAAACCGAGCCCATGGGTTCCTCAGAGAGCCCTGGTCCAAGGTGTGGAGGTGGGATGAGCTGCAGGTCCTCCTGGTCCTCCTGGTCCCCCCTGCATCCCAGGCGGGTCACACACTCTGACCTGGCCAGGCAGGATCTGGACTGACTAAACCCACACTCCTGCCTGCTGGGAGGCAGAGGGTCCAGGCTGCTGGAGCTGCTCATCATGTTTAGATGTTCTGCTCACACACACACACACACACACACACACTGCCTTTTTAAGGCACAGTTTGCAAATCCCTTTACCATGCATGCAGATTCAAAGTTTCCCCCCTCAAGCTCAACTCTTTGCAGCCCCCAAATACACACACACACACACACACACACACACACACACACACACACACACACACACCAGAGTGCTGGAATGTAGCTGATGCTACGCCAGGTTGCTGAATGAATCAGCGGCTCGCTGCAGGAGTGTGTGTCTGCAGGCGTGAGGCCGCCGCCTAACAGGGTTCACCTGACATATGCGAATGAGGATAATGGAAAATAGAAATCTCCAAACAGGCGTGAGGCCTGGCGGCGGCGGCGGCAGTGGCGGCGGCGGCGGCGGCAGCGGCGGCAGCAGCGGCAGCAGTAGCGATGGCGTTCTTAGCGTCTGCATGCACCAGAGCCCTGAAAGATATGAAATATTCAGGGCGTTCATCTCAAGGCCAGTTTGTGGCGTCCCACTCGCTCCAGGTCTTGAATATATCCGTTTCCCCCGTGACCCATTTAGGCCTGTCCGGGGCCTCACACACACACACACACACACACACACACACACACACACACACACACAGTCTGTCAAAATTAATGCGGGGCCCGCCGAGTGTTTCTTGTTTCTGGCAGATCGGCTGTCAGGGGTCGGGGTTTGACCGTGCACGTAAAGTGGGTGCATGTTGGTGAAATGGCGGCGCCTCCACGGGCTGACGCACAAACGTGCGTGAACGGCGGCGTTCCAGAGACAGGAAGTATCTCCTCCTTTGTGCTGCTCCCTTCAGGGTCTCCACAGCCAATCATCTGCCTCCATCCCACAGCCTGTCCTCCTCGCCGCTGCCCATAAACCTCCTCTCCGGTCTTCCTCCAGACCTCCTCCACCCTCGGCATCTTTCTGCCCGGACCTCCTCCGCTGTCCACGTCCCAACCGTCTCCACGTGGCTTCATCTCCAGAACATCTACCGAGCGCTGTCCCTCAGGAGGAGAAGATGTGTTCTGGATGTTTCCTCAGAGCCGTCATGTTCCTCCTGACCTCCTGCCACAAGCGGCCACTGAAAAAGCCACGTCCTGGAGGGCATTTTTATCCGTCCCTCAGCGGCGGCGGCGCCGTGGCGTCCCGGCCTCTGAGCGGGCGCCGCATATAGCGCCTGCTCTGGGATTACATAAGGAGTCCTTAAGCGGGTGTCCGAGGTCGGAGCGCTGGTGCCGGGAGCCCGGGGGCCGGGAGCCCGGGGGGCCGGCCTGTGGAGCCCATTGTTCGGGGCCACAGGGCTTCCATTCTGCTCCTGTCGCCCGTCGATTCCTGACCCCGAGGGAGGAGGAACACAAGGCGGCCGTGTTCTCCCGCGGCAGGAGCTCCGCCGCCATCGGACGGCCGGCCTCCCTCTCGCCGGCCTTCGGCCCGCCGCGTGCCCGGCTTGTTTATCAGGTCGTAAAACCAAATAATGGGTTTTAACGGGCGTCTCCTGGGAGAGGATCATTAATAGCAGCTCTGAGGGGCTCCTTCTGTCTAATGAGCTTTAACCTCAGGCGCTGCTTAAGAGCTCTGCTGAAGCCGCCGTGTCTCCTGAAGCCGCTCCTCGTCCTCGGCCGTCCACGACGCCGGGTTATCGATCGGGTTAATGCGTCCGGAGGCGAGCCCGGCCGTGCACGGGCCGGCGCGTCAATGTCCCGGCCCGCCTGGGGTATCCGGTGTCTGAGCCCGAGGCGTCTCCGTCGGGGGAGGTTCTCCTGGAGGTCCAAGAACATGGCAGAAGAAACCCGGTCTGGAAGCGATGGTTGCGCTCCAATTGCAACCTCCCGTCTTACTGAGAGCGGGGAGCGGGGCAAAGTTGCATCAGTGAGCCTCCAACCCCAAAAACAACGGAGTCAGACCCGCCTCCAGAAACCCTCCTGAGCTGCTCCACAACCAGAAGACCTCATTTAAAGGTCAGCCAGTCGCCCGGCGGGTTTGACGGAGCGATTTGAAGGCCGACACGCCCCCCCCCCCCCCCCCCCCCCCCCCCCCCCCCCCCCCCGGCGGGGACATTTAACGGCGGCTGTCAATCACTCGGACATGAAAAGGATTCAAATGCAGGCTAAACCAGATCAGCCTCACTGAGGCTGCCGTGCTCAATATTTCAGTGACTCACTAGTTTTATCTTTTATAACGTATTCCTGGGGATTCGAAAATCCCGTGATCCTTAAAAGCTCTGCTCCGATGGCTTCCGATCAGAAGGTCGGCGGTCGGATTCCCCGCTCGGCGGCGGATTGCCCGGCGGCTCCGCTCGTGCGTGGACGGGGGGGGCGGTTGTACTTGCGAGGGCTCTGAAAGCACAGTTTCCCAGAATCCCGGAGCGTATTGATTTCAGATCAGATGCGCAGCGTCGACCGGCTGGGTGAAACCGGAGGTCGGTGGCGAGGAGGAGATCCCTCCGAGCGGAGACGCCAGCCGCGCACTTTGCCGGAAATCCCGGGAAACCTCGACGGCAGGAAGTCTGTGGCGTGTGCGCGGCGGGCAAACGTGCCGTGAACCTTCCTGAAAACACATCTGTGTGTGATAAATCCATTTTCTGGTTGCCGCCGCGCCTCATGGACGTCTTAATGAGCTTGTGGCGCCGCTAGCTGGCCGCTGCGTCTGCGTTTTCCCAGGCTGCTCCACCGGGACCAGAGGGAAACACACTCCAGCTTGTCCACGTTTCTCTGATATGTGTGTATGTGTGTGTGTGTGTGTGTGTGTGTGTGTGTGTGTGTGTGTGTGCAGGCGGGGGCCTCGTCCATGTGGGCGTCATGCTGCGGGCTGCTGAACGAGGTGATGGGCACCGGCACGGTGCGGGCGCAGCAGCCGGGCTTCGGGGCCGGCGCCGGGCCCTTCCGCTTCGCCCCCAGCGCCGGGTACTCCACCTACCCCCCCACCACGGCGGGGGGGGCCGGCCAGCTCTGCAAGGCCTGCGGGCTGGCCTTCTCCGTGTTCAGACGCAAGGTGAGCCCGGAGAGTTCCGCGGACTCGGGGGAACGTCGCTGTGCATCAGCGTGAATGGAGAAAGACGGTTAGCATGTTTGATTAGCGGTAAATGTAAACATTGTGGACAATAAACACATGAGGATTCAAACATTCATCCTTTTTTTTCCATCTGGCTCGTCCTCCTTGTAATTCAAGCTGTATTTATTCACCCTTCATTCATTCATTCATTCGTTCGTTCATTCATTCGTTCGTTCATCATCCTTCTGTCAGGCCTTTGGGGGCGGAGCCTGTCCCAGCTGTGATTGGGTGAGAGGCGGAGTTACGCCGGACCAATCAGGGCCACATATAGAGACAGACAACCATTCACACGTCTGCACCATGTAGGGTCTCCGCTGAACCCCCTGCTGGTGTTTGGATGGCGGGAGGAACGCGGAGAACCTGAGGAACCTCACGCAGGCACGGGGAGAACATGGAGGCTCCACAAAGGGACCTTCTTGGTCCGGGGGTCGGGGGTCAGGGGTCGGAGGTCAGGGGTCGGGGTCTGGTTTGGGGGAGGTAACGTCCACAATCATCCAGATGTCTCTAACCTGGGGGTTGGAGGAGGAGTGTGTGTGTTGACCTTCTGAAGTCCACTTCCTCATCCACAGCTTCCACTGCCTGTGGCCTCCGAACGCAGCGCGCGCACACACACACACACACACACACACACACACACACACACACACACACACACACACACACACACACACACAAACAAACAGACATTACATCACAGCGCCCAGGGATGACAGGGATGAGTGTGTGTGTGTGTGTGTGGTTGTGTAATCCTCCTCTGCGCCGTGTCAAGGTGATGTAATGGTTGCTGGTTGCGTGATCTGTCTGTTATTTTCACGGTGCGTTTGAGGACCTGCTGATGGTTCGGGTTCCTCACACTCTTATGCTGTTTCTCAATGAGAAGCTCTGAAAGACCCTCAACCAATCACCTGCCTCCATCTAACCTTCTCCTTTCACCCTCGCTAACTTCCCGTCCTCTTTCCCTCCATCCAGAACCTCCACCTTCAGCATCCTTCTCCCCAGATCTTCTCCATCGCTCCTCTGTCCACGTCCAAACCATCTCAGCCTGACCTTATCTCCAGACCATCTACCATGTCCCGTCCCTGTGATGGACTCCCTCCTCTCCGTCCTCGTCCATCTCTACCTCCTGTCTTCTCCTCCGTGTCTCCAAACCCGACGCCACGGCTGCTCCTCACCTCCATCTTCTCCACCCTCTCCCGTGCTCCACCTTCTCCACCTCAGCGTTCTCCTCATCCACCCTCATGTAGGGAAGCGTCGTGGAGATGCTAACAACGGCGTTCAGACACGCCGCCATATTTATTCATGCTGGCATTTCCAGGATCTCCTCGCCGCGGCGTGTCAGGGGTTTAATGGCGGGCGGCAAACACCTCGCAGACACACCCGTGTGTGTGTGTGTGTGTGTGTGTGTGTGTGTGTGAAAGACAGATTAGCTAGCAAGGATCCCAGAGAAGTGTGTGTGAAGTTGGTGTCTGCAGAAGTAGAGCGTGTTTGTGCATCTGCGATAAGGAAGCGTCTCCGGCCGGGACTGACCTCCTTTCTCCGCCGTTTGAAGCGTCAGGAGGCGTCAGGAGGCGTCAGGAGGCCGAGGAGACGCTCAAATGTCAAACTTCAACCGCCGCCGTCTCGTCACTTCGCCTTTTTCTTTTCCTGAAAAAGCAGCGTTCTCGCCGAACCTCCGAGGGGCGGCGAGGGAACCGGTCCGTCGCGATTTCTATCTTCTAGTTCATCGCTTTTCCCCAAATTAAAAGCTCCTCCCGCCGTCAGCAGGTGGATGGAAGTATTTACCCCCCTTGATGCCTCCTCAATTATTCATCCGCCCAATCAGACGGAGCAGGTTGATCAATAATGAACCTCCAGGTCTCCTCCATCCTCCATCATTCATGGAAGCACCAGCAGAAGGTCCAGTAGGTGATGGAACTCTTTCACACCAAATGAATTCTATTTCCTCTTCCAGTCTGCAGTGACTTGTATGTTTGCACGCCGTCACGTGACGGCCTCATTTCAGACGCTCTCATGGAGTCAGCTCACGTCTGCGGAGCTTCTCGCCGCCGTCTGGATTCATGTCTGCGTCGTTCAGGTGACAAGGCTCCTTCCTGCGCGGAGCCTCCGTGGTCTCCTCGTGTCTGCGTGGGCTTCCTCGGGGTTCCTCAGGGTTCCTCAGGGTTCCTCAGGTTTCCTCGGGGTTCCTCGGGGTTCCTCAGGTTTCCTCAGGGTTCCTCAGGGTTCCTCAGGGTTCCTCAGGTTTCCTCGGGGTTCCTCGGGGTTCCTCAGGGTTCCTCGGGGTTCCTCAGGGTTCCTCGGGGTTCCTCGGGGTTCTCCGGATGTGTTTGGACGGAGGTTCATGGAGACCCTGCATGGTCCAGATGGCTTGACGTCCGTGTCTCCATGTGTTCCCCGGTTGAAGCCGGAGAAGGTCTTTTGAGAATGAACGAATGAGTGTTTGAGGAGCATCTCCTCTGTGGAATCCCGTCGACCTTTCATCGACTTGAGCCGGCGTCTGATTGTGTTTCCTCTCCGCAGCACATCTGCTGCGACTGTAAGAAGAGCTTCTGCGCCCTCTGCTCCGTCCTCCAGGAGAACCTCCGCTGCTGCACCACCTGCCACCTCCTGCGCGGCACCGCCTTCCAGCGGCCGCGGCTCATGCAGCTGCGGGTGAAGGACCTCCGCCAGTACCTGCTGCTGAGGAACATCCCCACCGACACCTGCAGGGAGAAGGAGGACCTGGTGGACCTGGTGCTCTGCCACCAGGGCGCCAGGGAGACACCCAGGGCGGTGGTGGTGGTGGAGGAGGACGAGGAGGAGGAGGAGGAGGAGGAGGAGGAAGAAGAAGAGGGAGAAGAAGAGGAGGAGGAGGAGGAGGTGGTGGAGGAGGAGGACACACGTGAGGAGGAAGAAGAAGAAGAAGAAGGAGAAGAAGGAGAAGAAGAAGGAGAAGAAGAAGACTCGGACAGTCTGCGCTCGCCCCCCTCCCCCACCCGCTCCGCCTCCCAGCACTCCCAGATCTCCACCTCTCAGGGAGTCCTGCTCAGCCCCAGCGGCAGCTCAGGGACCACCAGCCAGGTGGGACACCACACACACCTTCACACACCTTCACACACCTTCACACACACCTTCACACACCTTCACACACCTTCACACACACCTTCACACACCTTCACACACCTTCACACACCTTCACACACACCTTCACACACCTTCACACACCTTCACACACCTTCACACACCTTCACACACACCTTCACACACCTTCACACACCTTCACACACCTTCACACACACCTTCACACACCTTCACACACCTTCACAAACCTCCATGCACCTTCACACACACCTTCACACACCTTCACACACCTTCACACACCTTCACACACACCTTCACACACCTTCACACATCTTCACACACCTTCACACACCTTCACACACACCTTCACACACCTTCACAAACCTTCACACACCTTCACACACACCTTCACACACCTTTACACACCTTCACACATCTTCACGCACTTTCACAGCGCTTCACACACACCTTCACACACACCTTCACACACCTCCATACACCTTCACAGACCTTCACACACCTTCACACATACCGTCACACAGCTGCATACACACCTTCACACACCTTCACGCAACTTCAGACACCTCCATACACCTTTGCGCACCTTCACACACCTTCGCACACTTTCACACACTTTCACACACACCTTCACGCACCTTCATGCACCTTCACGCACCTTCACACACCTTCCCATGCCTTTTTACACACCTTCACACACCTTCACGCACCTTCATGCACCTTCACACACCTTCATGCACCTTTCCACCCCCCCACATCCTTTCACACACCTTCACGTACCTTCACACACCTTCACACCCCTCCACACGCCTCACACACCTCCGCACACCTTCACACACCTCACACACCTCCATGCACCTCCACACCCCTCCACACACCTTCACAGCCCTCCACAGAGCTCCACAGAGCTCCACAGAGCTCCACCTGTGGATGTTCCTCCCTGGTCCTCCATCCTGGTGCAGCAGAGCTGCAGTCAGACATGGAAGCAGCTGCTTCTCTTGAATGAAAGCCTCCTCCGTGTTTCCTTCTCGCTCTCCATTCACCCTGAAAAGATCTCAGCTGGCGTCCATGTGACGGCTGGAAACAGCTGCGTGGCCGTGCACGCCGTGCACGCCGTGCACGCCGTGCACGTGCGCGGAGCCTTCATCCCGGCCGGCACGCCAGCTTAAGCCCTCTGCCTTTTTTTAGGTCTGAGTCTGTTACGTAACTCCTGGTGAGAACCTCCAGCGGCAGCAGCTGCAGCAGAAGCTGCACGTCTCCAGAGATGATGTGTCAGAGGGCTTCCACCCCCCCGCCCCGTGCACGGCCAGGAGCGTGCACGTGGAGGGCGGCCTGTTCAACGGCGGCCGGATGGGATCTGCTCGTTGGGTCGCTTTCCAAAAACAGTTGTGCCGAGTTGGTTTGAGGCGAGACGTGGAGCTCGAAGCTGCGTGATGGTGGAACTGCTTGTGGTGGATCTGCGTGATGGTGGAGCTGTGGAATGGTGAAGCTGCATGATGGTGGAGCTGCGTGATGGTGGAGCTCAAAGCTGCATGATGGTGGAGTTGCGTGATGGTGGAGCTGCGTGATGGTGGTGGAGCTGCGTGATGTTCCAGCAGCTCGCGAGCCGTGCTGATTGGCTGCTCTCGCTCACGAAGACGAATAGCGTGGGAGAAGCACGTTGCCGATATTCACTCGTTCATCGATTATCCTGCAGTCGGGGTCGGAGTCCATCGCTGCTGTGATTGGACGTGAGGAGACCTTCACCTGGACCAATGACAGGGCCCCATCTTGAGACGTCCAGCCGTTCACGCTCTCATAGAATCCTTGTAGAACATCTTGGAGGACTGGGAACCTCTCACAGATGCTCCTCGGTGTGGTCCATCACCTGACAAGGTCTCCAGGATGTTCTCCACGTCACTCAGAAATACAGCCGCCTTGTCGCCGTGACGATGCGTCTCCGTCTGCATGAAGATCCAGTAGGACTTCCTGGAGATCCTCCTCAGCCGTCGGTGTGCGGATGCTAAATATTGTAGCGCGACGGGTTCTTCAAATCCATATTTACTCTTTGACGGCTCGGAGCCGCCTCTGCTGAGGAACCCTCTTCAAACATCTCCCCCTCCTCTTCTTCGAGCAGACAAGTTGTGGGGAGTCTGCTGGCTGTCTGGAGCAGAACGTCAGGATTGTTTTCTTCCGTCCTCTGGGATTCTGGGAAACGTGTCAGCGAGGCTGCTTCGGGTTTGAAGATGTTTGGCTGGAGGTGGAGAGGGACGTCCGTCAGATGGTGCGTTCATGTGTCCATCCAGGGGCTTTGCGTCCAGAAGCATCTCCAGGGCCTCCTCCGGTGAAGCAGTCGGCAGCTGATGTTTGCACTTTCTAGTACGTTCTGACGTCTGAAGCCTGGAAACCACAGAGGGATTGAAAACTCGGAGAAGAGAAGAAGAAGAAGAAGAAGAAGAAGAAGAAGAAGAAGAAGAAGAAGAGGAGCTGCTGGTGTTTTGTGTCGAGGGAGGCCGTCTGGCGGCGCCGCGCTGAAGGATGCATTATTAACGGCAGCTTCAGAGGAGGAGGGAGGTCTGCCACGTGGTGGGAGGAGGCCCAGGTTCCCGCTGAGATACCTCACATCTGGTCTTCTCCTCGTTCTTCGAGGTGAGACGACGAGGAGCGTCTTGGAGCTCCGCTGTGTTGGAAACTTCCGGTTCCTCAAGGTTCCCTCAAATGAAGATAAGCTTCTGCTGTCAAAAGTCACCCTTTCCAACCCTCCTCTTGGTTGCCCCTCACAAGTTGCTGAGATGTGGATTCTCCTGAAGACACAAGCAAACCCTTAAAACGTCCGTTTTTCGAGTTTGGTTTGGTTCTCCATGTTCACGAGGCTGTCTGGTGGTTGTCCAGATCTTTGTAACTCCTTCTCTCCTTCTCACCCAGGAGCACGAGGACACGCCGACGATGTCCCTCCTGAATCTGGATCGCGCCGAGGACATGCTGGAGGTAAACGCTTCAGAAAGACTTCAGAGCATGAAGGTTTCCATCTGACCCTCAGCCAATCATCTCCT
Source organism: Fistularia commersonii (assembly GCF_037954325.1). NCBI lineage: Eukaryota > Metazoa > Chordata > Actinopteri > Syngnathiformes > Fistulariidae > Fistularia > Fistularia commersonii. Next base: position 536,684 of record NC_141292.1, read on the forward strand.
TCCATCCAACCCTCTCCTTCCACACCAGCTACCTTCTTGTCCTGTCTCCCTCCATCCATAAACCTCCTCCCTCCCAAAGAGGAACCTCCACATCTCCATCTCTGCTGCCTCCTGTCATCTCCTCGGTGTCTCCAAAGCAGACGCCACAGAGCTGCTCTCACCTCCATCTTCTCCACCTTTCCTTTCATACTCCTCCGTCCCCCCTCGCACGTTCCTCCGGCCGTCGCAACCTTCTCGCACGTTCCTCCAGCTCTCCTGCAGCCTCTCCGCCGCTCGGTTCTCCACGGTGTCTCCCTGTAACGGGCTTCGATGCTTTGACAGAAGATACCGAGCGTTGAGTCCCCAGAAGCTCGGCGAGGTTCTCAGGACTGGTTCCTGTGTTGGCTGCAGGTCAGCCCGGCCACGCAGAGGAGGATCAGGGCCTCGCTGTCAGACCTGGACAACGAGGAGGCCATCGAGAACCTCTCCGTCCGCCAGCTGAAGGAGATCCTGGCCAGGAACTTTGTGAACTACTCCGGCTGCTGCGAGAAGTGGGAGCTTCTGGAGCGAGTCCACCGGCTCTACAGAGAGAACGAGCAGAACCGGAGATCCAGTAGGCCCTCGTCTTCTCCTTCTCAGCAGCTTCTGAGTCCAGATGTCCCGAATGTGACGCGTCTTCTCTCTCTCTGTTCCCCGCAGTGGAAAACGTGAGCATAACCGCAGGTAAATCTGCCCGTGCTTCCTGGCTTCATGCTTTTCTAACCTTTGTCCTCCAACCCGGGACGCGTCCAGAGGTTGGACCTCGTCCGCTGTGGACGTGAAGGTGGTTCATGAGCCACTTCAAACTCAGGGAAATTTGGCTTACACTCGGTGTGACCCGGACGTACAGTTTAATGCGAAGCTACCACCTCAGGCTAGTGTCCGGGAGTTCTAGTCTACCTCCAAGAAGTGTCCGGCTCCAATGCCATTGCAGGAAGTAGCCTCCTCCAGGGGAACCCGTTAGCTTAGCGTTCCTGCAGACAGCGAGGGACCACGGTATGGACCGGTGTGACGTGCACCTCCGGCGCCTCACTCCAAAACAAACCTGTGAAGAAGAAGAAGAGAAAGAGGACGTGGACGCCATGGAGGTGGAAGCTGCCACAGCGTCCGTGGAATAACAAGCATGGACCATCAGACGGTTGAGATGTTTCTATCTTCTCCCTGCACCGCCTCCGTTAGCAGTTAGCTAACTCCACACTTACTCTGGAGAAGTGTAGATGTTCCTCTGCGAGCCCTGGAAACCCCTCCCAGGTGTTGCAGGACACAAGAGCCTGGACCTCTTTGTGGTTAGCTGGTCAGAGAAAACATCTGACCAGTGACCTTGGCGGTCTTCAAAACTAGCGCTCATAAAGAAGGACCTGCTAATGGGCGTGGCTTATAAGTTTCACCAATCGCCGAGCTACTAGGAGTTCCCGTGGAGACGTAAGAAGATCCTCCCTGGGAGGAGGAGCTGAGATGGCTCTAGGAAGTGAAGGTCCACAGTCCCTGGTTCCCTGGTTCCTCTTGATGAACAGCTCGGTTCTGGAGAAGGTTCTCGGAGCTGCAGAAGGTCCCGCGGGGAGAAAGAGGCTCGGTAACATCTCGGACGGCGTTGGATGGATGAAGGAAGCACCAGACAGCCCAGGGCGTGAAGGTCCGCGGAGACCCTTCACGGCCGCACCTTCTGCACTGAACATCACGTGTGTGTTTAATGGTCATATGCTAACATGCTAACATGCTAACGTGCTAACGTGCCGCTCTGTTTCCTCTGATGCCGCCCCGCCCCTAAAGTGGTAGCGTACCCTCCGCCGCTGTGTGACGGTGGAGTGGCAGGTAAGACCTTTAGATGTTTGCTTCTGCTCCGAGCACCGAGGTACCTCCTCATCCTGTGCATCATGGCATGAAGGTCTTCACCCCCCCACCGTCCCTCTGCTCTGCATCATCTCGCTCCATTGTGAGGACATCTTCTCATCCTCCAGTCTCTAAGAGCTCTCATCACCTCCCCTCGCGGTGGAGGATCTCCATCCATCAGGTCCAAGCGGACCTTATCAGCCCGGCGTGGAGGGGGCGGGGCTTGGGGCGTGGGGGCGGGGCTTAGAAGGGGATGAGAAGATGGAAAAGAGGCCTCCATCCTGTCATGAGACAGGAGGCTGGTTTAAATCAAACTAAATCAAACTTTAAGAATTTTAATTCCCGTTGACTTCATTTCTCCCCGTGAAGGACACAAAGTCTCAAATGAAATGCAAATTAGGAGGCCAGTGGCTGGAGCTTCCACCTGGCAGCAGAAGGTCCAAGGTTGGATTCCCAGTCTCCATGTTCTCCCCGGGTCTGCGTGGGGTTCCTCAGGGTTCCTCAGGGTTCTCCGGGTTCCTCCCACCGTCCAAACACATGCGGGAGCTTCACAGAGACCCTCCATGGTCCAGATATGGGAATGGATCCATGTCTCTACATGAGGCCCTGTGATTGGTCGAGAATGAGCTCCGCCTCTCGGCCAATCACAGCAGGACGGTGGCGTTCCCGAAGAATGAAGGACCACCGAGGCAAACAAAAATGGAGGTTTTTGTCCCTGGGCTCAATGATCTTCATCCACATCCAGAAGTGTGTGTGTGTGTGTGTGTGTGTGTGTGTGTGTGTGTGTGTGTGTGTGTGTGTGTGTGTGTATGTGTGTGTGTGTGTCATATACATCACTCTGCATGTTCCCTTTGTTTCCATGCTGTTACTTTTCTCAGTCCCACGATGTTGAGAGATGTCTGATACCCAGGGGTCTGCTGGTCCTCAGACTTCTGCTGGTCCTCAGACTTCTGCTGGTCCTCAGACTTCTGTTGGTCCTCAGACTTCTGTTGGTCCTCAGACTTCTGTTGGTCCTCAGACTTCTGCTGGTCCTCAGACTTCTGCTGGTCCTCAGACTTCTGCTGGTCCTCAGACTTCTGTTGGTCCTCAGACTTCTGCTGGTCCTCAGACTTCTCCAGGTTAGACGTCGACGCTCCGTCTGTCTTCTCCGCAGACGGCGTGAAAGCCCAGCTGGCCTCGGACGAGAACCTGTGTCGGATCTGCATGGACGCCATCATCGACTGCGTGCTGCTGGAGTGCGGCCACATGGTCACCTGCACCAAATGCGGGAAGAGGATGAGCGAGTGTCCCATCTGCAGGCAGTACGTGGTGCGGGCCGTGCACGTCTTCAAGTCCTAAAACTGTGGCGGCGGCCGGGCGTGCACGTGAACTGCTGTGCATGAGGTTTCCAGGGTCCAGTGTGGAACGGCGTCCACCACGGACCCCCCCTAACTCCTGGCTACCCCCCCACCCTGGTAGGACAACATCAGCTGCAGCGGACCCTCCACACACACGCACACACACACACACACACACACACACACACTCACACACACACACGTGTAAGGTCGGAGGTCAGGTCAGGTCAGGCTCCGCCCCTCACTGAGGTGTTGTGGAGAAGCAGCTGGATGAGGAGATGAGCTCCCAGGGTTTTGGAGTCGACATGGTTTACATATTCACCCCCCAGGATGTGCAATATTAGAACCGAACCCGCGTCCGTCCCGCCGTCTCCACGGCAACCTCCGTCCGAAAGGATACCAAACACCACGGCGACGCCGCATCGGCACGCCTCGTGCAACCAGCAGGCTCCCAGTGAAGGTTCTTCTCGCAGCATCTCGCCGTCTCCAGCCTCAGTTTGGGGTGATAAAGCTCCCGTTCTTTTTCTGGTTTTTGTTTTACCTCTGCTCTTCGTCCTCCGGGCCTGGATCTCGCTTGTTCTCGGCTCCTCCAGGTCCTGTCGGGTCCTCCAGGTCTCTTGATAGCGGCCGGACTTGGTTTCTCCCCTTGAAGATGTTCCTCCTCTTCATCCCAGAGGAGGGTTTCCAGGTCTATCACAGCAGAAAGGGTTTGTTATGCTAATGAGTTGTGCAAGTGTGTGTGTGTGTGTGTGTGTGTGTGTGTGTCAGAGCTGAGGAAGCCTGCGGGACGAGAGGAGGAACATCTTCCGGTGGAGAAAGCAGGTCCACCCGCCGGAGGTGGACACGTGAGCCGGTGGAGGTCAAAGTTCAGCTGATGGCAGGTCGCCGAGTCGCTCCAGTATTCCTGTGAGTTTGGAGGTCCAGTGGCCCCTGAACATACCAGTCACTTCTTCTGCTTCTTTCAAGATACGAAGTGCGATTCCAGTCAATTTTATCCTTGAAATACGGAAAAAATGTCCAAATTGATCTGGGCGGCAGGAGCCAAGGCAGCTCCCGCAGCTCCAGAGCACCTCAGGATTCGGAATCGGCGCCGCTCGCCGCTCTCGCCTGAAGAACGGCGGCCAGGAGGTGGAGGATGTAAAAGAAACGCCAGGCTAGTATCAGAAATGGACTGATGTCATTGAGCGAAAACACCGGGCAGAAGTGCACGGCAGCCGTGCACGGACCCAGTTCCGACACATTTCCCGAACATTTGAAAAAAAATAGGCGAAAGCAAAGCGCAGTAGATTCATTCTGTAAGAAAAGAGTGTTATTTAGCCACAGTGAGTCAGAGGAAAATGAATAAAAAAAAAGAAAACTAAAATTCAAAAGTAAAATTGAAGTTGATTTCATTCACAATCATCAAGAGTTCATTGAGATGTTAATGAACGTGTGTTTTTGTCCTGTAAGCACTGGCCTCCATCTGGACGCTAAGTTGACGAAAACCACGATTGTTCTTTTCAATCTGGCTCACGTCATCCTTCTTTTTCAGGCTTTATCTGAACGAATATCCTTATTTTCTTTTCTGTTCTTTGAAACGGGGAAAATTCATTTAGGATCCAAAGAAAATCCCATTCTAACGCACTTCAGCTGGTATGTTAAGGGCCGCTGTACCCGCACGCCAAGCTTCAGCTCCGAGTCCCGCGTCGCAAAGCATGGCGGTACTCGGGCGCCTGGTCGGAACGCCGCACAGCAATACTTTCAGCCTTTTTAGAGACTTTTTAGAAAATATTACTGTTTGATTTCTACTTACTGGAACTGTGACTGCCGCTGGAAGTCCCGGGTTTCCCTCTGAGCTGGAGGGAAGTGAAAGTATTCAAGTAGCATCGGTTGAAAGCGAGTAGGCGCCCGTCAGACTTTATTTTCTCAACAGGAGACGACGAGCGTTCACGCTAAATGGAATACCGTCATTTCCGGACCCTTGAGGGCACCTGAATATAAGCCGCAGCGGCTGGAAATAACAAAATAAATCTACACATCAACGCCGCACTTGTCCAGAAGCCGCGGGTGTCCACGTTATAACATGAGATATTTACACACATTTTTACTTTGAGTTGAATACATATCAGGAACGTCCACAAAATGTACTGGAAATGCATTTTTCCAAACGGTGCCTGTAACACGGCTGATGACAAAGATAAATCATTTATAATATTAATGATAATAAATAAGAAAAGGAAAAGTCCATCCGTTTTCTATCCCCGCTTTTGTCTTGGTCCTCCCGCGCGATAAAACCAGTGCCGCGGTCGTCTTCGCCGTCGGAATCCAACGGCCTCAGAATTTCACGCTCGCGTCGCGGCTCCGCTGTGACCCGACTAAATGTTTCGGCGGCGTGAAGCTCGTCAGCTCATCATCGACCGTCCGCATGGTTGTTTAAGCCGCCGCGTTCAAAGCGTGGAAAGAGTCGCGGCTTCTGGTCCGGAAATGACGGTACTCATTCGGATCTGGAGTTTCTGAGAGGAGAGAACTCTCGGTTCTGAGAGGAGAGAACCGCCGGACAAAAATAAAAGGAACTTTTCTTTTCCTTTGGTTGTTTGTGGCGTCGGCGGAGGGTCTGCAGGCGGGCGGCGCCGCAGCCTCCTCCGCCAGCACAACCCCGTATGCAAACCTCTGTTCTTTACAACGTCTTGTTTTTCTGGTCGCAGCAGACACCCCGCTCAGACCTGCGTGTGTGTGTGTGTGTGTGTGAGTGAGAGTGTGTGAGTGTGTGTTTGTGGTCCAAAAAAAGAAACCAGAAACAAGCCAACTGGATGTCTGTAACTGTACTAGGTAGCGTGGATAGATAGCTTCTATGGTTGTTTACTGATGAGTTATTAAATGTATATTTTTACATCTTCTCTTGAGAGCGCGTCATTTGAAAGGCTGAGAAGAAGATCGGGGTTCTTTCAGGAATGTACTCGCAGGTCCTCGTGGACGTCGTCCGATCGTCTCTTTAACCATTGACGGCTTCGTGGCCCCGGCGACCTTCCTGGCGGCGGCGGAGCAGCGGGTCTTCAGGAGCGCTGGTGATCTCAGAATCCTGTGGTTTTGGAATTTCCCAATGAACAGAAGGAAGGAAGAAGAAAAACAAAACTGCTTGCCGAGGACGCTTCAAAAAGAATGGTTTTAAACCTCCCTGCCTGAAATTCCTTTTGAGAAAGGTCATAGTTAGCGTTAGCTTAGCCGACGGTGATGCTGAGGGATGACCGTCTCGTCCACCTCCTGTCTCCGCTGGCGTCCCTTCATCTGCACAACAGGAACCTCCTATCTTCTCCAGTGTCCCTGGGCTCTCATTGGTCAGATTCTAAAGGGGCGGGGCTTGAGCCCCGGCAGCATCTCATTCTTGTTACTTCTAGGAATATTGAAGCCATTGCATCATGTCGGCCATTAGCACGTAGCTGTTAGCGCACGCTACTAACTGCTGTCCGAAGTACGAGATCTTGGTGCCTCCCGACCTTCAGTGGTCCAGACCTGCTCTGCATGGGGAGGGTCTTCAGACGTCCAGGTCGGACCCACAGAAATAACATCTGACCTGGTGTCAGCAGGCCGAGAGGAACAGCCCACCTTCTGATGGCGAGCGTGCAGCAGATCACACACACACACACACACACACACACACACATGCACACACACACGCACACGCACACACACACACAGTCTGTTCCATATTTAATATGAATTTAATCTCTTAAAGGTCGACGTAGTTCTCTCTAGACTTTTACATGTACATTATGTACAATAAGAACATTCATGTACTAAAAATCGCCATGGAAACGGAAACAAATATCCATAGAAACGGACAACAGCGACGCCGACTCTTTCAAAGACATTCCTTTTTTTTTAACCAAAAAACTTCTTTTCACCTTTTCAAGATTAAGAAAAATGCAAACCTATGAAAACATTCCCGTTAAAAGCGTCTTCTTCTGACGTCCCGGCGGCTCTGGGCTCGCTGAGGAGGAGGAGGAGGAGGAGGATGAAGGCCGGCACGTCCCGGTGCACCTGGAAAACCTGAGGCTTTTTTGCGCCTGGAGGAGAAGAAAGTATCCGGAGGCCAGCGGAGCTCCTTCGGACCCAGCAGAACCACGGAGCTCCAAAAGGTGTTCTTTTCTCCCAAACTTTTTCCTCCTTCCTCCGGCTCCTCCGAGGGCGTTCGGAGCCGGAGGACGTCACGGGACGCTCAGACGGAGGCGCGACTTCGACCCCGAAACAAACATTTGAAACAAAAACAAACAAAGAAAGGAGATTGGTGTCGAGGCTGGAAAACACCTCCGACCTTCGCCGCTCTCCTCGCCGTCCTCCTCCCCTCCTCCGCTCCGGCTGGGTTTCGGCTGCATGCAGAGCTAAAACATTTCCTTACACAAAACACGCACGGCACCGGGAAAACAAAAAAGATGGCCGACGAGACGCCTTCAAAAAAAGGAGGCTTTCCACACTGTACATTGTATAGTGTATGCGCGAATACGGCGGCGTATTGGCTGGAGTCGGTGCCGGAGACGCCCCCTGAGCCCGGCACCCAGAATCAAATATAAAAACCGACCGACTATCGATTCCGACGGCGAGATCGTTCGAGACGGCGCGTGGGAGGTATCAAACACTTTCCGATACAAAAATATTTACTCTGTAATGCAATCCGGTTCGCATAGGAACAAAAAAATACTCTGTGGACACCAAGAGATACGCAGATATAACGAAATAAATTATAGAAACGGGCGCAAAGAGGAACACGAACCCCGAAGAGAAGATTTTTGCAGTATTGCCTTCACGGGACGTCGCTCGCGGCTTATGTTCCGGCCTCGACGGCGCCCCCCGGTGGACGGCCCGGTTCCCGCCGCCCGCCGCCCCTCCTAGCTGATCTTCTGCAGCAGCTTGTCGTCGATGAGCTGGAACTGCACGCTGACGGACATCTCGGCGATGAACTGGTCGCAGCCCTCCTTGGTGACCTGCTTGCAGTAGCGCAGGTCGATGTGGCAGATGCTGCCACAGCGCTTGAAGTAGGTCAGGGAAAGGTCCGTCACACGGTTACACACTGGGGGGACAAAGGAGGCGCTTCGGTCAAGAACCAGGAGCTCCTGCAGACGCCACATCGCCAAACCTGCGCCTCCTCACAGGCGGGGGTGGCAGGGTGAACGCCGCCGCCCGACAACGAGACTACCAACGTCGGCAACGCGCGAATAGTCGCATGTCTCAATGAGAGATGACATCTGAATGACGGGTGAATGCTGCTACGTGCTAGGCTAATGATGAGAGATGACGAGCGAAACAGGGTGAATGCTGCTACGTGCTAGGCTAATGATGAGAGATGACGAGCGAAACAGGGTGAATGCTGCTACGTGCTAGGCTAATGATGAGAGATGACGAGCGAAACAGGGTGAATGCTGCTACGTGCTAGGCTAACGATGAGAGATGACGCGTGAATGACAGGGTGAATGCTGCTACGTGCTAGGCTAACGATGACGTAGGAATGACAGGGTGAATGCTGCTATGTGCTAGGCTAACGATGAGAGATGACACGTGAATGACAGGGGGAATGCTGCTACATGCTAGGCTAATGATGACGTAGGAATGACAGGGTGAATGCTGCTACGTGCTAGGCTAACAATGACGTAGGAATGACAGGGTGAATGCTGCTACGTGCTAGGCTAACGATGACGTCTGAATGACGGGTGAATGCTGCTACGTGCTAGGCTAACGATGAGAGACGACGTGCGAATGACAGGGTGAATGCTGCTACGTGCTAGGCTAACGATGAGAGATGACGCATGAATGACAGGGAGCTTAACATAAATAAAAAATTACATAAATAATTCTTTTTTTTTTCCGTAATACTTTGTGAATTTCAGAAGCAGCACACTTCACACTTGTTTATACAAAGTGTAAAGGTAATAAAAAGCAATATATACAGTGGTGCCTTTATTTTAGACGTCAAAAAGTAATTGCGGCTCCAAGTGTTTTCTTTTCCGAGGAAACCGGGTCCAAATGGCTCTTTGGGTGTTACGGGTTGCCGACCCCTGGGCTAGGCTAATGATGAGAGATGATGAGTGAACAACGGGGTGAATGTTGCTACACGCTAGGCTAACGATGAGAGATGACGAGCGAAACAGGGTGAATGCTGCTACGTGCTAGGCTAACGATGAGAGATGACGAGCGAAACAGGGTGAATGCTGCTACGTGCTAGGCTAACGATGAGAGATGACGAGCGAACAACGGGGTGAATGCTGCTACGTGCTAGGCTAACGATGAGAGATGACGTTCGAACGAGAGGGTGAACGTTTGTCTCTATATCATGTAAACCAGGGGTTCTTAACCTTTCTGACCCTGAGGCCCATTTTTTTCAGTACATGGTGGCCCAGGGCCCATTAAATATAATTTTAATATATATCATTTATTATTATTAATTATATATATATATATTGTCTAATATGTATTATTTGATATATATACACTATATAGGTTTATAATTATCTCACTCTTGGTTTGATTTGTATTCAATTCAATTCAATAATTCAAATCCACTTACAGTTTACCAAGCAAAAACCTTGTCAAATAAAATGACATACGAGCTAGCTAGCTTTCAGTGCACGTTTAGAGTTGCCAGTCAGTGACACCATCCATCTTTTCTGCATCTGCAGCCCATCTTCATTTCTCTTGAAAAATTCCACCGGCTTTCCCACAAGCGTGGGATGCTCGGTCTCCAGGCGCCGCTGTAGTTTTGACGTTTCAAGTGCTTCGTTAGCCAGCGTTAACACACACTCCACACACTGGGCTCTACCTCCGTTTACGAAGCCGTACTTCATGAAGTCGGGATTGTACTTGCGCAAAAATTTACTTTTTGGCGGGGGGGTCGTCTTCATTTTTTCCTTTTAAATATTTCTCCATCTTGTTTGTTTCCAGCCAGCTGAGTGTCTCCTTATTTATGGAGCTGGTTAAAGTAACAACCGACTGATGCGTTAGCGCCGCTACATGGTCTGGAGTTGTTATTGCGTCCCGCAGCCTCGCGGCCCACACGGACAAAACATTTTTTTTGCAGCCCACTAGGAGGCGCTCGAGGCCCAAGTTAAGAATCACTGACGTAAACAACCAAGCTAATGCTCGTTTGTGTCGACATCAGAACGACTGAATGCTTGTTTCTTCCTCTTGGACTTGTGAACCAGGAGGCGAATGTGTGTCTCCACGTGAGGTGTGAACGAGAGGGTGAACGGGATCCCGCCCGGCGCGGTCTCCACCTCCACCTCCCGACTGCAGGACAAAGTGTGTGGATGGATGGACGATGGATGGATGGTCGTTCCACAGGGTCTCACCTGATAGGTTGACGTGCGTGAGGGAGTCCCTGGAGGTCGTCCCCGCCGCCGTCAGGATGTTGACGGACTGGTCGGTGACGTGGTTGCAGTAGCTGAGGTCCAGCTTGGACAGCGAGGGCATGTAGCGGATGATGAGGCGCAGAGACGTGTCGGTGATGTCCAGACCCGCCAGTCGCAGGTCCTCCACGTTGCGTAGCTTGCTTCTGTTTTCCAGCTGACCTGCCGGACAGAGAGCGAAGGTTCAGAGGTTCCCTTAGATCCGCTGAACTTTGGATTTGCGATTCTTTCCAGAACTCTGTATTCACGGGTTTATTTGCGCATTCCCTTCAGGTTATTTTGGATTTCAATGTTTGGTGACCTTCTCCTCATGCAGAGCTCCTCCCGCTCGCTCTGAAGGAGATGTTTAGTTGTGAGTTTGGCTTCACATCTCCGCGTCTCTCGGTTTGAGCCGTTCTGCGATGACCCCGTGGACTTCAAAACAAATGAACTTGGTTGTCGGAGGGAAAGCCAGCTCCTCCCGCCTGCCTGTGACGGTGCCCTCGGCCAAAACACCGCTTACACATCCACCGGTTCCTGGTTCTGATGCTTTGGCTTCCTCTTCCACCTCAAAGTCACATATTGACCATTTCTGCATCACCTCACCTCACCTCATTGATCTGTATTTCCTCCATCTGTTATCTCTGCCCGCTTTGCAGCAGTGGGACTGATAAATGTGTCATTTCTGATAGATCACTTTTAGTTTCTTACTTTACCATTCATTTAACTGCGTCCTCCAATCGGGAGCTTGTCACATGTTTGGATTCAAGGTGTTTGCGTTCAGGGTTTGGTCGTACCTGGCCTGTGATCGGTGGGCGGCGACAGCAGGTCCCTCATCTGGGCGTCTTTCAGGCCCTCCACCCACTGAACGTCCAGGGTCCTCAGGAGGGGGCAGCTGGAGGTGCAGAGGGCCGAGACGGCCACCCAGGAGCAGCCCGACAGCAGCAGCACCCGCAGGCCTGCCGGCGACATGGAGGTCCAGGTGGGAAAACACAGAATACGCCAAAAGCGTCGCGTTTAACGGAAAACCGCAAAGGATTTATGTGCGCGCCCCACTTTGGTCTGCAGAGCTTCAGCCGGTCTGGACGTCCGACGAGAGCCGACCTCCTCGCAGAGTGAAGAAACGTACGCAGAACCGACGGCCCATCTGGAGGAGCTCGGCACGGAGACGCTACGGAGGCAGCTCCACACCGGTTCCACACCGGTTCCACGCCGGTTCCACGCCGGGGATGATTCGTCAATAGACCGGGTGGGCGCCGTTTGGCCGTCGTCATGGAAACTGGGAAACTACCCCCCCACCCCCGTACTGCTGCCTGCGTGCTGAATGTGTGTCAGCAGAAGATAAACAGAAGTTTCTCCGTTGTGGTCGCTCGCGCTACCTGGCAGCAGGGACTCCCATCATCTCCAGACTGTGAGCTGCTACTTTTCCCACTCGCTTCGAACGCTGCAGCTTCAACAAACATGCGGGTCATTTAAGGATTGACCGGTTTCACGCCGCTAAATGTTCAGCCTCGTCACAACGGGCCGATGAAATGAGCGTGAAATTCCGAGGCCGTTCAATTCCGACACGGAGGAAGACGACTTTAGCGGTTTAAGCGCGCGGGAGGAGGAACGAGATAACCGTCAGCTGGAGGAGGAGAAAGAAAATGGATGGATTGTCTTATTATTCATCTTTTTCATCTGCTGTGTTGCAGCCACTGTTTGGGAAATTTCCAGTTTGTATTTGTGGATGTTACTGCTATTTAGTTAAAGGATTAAAAAATGTTTGTGTGTAAATATCTCATGCTACAACGTGGACACCTGCATGATTTACTCGCTGGTCGCTCGAACCGTTTCTGCAGCTGAAAGGGTTCAAAACACTATGTTTGTTCTCTTGAGGGATTTCTACTCCTGGGGGGTTTGGACCCCAGCAGGTCCTCCGCTCATGGCCTGGAAGTGACCGCCGTGCACGTCTGGCGGCCATCTTTAACGAATGGCGCCCGGCGTTGGTGGCTTTCAGATCAAACTTCTCCCCTGGTTTGAACTGGGGTCTGAAAGGGATCCAGCCCTGGAGGTTCTACCTTCTGCCTTTGCTCCTGGTGGGGTTCTGTAGGTCATCTGAAAGATCACAGTCCTCGTCCTTTACGTCGAAAGCGTCCTCAGAAATAAAACTGAACTCTTAACGTTCGTGACAACAGCTGAACTTCTTTTTGAGACCCCAAAGCCAGCTTATGACAGAATGTGGACTTGGTCTTCTCAAAGGGGTCAGCTGGAACACTTGGCCTTCACGGATGGATGGATGGATGGATGGATGGATGGATGGATGGATGGATGGATGGATGGATGGATGGATGGATGGATGGATGGATGGATGGATCTCCATCAGGCCCTGGAGTCCTGGTGGAACTACCTCAGATTCTATTTGCACTCACGTTGAGACAAATGAGAACCTTTCCCTGTGGTGACCACCACCTCCTCCTGGGAAGAACAGATCCTTCAGGAACCAGAAGGAGGGTTCAAGTGATGCATCCCTTCCTTTCAGCTGCCCCTCGTTCACCCTGAACACCGGGAACACCTGACGCATCGATCTCCTGCTCTCTTTGAGATGATCCCTGACAATCGGTGCTGAAGCTCCTCCTCCCTTCAAACCTGCTTCGCCGAGAGGTTCTCTCAGCACCGAGCTCCTTCAGGAGCGGGTCAGGAGCTTCCCGCTGCTATCTGAAGGTACCTGGGAGCCTGTTGATGAGCCAGCTCAGCTGCTTCTTGGAGATGTTGGTCCAGCTGAGATCCAGAGCGGCCGGCTGCCTCCGGATGATGCCGCTCAGCATGAGCGGCGTGATGGACTTGCAGCGGTTCAGGTTGATCTGCTTCCACAGCCTCTTGTCGCAGCACCTGGTGAGGAACCCGCAGGAGAGCCTGAGTGTGGCGGCGGCGGCGGTGGCGGCGGCGGCGGCCATGGCGGCGGGCGGTCCTGGACTCACCATCTGTTCCAGGTCCTGCAGACCCTCATGCAGACGCAGAGGTCTCTGTGGGTCAGGTGTCCGAACACCTTCATCCACATCTCGCGCCGCATCACGTGCGCCTCGCCGTCGTCCAGCGCCAGCCTGTCGGGCGGCGGGCTGATGGGAGGGGGCCGGATCACGTGGCGTTCCATCTGAATGCACTTTGGCGGCGAGCGGCAGGGCAGCGGGCGGGGGCTCGCCGGCGCCGCCGCCGCCGCCACGCTTTTGTTCCAGCCGAGCGGCGAGAACCCGCGCGGCGACCCGTTGAGCTCGCGGCCGCGGCGCCGCAGCCAGTCGCCCAGGTCGCCGCTGCCGTTGTTGAGCGTCCACCTGGGATCGTCGGCCTCCTGCTTGTGGTTCTGGTTGGTCTCCTCCGTTTTCAGCGTCCGCCTGCTCTGACTGCTCCCGCCGTCCTCCATTTTCAGGGGCGGCTCCTCCGTCTTCAGCGGCTTACGGTCCTGATCGGCGGCGGCGGCGGCGGCGGCGGCGGCGTCCTCCGGGGTCAGCTGGCGCCGGCTGTGGTTGGCCGGGCTTCCCTCCCTCTTCACCGAGCCGGGGGTCCGATTGTTCTGGCGGTCTTCTGAGCCGGGGACCTCCGGGCTCGGCTCCTGGTCGGGGAGGCGTCTGCGCGGCGTCTGCCGGGCTTTCTCTTCGCCGTCTCGCGATTCGCCGCTCGTTCCGGCGCGGGGGGAGCTGACGGCGGCCTGCTCGCCATCTCTGTCCGCCGCCGTTCTCAGCAGTGGATTTAAGAGGACCTTGGCTTTGTCCTCCTCCTCCTCTTGGTCGTGCTTCTTCTCCCTTAAGTCCGTCCCGTCCGAGGGAAACGCGTCCTCCTCTGGACCCTCCTGCTCGTCCTCGTCCTCGGCTTGGTCGCTCTCCATCTTGATCTGCCGCGGCGCTGAGGGATCCTCCTGGTCCAGCAGTTTGTTCTAGGAGGAGCGGCGAGAAGGTCAGAGAGTATCATCACCTGTGTAGACATCAATAGCACTTCCTACTGTTTTTTTTTTTTTCCAGAAACAAATTCTAAAAGTTGCCTTTGAATAGGTATGTTAGACTGGTGCAGGACATGTATGCCAGCTGAGGTGTGCTGTAGGCGTGACGGAGAAGTTCAAGGTGGAGTTGGGACTTCATCAGAGATCAGCTCTGAGCCACTTCTCGTTTGCAGTGATGAAGGCCAGGCTGACAGATGAGGTTAGACAGGAATCTCCATGGACCGTGATGTTTGCAGATGACATTGTGATCTGTAGTGAGTGCAGGGAGCAGGTGGAGGTATGCTCTGGAAAGGAGAGGTATGAAGGTTAGTTGCAGCAAGACAGAATATGTGTGTGTGTGAATAAGAGGAGCCTGGGTGGAACCATGAGGCTGCAGGGGGTGGAGATCAAGCAGGTGGAGGAGCGTCAACATCCCTGAGCCACGGAGAGGTTGGAGAAGAGGTGAGGAAACAGGTTGGAACGGGTGGAGGGAAGTGTCGGGTGATGAAAGAGTATCAGCCAGAAGGAAAGGAAAGGTGGAGGGGATGGATGTGAGACCTTTGGTGCTGGGCGGTTTGGAGATGGTGACACCTGAGGAGAAGACAGGAGGCACAGCTGGAGGTCACCGAGATCAAGATGTTGAGGTTCTCTTTGGAAGAATCAAGAATGAGTCCATCAGAGGGACCGAACGTTAGATGTTGAGTGAACATATTGGTAGACGGATGCTGGAATCGGTGCTGCCAGGCAGAAGGTCTCAAGGAAGACCAAAGAGAAGATGGATGGACGTTGAGAGAGGAAATGAAGGTAGTCGGTGTGAGAGAGGAGGATCCAGAGGACAGGGTGAGATGGAGAAGGTGGATTGGCTGTGGAGACCCTGAAGGGAGGAGAAGAAGACCATTGCCTTTGAATCCACTTCTTTGTCCCCGACAACTGATTCTGAACCAGAGGTGAAACCCTGTGTGGCACTGGAGACCTTCTAGAAGACCTGAGAGGAACGGTCGATTTCACCTGCCTCCTTCAAAGCGGAGGAAGGAAGGACTCCACATGTCCTCTGAGCGGCAGCAGATGTTCAAGTGTCTTCTGACGCTACCGTTAGCACCTGTCACCAAATACAAAGATCACTCCTTCATACGTGCTACCACATGAAGAACACGCTATCAAATCTCTTGTTCCACGACAACCTTGAGAAACCTTGAGGCAATTTAGTGGGAAAGCTTATGGTTAGCGTTAGCCTAGCTCCTAAGTATGCTTCCATAGGCCCATCAGGGACATCCCATGATGCACCTGTCTCACATCTAACCCGCCTGCATCAGTCTTCTCCAGAGTCCCTCATTGGTCAGGTTTCCAGGGGGCGTGGCTGGATCTACTGCGTTGCTATTCCTCTGAGGAATATTAATGCTATGACAGCTGTTAGCATGTAGCTGTTAGCGTTACCGGTATTTGTGGCCATAGATCATCCGTGTCTGTTCCTCACAGGGTTCTCGCCCCCGGTGGAAGGCGGCGTTTGCTCCTGGAGGAACATCAGGATTCTGAGTGTGGTCCTGACCTGGTGGGTCCTCACAAGTAACATCTGACCTGACATGACGACGCAACGCAACCCGGGCGATGGGCGACGGTTACCTTCTTCAGAAGGACGGGCTCGTCGCCGGTGTCGAAGAGCTTCCTCTTCCTCCTCAGCGGGTTCTCCTCCAGCCTGGGCCGAGGCGAGCCGTCCATTGACAGCAACGGGGGGCGTTTCTTCGGCGGCTCCTCTTCCTTCTTCTTCGGGGCGTCGTCCCTGTCCGCCCTCCTCTTCAGGGGACAAGCAGCCATCATGCCGGCGACGACGGCGGGCGCGGCGGGAGGCTCGGGTTCCTCCTTCGGGTCACGCAGGAGGCGGGGCTCCTTCAGGAGCGAGCCGGGGAGGTTCGACGCGTACTTGAATCCTGGACCCCTTTTTTGCTTTGAGGCCAAAAGGTTAGAAAACAAACAGCACAACTTTATTTTTCTCGTCCTGAAGGGTCGGAGATGCCTTCCGCCGGACGCGGCGAGGAGCCCTTGGAGATGCTTACTTTCCCCGTTTTGCCGGCGTGGTTGCACTTGGGACATTCCCAGCAGTTGGGCAGCTCGTCGTTGACCACGCCGCTGGAGTCCTTCACCTGGAGAAAAGGGAACATCAGGACGGAGAAGCGGACAAGCGGCTTTCGCCCTCAGATCTTCCGGGCCCCACCTTCAGGCAGTTGGGATGGACGATCTCATTGCAGATGGAGCACTCCATCAGCATGAGGTTGAACTTCTCCTCCTCGTCCTCCACCGTGTCCTCCTTCCCGGCCTCCCCGCAGATGAGGCACACCGCCGTGTGCGGCAGCACCGGCTGGCGGAGGAGAAGAAGGAAACCGTCCCGGGGTTGAAGGTAAAGCCGCCGTTGACAAACACGCTTACCCGTCCTTTCGGCCCAATTCTGTCAGGCGGGATGCGGGTTGTCTTTGGGCGTCGCGCCGAGCACGTCGGAGCTCCTCTCCTCGTGTTAGCTGTCGGCTCCTACGGAGGAACCAGGTCTAGCTGTTGTCGCCGCTCATCCGTATCTGTCTGTAGTTTTCACGGTCGATCCCACGTCTGAAGCCACGCCGCCCGACGCCAGGCGACTCGTGCGGGACAAGGAGGTTCTCCGCCATTTGTGCCGCGAGCCCGCGACGCTTTTACTTCGAAGTTTACCGACTTCGGAAGCGAGACGCGAACGGCGCGGTGGACCGGCGGGAGGCGCCGCCTTCTGTTTGCTCGGAAATCCTTCAGACTCCCGGCCAGACCCAGGCTCCTCGGTCCGTCTCCGCGGAGCTGTCCGACCCCCGTGTTACACCTCCGAACCCCATCGTAAGCAGGGGATCAAAGTTCATATTGAAGTCAACGTTTGACTCTCCAACCCCACCTCTCGCCCAAAGACAACCCTGAGTATAAGCCGCACCGGCTAGTCCAGGGGTCGGCAACCCGTAACACCCAAAGAGACATTTGGACCCGGTTTCCTCGGAAAAGAAAACGCCGGGAGCCGCGCTTACTTTTTGACGTCTAAAATAAAGGCACCACTGTATATATTGCTTTTTAGTACCTTTACACTTTGTATAAACAAGTGTGTTGCTCCTAAAATTCACAAAGTATTACGGAAAAAATGAAATTTTATTTATGTGATGAACTCATTTTGAGCTTTGGGCTTTCAGAGCGTGTAGCGGAGCCTTGACCTGAATTTTAAAAATAAATTGGGGAAAAAAATCACTGTGTCAGTAAACAATAAAAAATAAATATTTGCAAAATATCTTCATAAATGTTTATTTTACCGGGTTTATGGGACTTTTGCTCCTGAACTTCTGCGCACAGCATCTGCACATCGGGACTTTACCGGCATCCGCCAGTGTGACGTTATTTTGAGCGGCGAAAAATAATAAATATAATTTGATTTAATATTTCAAGATCACAATAATCTTTCAACTTAGAACGAAAAGTTAAAAAAGGGAATTAACCCACATGAAATACACTTCAATTAAATATTCATAATTTATTTACCCAAGCTCTGGAGCCGCGGGTTGCCGACCCCTGGGCGAGCCGCTCGCCATCTCAGGCTTCCTCCTGCACTAAAACCGTCAAAGTCGTCTTCTTCGGTGTCGGAGTTGAACGGACTCAGAATCTCCCGGTCATTTCATCCGTCCCACGTGACGAGGATAAACGTTTTAGCGGCGTGAAGCTCGTTAGCGCCCCCCACCCAAAAAAGTCCATATATTAGCCGCGTCGTTGTTTACGTGAAAAAAGTCCGGAAATGACGGTACATATTTGAAAAGATGTCATTTGATTTTTTTTTTAGGTATTTTTGCCAATTGAAAGGTCGGCATTTGGACCAAGACTCCTCCTGCCTGGATGCCGAAGTCCTCGAGCAAGACCCTGAACCCCGGTTGCTGCCGCTGGTCTGGTGAGCACCTGCATGGCGGCGGAGTGTCTGTGAGCGGGTGAATGCGATGTAGTGTTGAAACGGCGGTGTGTCGTGGCGGCCGTTCATGGAGAAGAAGCGCAGACTCACGGCGATGCACTGCCTCATGATGCAGGACTGCTTCATGCGGCCGGGACCCCCGAACTTCTTCATGTCCTTGCAGAAGTGGCACTCTCCGCACTCCGTCCGCAGACACGCCTCACACTTCCGACAACGCGTCCGCCGCCTCCTGGCGCCCGACGTTCCCCGACTTGCAGACATCTTGACGGCGGACGCAGGCGATGCCGCCATCTTGGGTTTTGTCCGATTGGGCGGACGAGGCTGGAGGAAGAAAAGTAGTCACTGCCGGGAGTTGAAGGAGTTAAACAGTATTATAGACCACAAAGCAAAAAAAATCTATTTCATTCAACACAAACTAATTACGCTCGATTCATTGACGGTATATTTAGCACTTCAGTTCAGACTGATGGATCTGTACACTCCTAGTCTACACAGAGGGCGTAGATATGCAGCTAGAGATGAATGTCCGAGAAGTCCTACGGCCGTGGAGACCTTCAACCTCAACTTGGCGATTGTTATGGACGGCCCCTGCCCGGGTTGACATCCGAGGAGCCGTTCCAGGTCTTGTTGTCCTTTCCCAGAAGAATGAGAGAGTCCCTGGCAGGAGTGCTCTGTCAGACCCTCCAGGGACTCCAGAAAGGGCCGGTTGTCTTCGCTGCTGCTCGACGCACGGGAGCACGAGGGACGGTCAGAACCCGTTCCCTACCTTCACCTCCAGCGCTACGTACCGGTGGCGAGCCTTGGGGGCTAACGGTTCGCCCACAGGTATGCTTGGCACCTCTCACGAGGGACAAGCCCGGGTTGGAGCAGAGTCCAACCTCTCTCAAGGAGACTGCTTCTGGAGCTGTGCATTAATCTGACCTGGCCCACCGGCTCGGGTTACTTCCCCACCGGAGAGGAGATGTTCCACTTCCCCACGGCCAGCTCCAGCTCCAGCTCCAGCTCCAGCTCCAGCTCCAGCTCCAGCTCCAGCTCCAGCTCCAGCTCCAGCTCCGAGCCCCAACCCCAGGAGTCCTTTAGGGTCTTCCGCCCAGTGGGTCCACTGATTTTAGCTGTTTTGGTCCGTCACCTTGGACCTGTTGGCCCGGAGGCCTCGACAGGTCCAAGGCTGATTTGTAACATTAGGATTTCATGAGGAGACTGTCCTTCTCCACCGCCTCTGCGTGTTACCGGGAGGAGATCCATTCATTCATCATCTATTCCGCTCATCCCGCAGGAAGGTGTTTTGGATCCGGAGCCGTTCCTGGCGAGGATCCCTTCCACACATCATGTAGAGGCAAACCTCCACACACTTCACAAGCAGAGACATACCACTATTCACCCGTCATTCGCAGGTCTGGACCGTGTAGGGTCTCCAATGAACCTCCTGCATGTATGTGGACTGTGGGAGGAACCCGGAACATAGAGACTCCTCGGAAATTCAACCGAGGACCTTCTTGCTAGGAGGCGGAAGCGCGAACCCCTGCACCGACCACCGCGAGAAGACGTCCAAAAGTGACCTCACACCTTCAACCCCAGGTCCTGGGCCGCTCCGGGGTTGGACTCTGAGGCCCCGAGTCCCGACCAGGTGCCATGTCCCTCCTCTAAGGGGTCGGGCAGGTTCTCAGAGAGCAGATCTCGGGCAGAACTTCCCCAAAGACACGTTCACGCTCTGGACCAATAACAAGCTCCCGCCGCGCTTTATCCCACGCCGCGTTTTACGGCCGCAGCTGCAGCCGAGGCAGAACAGGCGTCGGCGTCGGCGTCAGCGCCACATAATGAATCCTCGGAGCTCGGATGTGATCCGCGGGAAAGGAAAAAACAGAAAGCCTCATATGAACACGATATTACTGACTGAATCGGGATCAAGAAGCAAACAAACAAATGAAGAAGAAGAAGAAGGAGAAGAAGAAGAAGAAGAAGAAGAAGAAGAAGAAGAAGAAGGAGAAGAAGAAGAAGAAGAAGTCGTCCCCGGAGGGGCCGTCCAAATATAGCTCCTCACTCGGCTGCATGTTTCTACTTCAAAGAGAAGCTGCACTCGTGGCTGCGTCTCACACACACACACACACACACACAGAAGAATGGATAGTAGTGATGTGTGTGTGTGTGTGTGTGTGTGTGTGGAGGCTGATTCACAGGCATTTGCATGAAATTCTCTGCGTTTAGCACAGCGGGCTGATCGAGTCGGGATCCCTGCGATCCCTGTCCTTATTGTTTGCGTTCGGCCGCCTTGTTTGTGGACATGAAGCCTGCGTGGCCGGGGGAGGAGGACCAAGAAGAAGAAGAAGAAGAAGAAGAAGAAGAAGAAGAAGAAGAAGAAGAAGAAGAAGGAGAGGAGGAGGAAGAGGAGGAGGAGGAGGAGAGGAAAGGTGGAAACGCACCAAAGAAGCGCCAAAAAGCTGCAGCTCTTGGAAATGAAGATCAGATTTCTTTGGTTGCATCGGCAGTGCAGATTTTTCCCTCTCTCTCTCTCTCTCTCTCTCTCTCTCTCTCTGTGTCTGTCTCTCCGGGCGTCAGCATAGCAACAGCCACGTTCCGTTAGCGAGCAGAAGAGTCGACGACACACGGACCCGCAACCAATGAGAACCCTAACGAGACTCGAACCCAGAGAGGAAGGAGAGGAAGGAGAGGAGAGCGTCCAGGACGTCGCCACCCTTTATTCTAATCGTAGCCCAAAAATGGAGCGATATGGGATGGCGGCGAGATGTTCGGGGGGTCGGACCCGCTCTGAGCCGCAGAGCTCCGTGCTTAAATATTCATTTCAAGTGTAACAGTGGAGGTGGTGGAGATGATGGAGGATGAAGGTATGGGAGATGTTCACATGTTGGTCTCCAGATGACACAGGTGTTTGCTGTTACAAAGCAAACACAGATATTCCTCACACTTGAGGACTTTGCAGTGAAAACCACAGACCAGCAGCGATCACTTTTTACACACACACACACACACACACACACACACACGCCGGAGCGACTGCGGAGCACAAAGGAAATCAATTACTGTGAATCCATGTACTTAACGGCGCCTGGGAACGCACATGGAGGAGGAGGAGGAGAAGAGCGGAGGGATGGATTCTGAATCCTCCTGAGAAACACTGCATGGATGGGGGGGGCACCTGAGGTCACCTGAGGGCACCTGAGGTCACCTGAGGTCACCTGAGGTCACCTCCGGCTCCAGAAGACGGGAGTGAGTGCCCGCATCAGCGGCGTGAAGCGGTGCGTCCGGGAATCAAACCACGGACGGCGAGCTCACGGGCGTGGGGGGGGGGGTTCCTGTGGGGTAAAGTTCACCAGGAGCGAGGAGATGCCCTCAAACAGGTGGAACATCTGGAACACGACACGCCGGCTTAATGCAGCGTGGGGGAAACTTTAGCACAACAAATCCACACACACACACACACACACACACACCTGTCAAACTGCTGATTTACTTACTATCAGCAATCTGATTTACTAGACAGGTGATCCCTGGTTTCAGTTTAAAGTATCACCAGTCGGGTCACAACGGGTCCGCCAGCATCCCAGAATGCACGTGAAGTGGGCGCCATGGCGATGACAGAGTGGGGGTGGGGCTTTTTCTAGAATTTGGGGGAAGGGGGGGGGGGGGTGGAAGTTGCTTACAGTTTGAGTGAGAGAGATATTTACACGGACAAAGCATATTTACCTGCTGTGTAAGCAGGTGTGTGTGTGTGTGTGTGTGTGTGTGTGTGTGTGTGAGCGCTGAGAAAGACAAGCGTGCATCCTGAGGAAAATATCATTTTCTATTTGACTGTCTGATATCTGAGCGCTCAAAGCCTGAAGGTGTTCAGAATGAATGCTCTTCTGCCCCCCCTCCCCACACACACACACACACACACACACACACACCTCTACAGTAAGAGACATCTGACAAAGCGTGCACACACACACACACACACACACACACATGCTCAAACAGCAAACCTGTCAGGGAAATGAAAAGGACAAGCAGCCCGCTGCAGGCAGGGGGTTCGCCTCAATCTATGCATGGGTCTCCAGGTGGCTGAGTGTCCCGGCTGCCCTGCGCCGCCGCCGCACGCCGCCGCCCGCCAGCGGCGTTCCTCCGCTGGCCTCGCTCCGCCCGGCTGCGGGGGCTCGGTGCGCTAACCTGCTCAGAGTCTGAATCGTAGTCCTCATCGTCAGCGCTCAGCGACATGGCCATTATTTTAATTTATTTTTTCACACGGCGTCCGGCTCCCAGCACCCTGACATGGCTGCGGTGTCCTGCTCCTCCTCCTCCTCCTCCTCCTCCTCCTCCTCCTGCTTCCACCCTGATGCTGCCGTCTGGCCCACAGCCTCCCTCCCCTCGCGCTCCACAGCTCCACAATACCACGAGCAGATGTGAGGGAAACACGGACGAGCGACGCCTCATTAATATGGATCGCCTCCCCGGGAAGCCGGAGCGGCGAATACCCGCACGGCTCCCGCCGTCCTCCAATCAGGGGGAGGGAAGGCGGACATATTCATGAGCGGCGCGGCGAGGAGAGCCGGCGCAGCCAGATGGCATCTGGTTACAAAAGGCAAACACAAAGAGGCCCCGCCACCGAACGCCATACCTTCATTCACACTTCCACACGTCACGCAGCCTCCACCCGATACGCTCACGGGAATGACCGTCACCTCCTCGCTGGCACCCATGAGTAATCTGATTACACTGAGAAGGTCTGCAAGAAACTTTCTCAACTGACGGAGTTGCTTCTGTTCCCCAGAGGAGGCTTTGGATTGTGGAAGGTGGTGCAGAGGTCAGACCAGGGGTCGGGAACCTTGTTGACTCTTCTTCCTCTTCTTTGGGCTTTTCCCTTCAGGTGTCTCCACAGCGAGTCAACTTTCTCCATCTCACCCTATTCTCTGGATCCTCCTCTCTCACACCAACTACCTTCATATCTTCTCTCACGACGTCCATAAACCTTCTCTTTGGTCTTCCTCCAGACCTCCTGCCTGGCAGCTCCAATTCCAGCATCCGTCTACCAATATATTCTCCATCCCTCCTCTGTCCATGACCCAACCATCTCAGTCTGGCTTCTCTGACCTTCTCTCCAAAACATCTACCATGTGCTGTTCCTCTGATAGACTCATTCCTGATCCTCTCCATCCTGGTCACTCCCAAAGAGAACCTCAACATCTTCATCTCTGCAAGCTCTAGTTCTGCCTGCTGTCTTTTGGTCATTGGAACAGTTTCTAGTCCAAACATCATCGCTGGTCTCACCACTGTCTTGTACACCTTTCCTTTTATTCTGGCTGATGTTCTTCTATCTCTTGGTACCCCTGACACTTTTCTCCACCCATTCCAACCTGCTTGGACCGTCTCTTCACCTCTTTTCCACACTCTCCTACACTCTGGACTGTTGACCTTAAGTACCTGAAATCCTCCAACTTCTTGATCTCCACTCCCTGTAGCCTCACCGTTCCACCCGAGTTCCTCTCATTCACACACATATATTCTGTCTTGCTGCGACTAACTGTCATTCCTCTCCTTTCCAGAGCATACCTCCACCTCTCTAGATGTTCCTCTACCTGTTGTCTGCTCTCACTACAGATCACAATGTCATCCGCAAACATCATGGTCCATGGAGATTCCTGTCTAACCTCATCTGTCAGCCTGTCCATCACCATTGCAAACAAGAAGGGGCTCAGAGCTGATCCCTGATGGAGTCCCACCTCCACCTTGAACTTCTCTGTTACCCCTACAGCACACCGTACCAGTGTCTCACAGCGAGCATACATGTCCTGCACCAGTCTAACATACTTCTCTGCCACTCCAGATTTCCTCATACAATACCAGAGCTCCTCTCTTGATAGGTTTCATCCAGAGCCATATAGTGTTTTTAACGCACAAAAAATGAAATCTGTCTTACTTTTACTACGACCTTTGGTGCTGCATGGATTTGCTGGAAGTGCCGCTTTATATTTGACCGTTTCATCGATGCAATTTTATCATGGCATATTGGACGTACCGCAAATTCCTCTGTCTGCACGATAATCATCGTCTTTTTTTTCTTTCTCGCCATCTTTTCCGTTACGAGGGTTGATGCGGATAAAGTAGTCGGCTATTTGATTAAATTAATTTCTTCACCTTTACAACGACCCAGACGTGTTGGAAGCCAACGGTTCCCGACCCGACCGACGGGTGACCCGTGAAATTTATCTTCAAAACTAATTTCTGTTTACTTTAAAACGACACAGTATTATGAAGAAATCTTCTTCTTTCGGCTTTCGTTGCCACAGCCAATCAACTTCCTCCGTCTAACCCTAAAATTATTATGAAGAAATATCACAAGTATTTTAAAAACAGTTCCAAAAACTGATTTTTTCTTTTTCAACTCAGAATTGTCTGGGAGCCGAATGGCATCACCAGAAGAGCCCCGGGTTCCTGAGCCCTGGGTTAGACCTTCTGCTCAGAGTGAGAAGGTCTGCGGTCGGGTTCCCACAGGGTTCCTGTCTCCTGCAGTCCAAACACATGCAGAGCTTGGCTGGAGACCCTGAACGGTCCAGACGTGAGAATGAGAAGATGGCTGGACGTCCCCCTGTGAGAGCCTGTGATTGGTCCGGGGTGAACGCCGCCTCTCGCCATCGCAGCAGAGACGGGCTGCAGACGTACCCGAGTGTGGGATCAGCGCTGGAGATAACCAAGATAACCAACGGATGGATGAGAAGCCCAACCTCTGGCTGCTAGACTTTAGATTGAACTAATACTGTCCACCAGGTCCGTCCTCTGTGACCCGCAGGTCCAGAGCGTCTCCTCCGTCAAGCAGCTCCACCTTCTGTGGATCTTCTGCCCCCACTGAGATCTTGTCTTCAAAAGTCAAATCTTCCAAAAAAAGCCAAGGGCCGTCTTTGAAGGACAGCATCCCTTCAACAAACCTCTCTCCACGTCCCAGACCTCAGGTCTCCTCCAAGACGCAGCACAAAGACACTTCCCAGCGCCGCCGCCGGCAGGAACGCCACGTGCGACGCAGGACGGCGCCGATAACGGGCTCCTGCCGAAGGATATGACCGACGCCAGGAACAACTGCAGCCATTCTCCTTCTCTTCAGGTTGAAGCAGAAGAAGAGCCTGGATCTGCGAGTGAGACGCAGCCGTTCATCTACTGCCGCCGCCAAACTCCTCTGGAATGTGACGGAATGAGAAGAAGCGGCGTGGACACCTGCCGCTAACCATCATTCACTGAGGAGAAACTCATTATTTCCTCGTTAAGCCTGTCGAGGGGAGATCATGGAGACCAGCTCAGGAGATGGCGGGAGGAGAAGCGCGCCGAAGATGGCGGCCGCCTCACGCCTGTCCGGACAGGGATCTACGTTCCCGGGTTCCTGAGGAACTGTGGGTGGAGACCCTGAGAAGGTCACAGATGAATGTGGCCAAGGGTGTCTGGACTCTCCCTGAGAGATGGGAGGAGAACCTCAGCCGTCCTCCACGTCCAGAAGAGCCACATGAGGAGGCTCCATCTGGTCAGGACGCGTCCCTGGTGAGGGTGCCGAGGGGTTCCGGGGGTCCCACCAGGAGGAGACCCACGAGAAGCCGAGGAGAGGGAGGTCTCCTTGCTTCGGCTGATTCGCCCGAGACCCGGCGCCGTTTCCAGGCAGAAGATGGACGGACGGAGCTCACTCGTTCACAGAAGCAGCCACGCTTTCACACACCGGACGGCGCCCGGGAGGAGAAGATCCTACGTCCGGCCGCCACCGTAAGGTTCAGCCGGCGGCTCAAACATCACTACCTTGAAGGACCTCTTCGGCCAGCGCACCACGGGGAGTCCGCTGATCGCCATCTTGGGGTCGTCGTCGGCGTGCTCCTGCAGCAGCATCTACACACACACAGGACGGCGTCACCGCCAGCGGAGGCCGTGCGGCGTCCAGCTGAGACGCCTCCTACCTTCATGTCGTCCAGCAGGGCCCGAGGGTTGTCCAGACCCTCCGGGACGCATTTCTTATTCTCGGGCAGCGAGTCCAGCTTCTCCACCAGCGCCTTCAGTCCGTCCAGCTCGAAGCGCGTCAGGTGCGTCCACCCGTCCGGGGCCTCGGAGGCCGGGGAGCCGGCGGGGCTCCTGAGAAGGTCCAGAGGGCCCGAGCCGGGGTTGCAGCCGTCCTCCCAGTTCACCGCCCGCTCCGACTTCTCGCTCTGGTCGTCCCGGACCTGAGCCTCGCAGGAGTCCTCGTTGGTGTCCTGGCTCCTGGAGTCCGACGAGGGGCTCCCGGCGCGAGCCTTCGCCTCATCTTCTGCAAGGAGAGCAGAGCAGATGTTGTCAGGAGGACAGAGGAACCTTCTCCGCTCTCCCAGACGGGAGCCCAGCGAGCAGCAGCAGCAGCCGGAGGGTTTGACACTCATCCTCAGGTGGCGTCTCAAGACGGCGGGACAACCGATCGCCGCTAGCTAGTCTGGAGAACATCATGGAACACCAAGAGTGTGTGTTGTCGCGAGCTCGTCCATGAGATGAAGATAAGAAGTTGTCTCCGAAGGCGGGAGACGTTTACGAGGAGACGTGCGGCGGGAACGTGGACGGACGAGGCGTCCGAAGGCGTCGGAAGCCGGTCGGGGACGGTTGGACGCTTGGAAGGAGGAACGGCTTCACTCCTTCCGTACATGAAGGTCAGACAACGATGAGCAAAGTTACAATTAGCATAGCATGGTAGCATGAAGGGTGGAGCTGGAAGCTGAGGATGCAGAAGCAGATGAAAAACTCCCCCGAACATCTCCTCCCCTCTTGTATTCACCATCTTCACTGTTAAACATTTCATAAAACCCCGTTATTTCTTTACATCTTCCTTTATGATCTATTATTTTCACACATTTTTCGGATTTAAAAACCCGTCTCAGAACCGGGTGTCTGGAACGGTTTCACAGCATTTCAACTCCTTTTAACTGAGAAATTTAATTTGAAATGGGAGCAAATGGAGTCAGGATCTCGGTCACAGACCCGCCTCCCCTCCTGGGTCAGGGTTCGACGGTCGCCATGGCGTGAAAACCCCGCCGTCCGGCGGTCGCGGGATTCCAACCCGCAGAAACCGCCTTCCTCCGCCGGCAGACACACAACTTTCTGCAGGATTAGTTTTCCCCGAACTCCCCACTCCCACGGAGGGATTACAGACTCGCGGCTCTGGAGGTAAAATGAATAATGAAGACTATTTTTCCGGTTGCTACGTCAGCGAGGGTGGAAAAAAAAAACACAAAAGACGCACGCGCTGGGGGGATTTATTAAGAGGCGTTGAGCTCGGGCCGGCCGGCGCTAATGCCATTAAAGATTACCAGGATTAATTATTATCTCTGCGTAAACATCCTTCCACAGCTCCGGCTCCAGCCTTTTTAAAACATGGAAAAAGGTTGCATAAAGCTTATTGTTGACACTCTTCACCGCTCAAGTGTCTCCGGCTGCGGACGCACTTTAATTGTCCCGTTGTTCTCAGAGCTGAGGAGGAGGAGGAAGATGAGGAGGAAGATGAGGAGGAAGATGAGGAGGAGGAAGATGAGGAGGAAGCAGGACCAGAGGCTCAAAGCCATTCAATGGAAAACAGCATTTTTGGAAAATACACATCAAGTGTGCTGTGGACGTAAGAGCTTGTGTGTGTGTGTGTGTGTGTGTGTGTGTGTGTGTGTGTGTGTGTGGACCTTCATCGGGCATCAGGGTCTGTGAGTGTGAGCTGAGGATCACGCAGGATCCCGTTGAGACCCTCCATGAGGGCTGAGGTGACGTCACGGGTCCGAGGCAGAGGCCGTCATAGGCCGGGGGCGGGGCCATAAAGGGTCGGGGGCGGGGCCATAAAGGGTCAGGGGGCGGGGCCAGTGTGGCGCTCTGCGTTGTCGTCTTGCTTGCGGCTCTCTGAGCTGGTGTGAAGGACCAGGAGATCTCTCGCTTGGCTTCATGTGATCTTTTCTCACCGCAGGAACCTTCTGAAGCTCCTAGAACCTTCTCAGCAACTGAGGTGTTTCTTGGCGCATGCAGAAACCAGAGGAACCAGGAAGCGTGGACCTCGGCTTCTAGAGCCCCCCTTGGCGGGATCTTTTTCCACCTCCCTCGGAACTCCTCGGTGCCTGGTGACGGCTGGAGCTCAGAAGCCACGTCCTTTTTAAAACTCATCCTCGTCACTGCTCGGATGTTTTCTTGGGACAGAACCTTTGCCAGGTCTGCGCTCTCCTGGCCTGCTACGCCTGAGAGACGTTTCCAGAAACATATCTGCATCTTGTCCAGTGCAGAGTTAGCTAACGGTTAACGGGGCAGAAGATAAAACACTCCAACCATCTGATGGTCCAGGGTTGTTATTCCATGAACGTTGTGGCAGCTCCACCTCCGCGGTGTCCACGTTGTCCTCTTCTTCTTCTTCTTTGCTGGTTTGTTGTGTGAGGAGCTGAAGGTGTTCCTCACTGCCTGTGGGAGAGCAACACTAGAAGGTTCCCCTGGAGGAGGAACTCCTTTGGCAAATTGAACTGAGAGAAACCTTGAAGAAACAATAGCGGACTCTGGAGATCCTCTGCGTCGCTGCTATCTACTCACCCTCCTGGGAGAGGTAGGAGCGCCTGGTCAGGCAGCACACGTATCTCTCCAGGACGTACCAGCACATCTCATAGTAGAAGGGGAACCGGAACTTGGAGTGAACCTGGAGAGGAAACCAAAAACCACGGAGGGTGAGTGATTGCGATGTGGCCAGACGCGTCCTCCTAAAGACCTCCAGATGCAGAGCCTGGTTCCCGGGACGTTTCTTCTGCTGTGATCTAAGACGCGCGTGCACGTGTGTGACGACACGCTGGAGACGCAAAACAGTCCTGACGGCAGCCAGTCGGGATGAAAAAGCAGGAGGTGGCACAACTACTGCGCCGCTGTCACACACACACACACACACACACACACACACACACACACACACAGATACACTTATTTACCGCTCGTACGACAGCTGATGCACAAACCCCAGCCAGGAGGATTTTGCTGACATGGACGCCACGCAAACTGCCAAAATCCTAAATAAGGATATTTCCTCTGAAAGAAGCCTTGAGATGGAACGGCGTCTTCAATCCACGCTGATGTGGACCAACGAACGGCCGAAGCCTGACTTGGACTGGAACCAGCTGATAACTCAGACTGCTTCAATTTCCCCCTTAAATGACCAGAAATGCAATGAAGTTTTTACGTGTTTTTGAATCAGAAAAATGTCTCAAAATAATCATAGATAAAAAAAAAATTAATTTAATTAAAAATAAAAATAATCAAAAATATTTTAATTAAAAATAATTAATTTTAATTTTAATAAAAAAAAGATAATAATCATAGATAATAAAAGAGGATGTCAAGAAATAGTGGTTTTATTTTAGGGTATTTACCATGAAGGTCCGACCATGGACTTAACTTCCTGGCTCCACCCGTGATGCTACAATGCTACAATGCTATCTCTAATGCTAACTCTTCCGCCATTCGCCGCACCAAATCCCCGTAAACGTCTCCTGTCGATGCTCTATCTCACCCACAACTACCTCTCCATGTCTTCATGGACGAGTCCACGACACACACACACACACACACACACACACACACACACACACACACACACCTCACTGGTGTTTTTCCATGATGTTCTCTGGGCTCGCTAGCAGTAAAGAAACACCACCCTTTCAAATTTTAAATGAATTAACGCACCATATATCATTATATATTTTTTCCCTTTATGCTATGTATCCAAATGCACTCCGGATGGCAAATTAGGAATTTCAGTGTCCGGGGAAACACCTCCCTGCGCTGTGCACGTGACAATACACACTTTGAATGGGGAAATAAATCTGATGCGATGAACAACTGCAGAGAAAACTAAATGAAATCTCTGCATGCAACTAAACATTTTGAACTCCGCAAAAAGATGTTTGGTTGAAGGTCACTTTGAAGAAAAATGTTCAACCTCTATTTGAGTCCTTCTTGTATTTATGAAGGAAAGAGAAACTTAAATGATCCACCGGCAGCAAAACCAAAAGTGCCGTCCTCCTTTCACTGCAGTCGCTTATTAACAGTGACAAAAATATTTTATTTAGATGTTACAAGATCGCCATAATCTTCACATTTAAAAATACATTTTTAAAATGAATGCACTCAAATAAAATACATGTTGATTCTCAAAAGCCACAGGGAGCCGAATCAGACGGATCCAAGAGCCGCGGGTTGCCGACCCCTGACCTACACACACACACACACACACACACACACACACACACACACAGAGGTGTCCATCATACCTTGGTCCGGTCCTCGATCTCGTGGATCCTGAGCTGCATGGGAATGTTGAAGCTGTGCAAGATGTTGCCGCCGAACACCAGCGTGTCCTCGGGGGTGTAGACGGCGTGAATCCAGCCTTAACGAGAGCGAGAGACAGCGTGAAGGAGCTCCGTGGACGGCGGCGTATCTCCCGCTGCTTGAGCTTTCCACGGTAACCGCGGCAACGCACCGGACGGGATGAAGAAGGTGTATCCTCGCTTGAGCTCCACTCTCTGGCAGCCGTCGGCCCGGTCGCCCAGGAAGACGTCGCTCTGCTTCCCCGACACCAGCCAGTCCTCGTACAGCGCCAGGTTGCGGGTCGTGGGAGGAACCAGCCAGAAGACCTGAGGAGAAGGTGAGCTTCTTAGAGGACGCCGTCCACGACGGACGGCCACCTATGTGTCTGGTCAGCAAACGTCGCGAGACGCACCTTCTCCCCCTTGAAGACGTGATACCACACCGAGGTCCCGCCAAAGTCGATGTGGAAGTCCGTGTAGCAGCCCTTCACGCTCATCAGGCAGTACCTGGACAGGAGATCAGGAGATCAGGAGATCAGCGGAGGAGCGGCGCTCCGCTGGGTTCGTTCAGACCATCTGGAAACAACCGGCACTGAGATACAACGGAGAAGACGGTTCTCCGCCTGGAGCTCCATCCGTGTCATCCAGCAGGATGAGGAGCTCCAGAGGAGGCCCAGATGCAAGAGGATAGATCTCCTCTCTAAAACATCTAGCATGTGTCGTCCCTCTGATGGACTCCTTCCTGATCCTCTCCATCCTGGTCGTTCCCAAAGAGAACCTCAGCATCTTCATCTCTGCTATCTCCAGCTCTGCCTCCTGTCTTTTGATCATTGTCAGTGTTTGTAGACCATCTCACCACCATCTCCTCCACCTTTCCTTTCCTTCTGGCTTATAGAACCCCTGACACTTTTCTCCACCCACTCCAAGTTGCTTGAACCCATTTCTTTACCTCTTCTCCACATTCTCTTACACTCTAGACTGTACTTGAAATACTTGAAATCCTTCAACTTCTCGATCTCCACTCCCTGTAGCCTCCGTTCCACCAGGGTTCCTCACATTTACACTCATATATGCTGTCTTGCTGAGACTAACCTTCATCCCTCTCCTTTCCAGAGCATACGTCCACCTGCTCCCTGCTCTCACTACAGATCACAATGTCATCTGCAAACATGATGGTCCATGGAGATTCCTGTCTAACCTCATCTGTCAGCCTGGCCTTCATCACTGCAAACAAGAAGGGGCTCAGAGCTGATCCCTGATGGAGTCCCACCTCCACCTAGAACTTCTCTGTTACCCCTACACCACATCTCACCACTGTTTCACAGCAAGCATACATGTCCTGCACCAGTCTGACAAACATCTCTGCCTGTCCAGACTTCCTCATACAATACCATGGTTCCTTTTCACAGCACCCTGTTGTATGCTTTTTCTAGGTCTACAGAAGCACAATGCAGCTCCCAAGACATATATATTAATGTTCCACAGCTGCATGGATTGCTCACAAATTACTGATCAAATAAATCAATATCTATATACATATATATATATATATATAGAGAGAGAGAGAGAGAGAGAGAGAGCTTGAGAGTGATGTGTCTCTGCGGCTTTCATTGTAACCCGGGGGAACTTTGGAAGAAGCTGTGATTTATGTCCGACTAATGGGAGCTGGATATTAGAGCTCCATTATGGGTCTCCACTATCTCAGCGGTGATGATGTGCTTCCAGGGCCTCCTCTGCTGCGTGCCGCTCGCTGCAGATCTCCTGCTTCTTTCTCTTCTTTCTCTCACCGCCATGCCGACGAGAGCGGCGGAAAGCAGATGTGAGGGACACAGTGATTTCATCTACTGCTGTCATTGAAAATAATTGAGGAGGGGGTCGGAAGAGAAGCTACTTGAGTGACAGGAGGATGCAGTCAAACATGTGAACTCCTCAAATCCATTTATTTTTCCCGCATTTGCCTGACAGGCGGTAATTACCGGAAACCTACCGCTAC
Source organism: Fistularia commersonii (assembly GCF_037954325.1). Taxonomy (NCBI): domain Eukaryota; kingdom Metazoa; phylum Chordata; class Actinopteri; order Syngnathiformes; family Fistulariidae; genus Fistularia; species Fistularia commersonii. Next base: position 569,414 of record NC_141292.1, read on the forward strand.
CTACCGACGAAAAATGGGACAAATCAGCGCCGAAGTCGAATTGTCGAATCGTTTCTTACGACCGAATATCCAACCGGAGGTCTTCACGCGGGCTTCGAGCCGTGGCGGTGACCGCGAAGACCATCTGACCTGAGCACCTTCAGTGAAAACAGTGCATGTTTGTAGTTTTGCATGTTTGCGCCGCGACCCCGCGAGCGTGACTGTCAGCCGACTGGCTGAGGGGCGACGTGCAGTCAAACCTTCCTCCACAGTGGAGAAAACTCTGCTGCCTAGCAACGCTCAAGAGCACTTACAGAGGATGGATGACACCAATAGTATGCGGCACTCTGCCATGATGGAGCCATACTCCAGATATTCAGATGGGGGGGGGCAGGAATAGAGTGTTTTTCTGTCCTCTATAATGAATATTTCACATTTTTAACAGCCCCGACCCCCTAAAAAAAACCGCGTGGAACCGGCACGTCGTACCTTTGCACTTTGGGGTACTTCATCTCTGAGATCACGTTAGTGGTTTCCGTCTGGCTTTGCTTCAGATTGCGCGGCCACATGTTGTCCACCCAGTCCACCTGATCCACCTGCAGGTCCAGAACTGCACCCTTAGTCATCACGCGAGCCTCTCATTCGGCGTGAACCCCCCCAGAAATCAAACATGAACATCGTATGGTGTTACCACTGTGGGTCGTTTGATCAGGTTCTCCAGTTTGGTGTGGCTGAACTCCAGGCTGATGACGTTGAAGAGCTTTTCACGCTCGTCCTCGGGCGTCTCGTAGTAGCGAGCGAACTGAGCCATGCTCATTTCAGAGCCTTTCTGAGTGCTCACGTCCACCACGTCCACCGACCGACGGCTGCCTGCAAGCATTAGCCAGATAACATTAACCTGCCACGGCTCAGGAACTACCAACACCAACCACTGTGTGTGTGTGTGTGTGTGTTTGGTGTGTGTGTGTGTGCGTGTTTTAAAGAGTTTAGGCAAAAAAAAAAAAAGTACATTAGTGTCACTTCGTATAAATCATAGTAGATAACGGGATGCAGTTCACATTATGTCCACTAGAGGGCGTGACTGCACAAGGATCTTGAACTGGTTTTGGAGCTTCAGTATCTGGATGGCTTCCATCTCCATGGAGAACATCTACACACGGCATGTCTTTATGCATGATCTCCACATCTACTATAGTGAGATGACATATCACTCAGTGAATTGCATCCACATATCTTCATCTAGATGAATTACCTCTAGATGCATTATATCTGTATGTACCATATCTTGATGCGTTATTTCTAAATGAATCATATCTTGATATATTATTTCTAAATGAACCATATCTTGATATATTATTTCTAAATGAACCATATCTTGATATATTATTTCTAAATGAATCATATCTTGATATATTATTTCTAAATGAATTATATCTTGATGTATCATATCTACATGAATAATATCTTGATTTACTATGTCTACATGCATTACAGCTAGATGTAATATATCTGGATGCATTATATCTAGATCTGTGATGTCTACATTGACTTTAGATGTATTTATTTTTTAATAAAATATAATTTAAAAAATGTGATAAAAATAAAAAAAAGAATACATAAATGGATTACACTTTGATGAATTATCTCCAGATGTAATATTTCTAGAGGAATTATATCAAGATGTTTTATGTCTAGATTTATGATGTATTATCTCCACACGCATTACAGCTAGATGTGATAGATCTGGATGCATTACATCTTTATGCATCATACCTATTATGTCTAGCATGTATTTATTTTGAATCAAGAATAAAAAATGCATTCTATCTTGATGTATTATCTCTAGACGTGGTATGTCTAGAGGAATTATATCTACATCATGAGATCTTTTATGTCTAGATGTATGACATGCTAATTCCACGTGTGTGATATCTTATATCTTGCTGTAAAATCTGTGCACGTGTGAAATCAGGACGTATGATATATGGAGGTATTGTCTATTCACGTCCATCTCGTCATCATCTCATCTTCTCCACTTGCACCGGCAATGATTGCGATTGGAAGCTGGCAGATCCCATTTTGTAAATGTGACGATGTGAGGCACCGCGGCGGTTTGGACCGAGCAGGCCTCGCAGTCGGACGCAGCCATCCATCACATGTATAATCCATTTAACGGCTGTAAACGGACGCTGTGATCGACACGCAGGAGCTCCTTCGTCAAAAAGATCATTTTGAAAAGACATAACCGATCGCTGCGGACTATTATTCTTTCTGAATATTTTCATCGGAATATTTTTTGACAACTCCTCCCTCCCGGGTTTAATATTCCCCGAACGTGCGGCGGCTTCCCAGAGCAACGTGACGGGGCGTTTTGTGGATGTCGTGAAAGTCGTGAAATACAGGTTTATTAGAAAATCCAAACGATCCTCGCTGATACTCTGATACTCTGATACTCTGATACTCTGATACTCTGATACTCTGATACTCTGATACTCCGCTCATCCTTTCCACCAACTCCTCGCGGGTTTAAAGGTGATTTATTGAGTTCGTGACAAATTTTATTTTTAAAGGCGAGCGGTCGCTCATTCCTTTACTGCGATTTTAAATCCAGGAAAATAGAAATAACGTGCAAGTGTGTGTGTGTGTGTGTGTGTGTTTGCACTTACCAACTAGCCCCTTAATTTCTGTGACGGTCAGCTCCGGGTCAGGCATCCTGTGGAAATACAGAAGATAGATGTCATATTTGTCAAGGGAGCAGGGGGTGAATGACACACACACACACACACACACACACACACACACACACACACACACAGACACACACCTGGTACATCAACTCACCTGATCCCGAGTCCATCTTTCTCCTTGAAGATAAGCGGGACCCTCAAAGCCTCCTTCTGCACATATTCATAGGTGAAGTCTGCAAGACCCAAGACATGATCATGGATGTCCTGCAGCCAGACTTTGTGGAGATAAAGCGGAAGCTGCGTAGCATCAGCTTGTGTGAGAAGTAGATGTCAGCTGGTTGACCTCCAGGTGACCTCCGGCTTACCCTGGCCCCGCATCAGGCGGACAAAGTCGGCGCCGTAGTCGGGGCTGCGGAGCTTCTCCTCCACGCTGAAGCCCCTGATGTTGGCGATCTCCTCGGCGTCCGACGAGTCCTCGTCCTCGTCGTACATCCTCCGGCAGATGGAGCGCTGCCATTGGACACAGGAGGTGTTTACACCGCAGCGTGGATGGTGCCCCCCCCCCCACCTGTCGCTCTGCAATCACTCTTTAAGCCCCCCGGGGGGGGGGGGGGGGGGGGGGGGGGGGGGGGGGGGGGGGCACGCTTGGGGGGGTGATACTGGGTGCAGAGGGGGCACCTGGGGGCCAGGGTGCAGGAACCGTGCAGCGGAGATAGGGGTGACCTGGGAGAGGATCAAGGGGGTCATGGGGTGCAGGGACTGTGCAGTGGGTAACCGGGGGCAGGGACCAGAGGGCGGGGCGTCAGTGCACCGGGGACCGGGAACCGGGGGCCGGCGTGACGGCGCAGTGGGTAGCTGGGCGGAGGGGACCAGAGGGTGGGGTGATGGGGCGCAGGGACCGCGCGGCGGGTACCGGGGTGACCTACATGTGGAGATGGGAGGGGGTGATGGGGTTCAGGGAGCAGGGTGACCTGTGAGTGGAGTGAGGTGGCCCGGGGGTGGGGACCAGGAGACGGGGTGACCTTGCCACAGAGAACGGGGACCAGGGTTGGGGGTGACTGTGCAGCAGGGACCCGGGACCGGGGTCAAGGGGCCGGGGTGATGGCGGGCAGGGACCGAGCAGCGGGTCGCAGGGCAGAGGGGACCACGGTCGGGGTGACGGGGTGCAGGGGTGCAGGGGCCGGGGTGACCCGTGAATATGTGAGTGGGGTTGACCGTGCAGCGGGAACCGTTGGACCAGGGACGGGGTGCGGGGGTGCAGGGACCGTGCAGCGGGCAGAGGAGACCGGGAGTGACGGGGGCGGGGACCAGGGGGGCGGGGTGCAGCGGTGCAGCGGTGCAGCGGTGCGGGGACCGCGCAGCGGGTCCTGGGATAGGGGACCGAGGGGGCGGGGTGATGGAATGAAAGGGTGCAGGGACCGTGCAGGGGGGACCGGGACTCGGACCCCGGACCTTTCTTGTGGTCGTGCAGCTGCACAACAAAAGGTGTGACGTGTTCCGCAGCGCCGCCGCAAGTCCCGGATGTTTTAGCTCTGCGTGGGGGGGCGTGGAGGAAACGCTCCACAGCTCGGTGGTGTCCGGACCGGGGCGACCCGGGGCGACCCGCTCCTCCGGACCCCCCCGGACCCGCCACCCTCCGTCCGTCCCCCCGCGCTCCGCCCGCTAGCTTAGCAGCGCCGCTAGCCCGCTCCGCAGCTAACGCCCCCCTCCCGCGCCCCGGCGGACGGGTACGCACCAGCCTGCGTCCGGACTCCGCAGTCGGCTCCGCGGCCTGGGCCATCGTCCCGCCCCCCCGCCGGTGGTTGTGTCCCCTCCTCCCCCCGCCGGAGGCCGCGGGGGGAGCGGAGCGCCTCAGCGCGCCTCGCAGCTCCAAAACAAGGGAACCATGTTTGCGGCTGTGACGTCACCGGCGGAACCAAAACACCGCCGTCATCGCGCCGCGGTTCAGCCGCCGGACCGCCGGGGCCACCGGGGCCACCGGGGCCACCGGGGCCGCCTCGGCCACCTCGGCTCTTTGCGTTTGTGCCACGCCGGGGCAAAACCTCCGCAGAGCCCAGTGGGTCCGGAGCCGCTTTTTATTTCGGCGCAAAGCCCACATGTTGTGCTTTGTTGACGTTAAAGTTGCAGGATAAAGACCGTTTTCCTCCATTCGACACCCCCCAACCCCCCCACGCCGCCCCGCAGCGCGACACCCGAGCCAACGGTCCCGGAACACCCCCCCCCACACACACACACACACACCCTCCCGCCGCCTCCCGCGCAGGATTGTGGGTAATGCAAGATGCAGGAACATGCCGAGGACTAGCCTCCGCCGAAGCGTGTTTTTGTGAGCGCCCCGCCGTGTCCCACCGGACGCCGCGTCCCACCGGAGAAACGTCCGCCTGACGCGGCCTCTGCGGCGGCATGAGTCTGAACGAGCACTCGCTGCAGGCGCTGTCCTGGAGGAAGCTCTACCTGAGCCGGGCCAAGCTCAAGGCGTCCAGCCGGACGTCGGCTCTGCTCTCCGGGTTCGCCATGGTAACGCCGGTCCGTTGCAAGGTAACCACACGTGTGTGTGATAATGTGATGACTCCCCTCCGTGTGTGTGTGTGTGTGTGTGTGTACCACTCCAGGTGGCCATGGTGGAAGTGCAGCTGGACAACAGCTACCCCTACCCCCCCGCCCTGCTCATCGCCTTCAGCGCCTGCACCACCGTGCTGGTGGCCGTGCACCTGTTCGCCCTGATGGTCAGCACCTGCATCCTGCCCAACATCGAGGCCGTCAGCAACGTGCACAACCTCAACTCCGTGAACGAGTCTCCTCACGAGCGCATGCACCGGCACATCGAGCTGGCCTGGGCCTTCTCCACGGTCATCGGCACGCTGCTCTTCCTGGCCGAGGTGGTGCTGCTGTGCTGGGTCAAGTTCCTGCCCGTGAAGCCCAGCAAGTCCAGCAACGGCACCGTGTCGTCCGGCGTGGCCGCCGCCATCACCTCCACCTCCATCATGGTGCCCTTCGGCTTGGTGTTCATCGTGTTCGCCGTGCATTTCTACCGCTCCCTGGTCAGCCACAAGACGGACCGACAGTTCCAGGAGCTGGAGGAGCTCTCCAACCTCACCAGGCTGCAGAACGAGCTGGACAACAGAGGGGATTCCTCCATCCTGCAGTCTCCAAGCTCACATTTCCCGTAGACGGGAGGTACGGCTCTATGGGATGTTCTCCGCCCGGACGCCGTAGCGTCGGCCTCCCGTCCGCGTTTTTGTCGTTTCCGCGGTTCTCTCGTTTTTCCGTCTTAAAATCTGCCTTCGTGATGAGTTTTATATGTTGTTTTTTTTCCCCCCTAGAAGACACGATCAGCTGTGAACTCCACACTCAGACACCTCGCACGTAGTTTGCAAAGTTGCTTGATTTACCTCCCGATGAGACACTTGAACACTCGTCCAGACTCCTGTCTGTTGCCTGCTGTGCCAGTTCATTCTTGAGCCTTCAATTGTAATTACATGCTCTTGAATTGTAACGACATGCTCTGTGTTATCACTTCTTGTTTTGTTTGAATCCGTCCGCCGGCGTTGAACTCCCTCCCTGCTCCCGGTTTAGCCTTTTTGCATGTTGTATGAGAAGAGGGCCCTTTGCAGTGTTTGCTGTGCGCCAGCAGACGCTCCCGGTCCAAAAGCTGCGGTGTTATTGTTTTGTTTTTAAAGAGACGTTCGACCTTTCGGGTGTTTTTCTTTTTAGAAAACGCGGCCATCGATGCGGCTGTCGTCAGTCGAAAGGAGTAAAGGTGTCGCAGATCTGCTCCTGTCGCCGCCGGCTCATCAATAAAGCCGGGCCTGCCTCGATGGTCAGCTTTCATCGGACTCCCGTGTTTCCTCATTCACTCGTCCGCCGAGGGCAGAAGTCCAGGCGGCTGTGGTTCCAGGTGAAAGGTCAAAAGTATCCCGAATGATTGGATCATATCAGGTCACTTCAGGATTCGGCCCGGAGATACGAGCAGATTCTCTATTTCGGGACGGCCGTGAGAGCGACTGGTTCTAAATGATTTGATTAACTTTTAATCAAATTCTCCCTGGTGATCAATCGAGTGCGGCCAAGTATTCCACAAAGACATTTCCTGCATAGAAAGTACCAGAATTTTAGAAAGCTATTGCACCACGGTTAAAATTCAGTAGGAAATGAAAATGGTTACATTTAAATCAAGGCGACCTGAATGACTACGGAGGAGGAGACATCGGTATGACAGGTTATGAGCGGGAAAGAATCGAGTCATATTTACGGGTCCCGACCCCTTTAGCTTAGGAGTGTGTTTACACTATCGTCCCGGAGGTTCAGTAAGGAGAACGCAGTCAAGGGTAGTCTTAATTCCTTAATGAGGTCATGTTTAAGAGAAGCTAAAAGCAATAATTATTTTTGATACGTCTTGAATTGTTGATGGTGAAGGTGATCGTGGATAAATGAGTATGTTACATCCATCGATGCTCCTTTTTGGTTTTATATCGGCATAAATGATTTGGTGAATCAAAGTTGAAAGCGACGGCAGTTTTTTTTGTGTTTATTTTACATTCTTTGTCAGAGTCTGGAAACACTGCGTTTGTCCTCTTGTTTGTCAGCAAGCAGCGCTGCCTGGGCTTCCCTCAAAACCAGCTGCACGTCCATCAGTGTTATCTAGACAGAAACAGAATATGTTTACATTCAAACCCAGAATCTTACACTTTCTGTCTGCGATTACTTGTTTTGTGTGAACATTTACAGAGGATTTATTGTGTTGTTGTGTTAACAGATACAGGCATAGAGGTTTTACCTTTGGAATCGGACGCTTTGTCAGCCTCAATGCTTCATTGGCCCCAAAATCTGACAAGGTACCACATTTCGCGACGTCGTCCACCCAGAAGCCTTCGTAGAGCGCGTCTTTGTCGGCGTAGTAGAATCTCCCCTTGCCGTTTCTCTTGCCGTCCCTCCAGGATCCTTCGTGCCAGTTTCCGTTTGCTTCACACGTTGGAACGTACGCGACGGCTTTAAATCGGAGGAAGATGTTGTGTTTTTACACGACACGGAAAGTTAGAAGCCATCTTACCAAAGTGGATGATGCCCAGTCCGTGCTTCTTATCAAGTATCCATTCTCCCTCATAGATATCTCCGTTGCTCTCATACATCCTGCCCCAGCCACTGCGAAGGCCCTCGCTCCAGTCCCCCTCGTAAACTGCTGAGGTGTTCTTAAAAAATGTGCCATATCCCTGCAAGGACACAATAGCAAAAAAAAAAAAAATCAGGAAGTACATACAAGGTTTTTGAAGTCAATACTGATAGTTGCACTCTTATAAGGAATTTCAAGAGTAAAAGTACATGTGGACATGCGTTCATGGGGATCATGTGCATTTTGTGACCGCGGGTAAATCTGAGCAGCCCATTTCTACACACAATTCTGCCAAATCTTCTATGTGTAGGTGATTCCTACTGGGAATGCAGACTTAAACTGATTATCAGTTATTCCTCTAAAGAATTTCTCAGTGAACACATGAACAGATACAGTCAGCTCCAGTCACAGAGTAATAAACACACATTAAAATGTTTGTGCACCGATTATATGACGTACATGTTTCTTTCCGTTCTTCCATTCACCGCAGTATTTAATTGAATACTTCTTTGTCCCGGGAATAGGGACGCTGTACTTCCCGTAACCATCCTGTTTACCGAATTTCCACTCGCCGTTATAAATGCCACCAGACTTCTTCCATAGCTGAATGCCGTTCCCTAGAAAATGGATGAGAAAACCTTGTCATGGGTGGATGAAGCATTACAATGCTTGTGGGTTGTTAGTGGCAGCAGTTTCACGGTATCTCACCGTGTTTCTTGTTGTCCTTCCACTCTCCAGTATATTCATCTCCATTGGCGGAGAAAACCGTCCGCAGCAGTCCACACTTCTGTGACTTCTTATCCAGCAATTTTGTCCTTGGAGGATTTTTTAGGGCTCCCTTTACGTATGGCATCTCTGCGGGTACCTTCCTGGAGAACCTATCAGGTGAATAACATGACACACATGAGTTTCCCTGTAAAAACTCCTGCTTCCAGTGATTCACATGGGTTTGGTAAAAGGACAGTAAAACCGACGTTCGTCCCGTGCGGTGATTTGTGTGTGATATGTATGTAATGAACGCATTTTTAAATACCAGTGTAAACAATGAAACAGATGCTACACAGGCACCTTGGGTAGAGCTGTTTCCTGTAGCACCCTGGGTTAGCATCGGTACAAGTTAACGCTTACTGGAGCCAACACTTACCAAATACATACTTCAGGCTACTCCGAAGCGCAGTGCGCGTACGCAGACGATGTTTACAAGCAAATTATTCATTTACTGTTGTTTCCTTGCAAAGTCGGGTGTAAAAACAAACTTAAGAGCGGCGTGAACGTTACGGAAGCTAGCTAGCGTCCGCATCCAAGCGGGGGAAGCTGTCCCTGTATCCTAGCAACCGACTTTGTTTACCTAGGTCAGTGTCGTTGTCGTATCATCGTCATTACGTCAAGATTTACTGAAAGATGATGTTATATCCACCATCTTCAGCGCCCAGCCGAAGGCCGAGCACCCCTTGGAGTTAACTCCTGTTCGATTTAACTTGTGGCAGCGGCAGTTTTTCTTCCACTACATTTAAAGAGTTAGCGTCGGGCGGTGATGTGCGCATGCTCAGTGCCAGCCAATGAAAACGGCGCACCGTCAGCCGTGTGCATGTGCGTGTGCGTGAGAGAGAGAGAGAGTGAGAAAGAGTGAGAGAGAGAGAGAGAGAGAGAGAGCGGCGACGTTGGGCTGTAGCGTCGGAAAGCCGACCCGGCTTTTCCGTGAACTGCAACGCCATGTCTAAAACGAAGTTTCAGACGGAGTGGGAGGAAATTGACGAAGAATACCAGCAGTTGCAGGTGAAAACGCTTAGCCTCGCTTAGCAAACACTCACCCCCCGCGTCTGGAGTCAGAGTTGCCACCGACAGCCGGCGGCGGCGGCGGCGGCTTCGCCACTCTGCCCGGCTCCAGGAGGCTCTCCATTCATTCTCAGCTCCGGTGTAAACACCGGCTGGAGCCGACATATCCCCGCATACTGTCGGGATCCCATAAGGAGACTGTTTATCGGCTGTGGTCCGCCGTGTACTTGACAGCAACGGCTGTGTGTTAACAGCCGCTAACGTTAGCAGTCGGTTGTGTGTCGTTCTTCTTCGGCTGTGTTTTGCGGCTAGCGAAAAGCTAAAGTAGCCGGACCTTAGTTTTGTTTTCGCCCGCCGGACGTTACCGAAGTGAGTCGGTGGCCACTAATAACTTCTTGCACTTTCAACAGCTGTCTTCTTTGTTTGGGAGAGAGTTTATTTGTATTTGCATAGGAATCTGCGGCAGGCATCATTGCCGGGCTAGCTTTAGCCGGTGTTTGCTAGCCGGCTAACTTAAAGTAGCATCTTCGTTTTGTCTCCAGTGACAAAGAGCTCTATTCACCCCGGGGGGAAATGTTAATTAAAAAGCGTTTTCTTGAGAAAACACAATTTCCCTCATGATGGAATCAGACGACTTTATAGTCTTATCTGTGCTGATTTGGAAATGATATGCCTGGAGCTGCTCCGAAGGGAAACTTCATGAAGATGATGCTATCAGCTGGCCATGGATTCCTTTAAATAATCCTTACACTCGAGTTGTAAATAATTAAAAATCCTTAGTTGCACAGACCTTTGGTCTTATTAGTATCTCTCGCTTCTTCCCTCCAGATGATGAATTGGTTTTATCCCAGCTTTGTATGTCCTGGGGGGGTTCTACCGGATTGGTGACATCGTGTCATGAGTAGTCTATGACCGGTGTTTATTTATATTCTTTTATTTATAGTTGGACAGTCGTCAACATTCATTTAATTTTGACTGCCAAGCTATGTTCCAGTTGTCACTTGGTTAATATTCACATTGCACTCTGGTTTGTGCCAAACAATTTACATTCCCTTTAAGTGATGCATGTCGGAGTCTCATCTCTTGGGACTTTCAGTGAAAATATGAAAACTACTGTGATTTAGCTTGTCTTCACCCTCCGTCTCATCTAATTCCCATGAAAAATGGGTTGCACGGAAGACAACGGACACCTTGTACTGGTAAATTTGTAACCTCTAGTCATTTTCCAAGGGTCAACCTTTGTAGCTTTAGTGCACATAAAACTATAATGTTTATCTCACTGTATAACAGCAGTGTTGTGGCGTGTTGATGTTTAGACCAAAGGGTCCTGAAAACAGCCCAGGGGCCAGTCTGTGGGACCTCGAGGGAAAATATCACCCACTGAGCCCGGCACGTTTGTGAGCGGGACCAGGGTGAATCCTGACTCTTTTATAAAGAACATGTTGACAACAAAACAAATTAATGTATTACATGACTGTATGTCCCCTGGAATTTAGAAAGATATACTAACAGCGCAATCGTGGTATGCGGCAGATTACCTATTTGTTTTTCAACCCTTCTGCATTTTCCTTGTTCACTTTTGTATTTCTTTGACCTCCAGGAAACTCACAAAATATACAGGCAGAAACTTGAGGAGCTCACTAATCTTCAGTCGACGTGCAGCGGCGCCATCAGTAAACAGCGAAAATGTCTGAAGGACCTCAGAAAGAGCTTGACCAAGTAAGTTCTCTTGTTTATCAGCCTTTGACAGACATCTGTTTTGTTTTATTTTCAGGGACCGTGCAGATCATTTGTGGTGCACGAAGGTTGATTTCTGATGGTCCAACCTTGTGTGTGTGTGTGTGTGTGTGTGTGTGTGTGTGTGTGTGTGTGTGTGTGTGTGTGTGTGTGCACACAGCATACATCATATATGATTCTGGAAACCTGCTTTAGATTTATATGTCCTCCGAAACTGACAGTGTTGTGTAACAAGACGGATGATCAGAGTTTGATCCAACTATGGAAGGCGACCAACTTTCATCTGCCTCTAGTTTTTTAAACCGTTTGCTTTGTGGAAAGGATGTCTTTGTTGTCAGTGTTCCTCTTTTGCATATTGAAAGAGTTAGGCTTTGGTTCTTCAGTGGCTGCATTGTGTTCCCTATTGGTCCCTTTTTATATATTCACACAAACGCTTTCCCTTTGGCCGCAGGTGTGCAGAAGAATGTGATGAAAAACAACTGAAACTTCTAACTGACATCAAAACACAAATCAAAGAGAAGGAGAATGTATTCTTTGACATGGAGGCCTATTTGCCCAAGAGAAATGGGTTGGTACTTTTTTTTTTATTTCCCACTCAGTCTCGCAAACTGCGCAGCACCAGATGGTGAATACGTTTTTGTTTTTAATCATTCTGCTTTCAGGCTTTACCTGAATTTGGTTTTGGGCAACGTGAACGTCACGCTTCTCAGCAACCAGGCAAAGTATGAGCCGTCCCGGCGCCGCCAGGATCAGACTTTGGATTGTTTCCTTTTCGGTTTCTCATCGTCTCTCCCGTTATCATGGCAGATTTGCCTACAAGGACGAGTATGAGAAGTTTAAGCTCTACATGACAATAATTCTGATGTTCGGAGCCATCACATGCCTCTTCTTTCTCAACTGTCGGTGAGAGAACTTTTACCCTGAAAGATTTACCGCTGTCTTTTGGTACTTTTAGAAAAAAACATTTCCCCCCCCCCCCCTTTCATCTAGGGTCACCGATGAAATCTTCAACTTTTTGCTGGTGTGGTACTACTGCACTCTGACGATAAGGGAAAGCATCCTCATGACCAACGGGTCCAGGTGTGTGTGTGTGTGTGTGTTTGTGTGTGTTTGTTTAAACGCTGGATGTCTACACAGTTGGACGGTGTGACCCCCAACATGTCGTGTTTCTTTGCAGGATTAAAGGGTGGTGGGTCTCTCACCATTACGTGTCCACCTTCCTATCCGGTGTGATGCTCACATGGTGAGTTCCTGCCTTTGTGTCGAATGTCCAAATCAGAAATGTTCACCACTCTGTGGTAATTTAGGCAGCAAGCTAAAATTTCTCGTGCTCTGATTCTTAATGGTGTTTCACAGGCCGGAGGGGCCCATGTATCAGATGTTCAGGAGCCAGTTCCTGGCTTTCTCCATCTATCAAAGTAAGTGGACAGGAAGTGTGTGTGTGTGTATGTGTGTGTGTATTAAGCCAAGCCATCACACACTATTTGATTGTTAAAATTAGAGTCATGAAATTAGAATTTTCCTCCCTTGGATATTTTGTCTGGCTGGGGTATGAAGGTTTTTGTTTTTTGTTTTTTTATTGCAAAGTTGCGCAGGCAGGTTTATCATTTATTTAAGGGCAGTAGAAATGAAAAGTGTATTTCCCCAGCTGCGTCCCTGTGCTTAAAAGGTCACGGAGCTCATGTTTTAGGCAAACGTATCTCCACCAAGCAAAATCCCTTCCTCCTGCGAAACGGCTTAAAATGTGTGATGACTCACCCCGTACTCCAGGGCATTGACTAATTTTGTTTCCAATTTAATTGTTTTACCGTCCCTCCCCCACGACTATAAATACTGCCAGTCCGGGGTTGACACGCTCGAAACTAGACCAGCGTTGTTACGGCGCGCTCACACGTCCGGCGGAGGAGAAAGCAGGTCTGCTGGGCTGCAGCTCAGCCCCATCGGCCTCTGTGAAGATACGATAAGATAAGATAGGCTTTGTTGAGCCCACCATGGAGAAATTCAGTTGTCACAGCAGCACCGTGGGTTAGAATAGTGTGCAAATAGTAGCTGTAGAAAAAATATGCAAATGAACAAAGACTGTACGGTATTTACAATAAAATGCAAAATATAAAAAGAGATGCCTCGTTCAGGGAATGGTTGTAGAAATAGCAGGTGGGTAGTAAAAATAAAGTCCTGGAGGATGTATTAACAGAAATCCTGCTTGGCTGAGAGTGTCAGGCAGAGATGGAGGTAGCGGGGTCATGCAAAAAAATTGTTTAAGCCAGTCAGTATTAGAAATTGCAGTTCTACAAGTTGAATAAATAAGTAGTTGCGACCGGCTGAGGCCAAGCCTTCAGATGAGGACCCATCAGAAGTTTGCCCGGTGATGGTGCGTGGAGGCCGGAGCGGATCCGAGACTCCGCTTGTCACAACACAAACCCGGTTACGTAACACCGAGGAACCCTTGTGAGTCGCTCGATACCTGATCTGAGCGAAGGCCCGCAGGGATTCGCAGCTACTTGTGCACAACTAGAACATTGTTTGAATTCTTTCTGTACGAATCCTTCTTTCCCACCGGGACGGAGCCTTCCCCCGTAAGCCCCGAGAAAACCTCAAGCAGAGGCGCCGATTGGCCGGCCCTGAACTGACCACTTATCTGGGACCTCGAACGAGAGCAAAGTGTAAGGGTCAGGTCAGAGGAGCGTCCCGCGCTGTCCCACGCCAATGTGAGCCAATAATTAACGCCACGTGTCGTAAAAGAGAAAGATGTGCGATCATAAACGGTGTCAATTGATGTTTTTATTTAACACGGGCACACCGTGAGTGGAAAAGCGTCCTCCTGAGAGAGGGCCGGCAAGCGTGGCGGCGGCGGCGGCGGCGCTGCCGGGTCACCGACGGGACGTCCGAGTGATATTAATGTGTGACCCTGCAGGCTTTGTGCAGTTCCTCCAGTACTACTACCAGAGCGGCTGCCTGTACCGGCTGCGAGCTCTGGGGGAGAGGAATCAGCTGGACCTCACAGTGGGTGAGTGCTTCGCTGTCTCTGCTCCGGACACCTGCACCAACACCCGTCCTAAACGGGGTAAAGGTTCAAGATGGCGGTTGCGTGTGCGTGCATGCATGCCGTGTATGCGCGTGCACCGTGCGCATGGCCAACTGTGTGACGTCCTGAAATCTTGTCCCCGCAGAAGGCTTTCAGTCCTGGATGTGGAGAGGCCTCACATTCCTTCTGCCATTCCTGTTTTTTGGCCACGTAAGTTAAAAATGCACATTCCTCTTTGGTGAAGCATCTGAAGAAGACCTCTGCAGGCTTCCTCTCAAAATCAAAATCCGCAAACAAGCAGCATTCTCACATTTTCAGATGTCTCTTCAGTATTTGATATCTTTTAAAGGTGATCCTGTGCCCTTTTTATTTGCCATCAAATGATATCTTTTTCAAAATGACTTTCCCTTGACTTTTAACTTTAAAATAGAATGAATTGAAGGTGGGATATGCACCTGCCATGTAGCACATTATTATTTTTAAAGAAACTTTTTTACTTTATTTTCATTTTTTTGTATAGTTAACCAGCAGTAATCGGTGTCTGGACCTCGGCACTCAACCCTGACTTCGGAGTGTCGTCGGTTCTGTGACCGAGCTCGTAACCTTTCTTGCCGGTAGATCAAATAGAATCTCTCCATTTAGATGAATTGAAAGAAAAATGTTCTTTATCAATGAGGAGTTTTCATATAGTCCTCTATCCTTAACTTACCCGCCTTCTCACCCACCGATGCTCTCCGTCAGCTATGTCACCCGCCACAACTTCTCCGTGTCGTCACGGATGAGTCCACCTCACGCTCACCTCGCCGGTGTTTTTCCACGGTGTTCTCAGGGCTAGCTCGCGGCAGCGGCCCATCCCGCTGTCTTTAAAGGTCGCGTCACGGCCAGCGGCGTCCACGTGGGAGTCAAACACTCATCCTGATGCCGCTAACTCAGATAGCAAAGCTAAACCTCCACGAGCCTCGGAGAACTCCTAAGTGGATGCACTCACAAGTCAAGGTTCCTCTGTGTTAGAAATAACTCCTGACATGAGGCTGTAACGTGTTGGCGTGTCCCTGCCCGGACTTTCCCTCGCAGGGGGTTTGTAGCAGCTTCTTCTGAGTGATGGTGTCTCCTCTTCCTCAGTTCTGGCAGCTGTATAATTCAGTGACACTGTTTCGCTTGGCAGGACACGACGACTGCAAGGAGTGGCAGGTGAGCGCACGCCGGCGGAGCTTCTTTGGTTTTTGTGTTTTTTTTCCAAAGAAATCACTGTTGCTTTTTTTTTTTCCTGCATATTAATTTCGGAAGCTCATCCATCACGTCTGCGGAGGAGGTTTGACACAACCGTGGATTCAGTCCAACAGATTAGGAAGTCAGGCTTATAATTGAGTTGTGCGTGCGTGAGTGACTTTCCTCCTCTGGTTCTCGTATTGGGCGGCACCGAAAACGCCGGCTCCGACTTTGCAGGAACTGCAGGCGTGGTATTCCACGCCGGAGGCCTTACTTTGCTGTGTGTGTTCTCAGAAGGCTGCTCCTGTGCAGGCTGCAAAACCAAGATGGCTGCCCCGTTTAGAGCTGCATTATTTTTTATGTTTATTATTTCAATGAACGCCCAAGTATAGACCTTTAGCTCTCCTCCTCTGAACCTCTTCTGAGGCCTGAGCCGTGGCATCGGCACCTTATTATTTATTCATTGCCTCACCTTTATTTCGGAGGCCGGCGTTATTCTTTGGAGTTACGATGACAGCACTCTAATGGAGCGAGGACTCCCACAATCATGGCACGTTTCAAGTAAGAGAAGAGCAGATAGACTTTATTGATCCCGCAACGGGGAAATTGAATCACATCAGCCTCACGGGGTCGAAAAGTGCGCAGATAGGACATGGAGACCATGTACAATATATACAATAGAATCTAGAAATACAGAGGAGGTGCCTCGCGCAGGGAATGGTTCTCCAGATAACGGGTGAACAGGCGGACACGTGGGCGGCGAAAATACGTAAGGCGTCCTGGAGAATGTAAAGATATAAATATTGGCCGGATGAGCGCGGTAGGTAGAGTAGGTAGGTGACGCCTGAAAGCAGCGTCGACATTGTGCTGCATTTAAAGACCTGGTTGATGTATCGGTGTGGCAGCGGGTGGAGTGAAGGACCTGCGGTAGCGTTCCTTCTTGCAGCCGCCCGAGGCTTAAAGCCCAGAGCGGGAAGGATTGTTCACGAAGGACGCCGGCTCGGCTAACGTGCCCGTCCCACCGGCTCATTGGCACTTTACCCCCACCGGCCCGGCAGAGCGCCGCACAGCTGTGCACAGCTGTGCACAGCGTCCTGCGCTCTCCGGAGGACCTCGGCATTAAGTCATCCTTTGTCTTCATGGGCGTCCTGCAGCGAAGGCTGGCCTTTTCTGTGTCCGATCACACACCGTCTGAAGTAGCCCCTCCTTGTGTCTTCCAGGTCTTCATGCTGGCGCTGACCTTCCTCGTCCTCTTCCTGGGGAATTTCCTCACGACGTTAAAAGTCGTCCACCAAAAGTTTCAGAAGAACCAGGGAAAAGTGCAAAAAAATGACTGAGGACGAACTCCCGGGATTCTCCGAAACGGCCAGTTCTTTTTAAGAAAACCAACCCTAAAAAAGAAGAGCAGCAGCAGCAGCAGCAGCAGCAGCAGCAGCACGCACAATCGCTTGACAGACTCAACGCAGAGCGACAAGGCCGCAAGACGGCCGAGCCCGCGAGTCCGGGTCTCGGGCTGCGCTCGCGGCGGCGGCGTCCTGCTCCGGTGGCTTTCCGTCGGTGTGGCCGCAGCGGTTCGCTGACACCGGCCTTCTAGATGAACAGTTTGTCGCTTTATCTTGTACATAGAAGGGGAGTCTTTGGTCCGCGGTGAGAGGGGCGGGTCTGTGCGTAAATCTTGACAGCCTTTCTTCAGTTGTTATGCAAATAAAAGCGGGTGGGTAGAATGAATTAGCGTTATATAGTTTGCCTTCGGAGACCCGAGTCGGTCTTTGTGCGCCCGTCCCCTCCGATACAGCCGCGCTTCTGTAACACTATTTACGTCTGACTGCCAGGGAAAGGAGCGCCTTCAGGTTAAAAACACGCCAAGAAGCACCCGTTCCACGTCCTGCCAAATTACTAGCGGTTTTGTTTCCTCGTGAATGGTAGCAAAGTGAAAGACAAACGAGCCGTAGCTGCCCGGGTCGCCAGAGCGGCCGCCGAGACGGCGGCGTCCTTTGAGGCTTTCCCGCCGGCTCTGCTCTCATTAGTACACAAAGTGTAACGTTAACGCAGCTCCTCGCTGACGCTCCCGATCCCGCCGCAGGGTGAAGAGCGTCACGGCGAGCGGCGGTTTTATGGCGACGCCCCTCAAGGGCCGCAACTGCTGGGGTTCAAACACGGTTTCATTCGTCGCCGGCGTGCCGGAAAAGACGACGTGCTGCTTGCAAACGCGTCCCGTTCACTTTGACCGATAGTATTCTCATTCCAGCCGTCGCGCTCCGTTTATTTGCACTTCATGTGTGTTCCAGCCGTTTCAATGTTCCTTAATGTCATTCAAAGCATCACGCGCGGCATTTCTGTGTTTTTAAAAGCGCGGCCTCCCGAAGCGTCCAACTGAGGAGCCGCCGTGTCGGGTTTCTACTGCCTTACTCTCCACTCGGCCTGGTGGAAATGTCAGCCCCCCTTTGTATTCCAGAAAGTAGCACGAGCGTTTGTAATTTCCCGCGTAGTCCGCTGCAGGAAAAAACAATTCCATGGCACATTTTTAACTGAGGGTAAACTCGACTCACAGACCAAAATATTACAGTGGACGCAAGCTGACCGAATGCACAACTCAACTGGATATCCTCATGTATTTCTAATGTAGCCGATGTTTTACAGTGATCTCCTTTCACGTGTGTGTGTGTCTATGTGTGTGTGTGTGTGTGTGTGAGAGAGAGAGAGAGAGAAAGACGGGAAGGTGGAGGTAGGAAGAGACGGCGGACAAACCCTCAATCTGTGTACATTGTAAAGAAAAATCCAAGCTAGAATCTGAAATCCCTGATTAAAAGCGCAGCTGTTCCAAACGTCTCCGGGCTTCACTGGGCGTTGCTGTCTTTGTCCACTAGTGGGCGCTCTTGCCAAAGAGATCAGCCTGGCGTGGAGTTCCGACGAGTCCGTGACCCGTTCGGTTTCTCCACTACAACGGCGGACGGTTCGCGCAGAAATATCAGATGGCTTACCATAAATACGCTTTATTTGCAGGCGGGAGCAGATATTTGTTGTCGGGTCCTACAACTGCGAGGTTCATCGTGCAGCCTTCAGCCCTGTGCGCCCAGAAAGGTCAGCAAGTCACCGGGCCGGGGAGGGGATTCACACACACATGGCTGTGTTTTGGTGAATAAAAATAGATCATATTAAGTTTGTCTGCCGCGGCTCCGGCAGATAAACCTGACATGACACACGGATCACGATCGGCGGCGTCCTCCCCCGTTCGCCGAGCCCGTATCCTGGTTTCCATGCCAATGAGCACCGGCGGGACCGTTCGATTGTTTTGCAGATCCCAAGTAGGTCCTCACGCCGGAGCGCCGCGGTAAACGGCGGCTCGGACAAAGAAACCCAGTTAAATTTGAAGGGGCCGACGAGGGTTCTGCGGGTGCTGCGAGTGAGTCACGTGGTCCGGTCAGGTGGAGGCGGCCCGGTGTCGGTACCAGTGCGTCGCCCACACGTTGCCGGCAGGTAAGAGCAAATACAAATTATGGGGTTGAGGATGTGAAAAAAAAAAAAAAAAAAAAAGCAAGGGGGAGATGCTTTGCAGGAAAGAGCCAGACTCATTTTTACAGAGAAACTGAAACGTAAACAAAAGAAAAAGTGTCAATGCAAGTGCAAAAACAGTCCCATGGAGGTTTTTAGACGGGGTTGAAAGAGCCCGGCTTTACGTGTCTTACAGTTTCACCGCCACCTTGCAGGTTGCTCTATCGCTCTAAGGTGCCTCTTATTGCGTATCTTCATTCGGCCGGGGGAGAACATCCTGTGCAGGTCCTCGGTGGCTCTGAAAGCCACAACTGCAGCAACACGGAGCGGCTTCAAACTTCCTCCAATAAATATGTGTGAAGTTACACCCAAGCAACTGCAAATGAGAGATGTAGAAATACTAGAAAACGTGGTGCAGAGGCTCTCCAAACACCAAGACCACTTTCCCAGCGAGTCCTTTCCGGGCGGAGGTCCTCACAGGAGGACACACGGCCTCCTCCTGTGGCGCGCTCGTTTGCGACAGCACGGCAACACTTTCTTCGTGGCCTCCATGAAAATGTCCTCCACGTTCTCTTGATACTTGGCCGAGCATTCGAGGTAGAGCATGGCGTTCATCTGCTGCCGGGTGGCCTCGCCCTGCAGCCCCGACACACAAACCACAAACCTCAGCGTCTGAGACGCCGGCGAGCGTTTTCACGTCCGCACGTTTCACCTCACCTGGGAGTAGGTGATGGGGGCCTGATCGAGGGCCTTCAGCTTCCTGGTGCACTCCCTGTCCTTCCTGAGGTCCGTCTTGCAGCCGATCAGGATCACCGGCACGTCGGGACAGAAGTGTCTCACCTCCGGGTGCCACTTGGCGAAAGACGAGAGGAGGAGGAGTGAAATCCCGATCGTTCCGAGGCCTATCTTTCACGGTCGCTTCCGTCTGACGTCGCGTCAAACGAGACCTGCGCGTCGGCGGATTACGGACTTTCCGGCGTGACTCGGTGAAAGTGCAAACAGGGGAGGGTTTTGTGCACCGACCGGTAAAACATCACCTGCATCTCATTCCTCTTAGTGTTCATCTGAAAAGGACCGCGGGGCAGAGGAAGGAGGGCAAAGAAAACAAAACCACACTAATTATGGAACATTATTTGTTAACGTTGCATCGCAGGTGCAGAGGTACAGCTGGAGCAACACCAAGGGAACTAGAATCACAGCAGCATTATTTTTTAATTTATATTTTATTTATATTGTGCATATTTGTAACTTATTGGTATCGATGCCCTTTACCGGCGTATCGTCTTTATTTTTACGATCTGCACGCTTTCCCGTAACGCTGCTGTTACGATTGAATTCCCCCGCCGCCGGATCAATAAGGTCCATTCTAGCTTTTTCTCTCTTAACAAATCCAGGTATTAACCAAACCCTGAGGAACATCCCCCGGACCTGGATCCGTGCAGAACGCTTCGCTCTTTTTCATAGAATCTGATGAATCCGAGTGCTGTATTTTTTGCGGGAAATGTAAAATATCACAACAATTTTTGGACTATTTTTCATTTTTAGGCTGATTCACGCTACGCTGGAGTCACTCCACTCCTCCGTACAGTGAAGAGCCTCCATTGTTTTGTCTTGCTTTTATAGGAATCAGAAATACTTTATTGATCCCGGAGGTAATTGAAGGAGAAATGTGCCTTTAAGACCCGGCGGAGGGTCAAGGCGAACGTTGGTTTTAAGCTCCTCTTTGCCATCGGCCCTCTCTTTCCCTCCGTTGCCCAATGGAAGGCCTCACCTGCATGTGAAAGGATAAAGTCCAAATAAAGGTGGGGCGTCGGGGGTTAATCACGGCGCCGTTTATTTGAACTGCTAACCTGACATTCCGGTTATTCAGTAACGCCGCGGATTCCTCCTATCTGAGTGTGCGTGTCGGCTCCGCGGCGCGGTGATTACCTTTATCAAGACGTTCTCGAAGCTGGTGGGGTTGGTCACGTCAAAGCACACGAATATCAGGTTGGCCTCGTTGTACGAGAGGGGGCGGAGCCTGTCGTAGTCGTCCTGCCCTGAGAGGGAGCAGACAGAAAACACACAAAGGTGTGTGCGTTGATGAGGACGGCCGCGTGCAAGATGTGCAAGGCTTTGGATGCGTCTGAGCCGGCGTGGATGTGCACCGACCACATCCTGCCTGCAGCTTCCTTTCTCGCTCGCGCCGGCGTTTCGGCCGACAGATAAGCTTCCGACATGTCGTGTCCTCTTTGTGAGCCTCCCCTGAAAAACTCCAACGCCGCTTTGGGTCGAAGCGATACCGACGTGACGTTTCCGCCCGGTTCTCGGGCGTGAAGGTTCAAACACGTTGGTGTTTTGCGTTGTGACTGACTCCGTTGGAGCAGCTTTCATCTGGCTGGCTTCCTGAGATGTTGTGGCGTGATGCGGCACGTACGTGCGCATCGGCCTCCGAGCGCTCCCCCCCCCCCCCCGAGAGAGCGCCGATGGCATGACCGTAGAAACGGGTGTCTCTCGGGCATCATCCAGAGAAACGCCTCTTTCGGGCGTTCGAGGGAATCTTACCGGCCGTGTCGTACAGGTTGAGCTGTATCTCTCGTCCCCACACCGAGATGGAGGTGACGTATTTTTCAAAGACGGACGGGGCATATTTCTGCGTCAGAAACACAAGGAAATAATCATTTTCATGAGACGACTGTCTCTTGTTTGTCAGCTCACACTTTCATTAACAATCCATATCGGTGCATTTGTTGCCAGGAAGACCGGGAGATTGAGAGAAAAGAAAATGTATTTCATGTGCTGGCTGGTAGCTCCTCTTACCTCTGGAAAATCACCTTTGGCATAAACCATGAGAAGACATGTTTTACCACAGCCTCCGTCGCCCACTACCACAATTTTGAGTTCCTCTCCCTTCTTTCCCGGGGTGGCGACACCCGTCGCGGCGCCGTTTTGTGTCATCCCGCCTCCCGACGGACCGGCAGAGGCGAATCCCTTCACGGTTTGAAGGTCAGATCATGATTCATGAGCTGCGGCGAGGGACGGGCGAGCCTCATGTTTGACGAGGTAGTTTTCGCTGTTCGCCGCTTCCTGTTCCTGTCAGCGAGAAGCTGAAGTGACCCCCCCCCGCCCCCCTCGTCCCCTCCCACCTCCCCGACGCCTTTCTCCATCCCGCTCAGAAGCATCTCTGGGTGGAGGCGCTTCGAGTTCGGCCGCCGCGGCTGGTCCTTTTTCATTTTCTGGGTGTGTTCTCCGGCCGAAGCGCTGCCTCCGCCGGCTTTGGCAGGTTTTGTTTTTCTTTCCGCCTCCGGGGTGGAGGCGGTGGCGAGGGCGCAGCCCGGAGGTGCGCAGGTGGAACCTCAGATCTGCTAAATAATGAATGAAATAGAGAATTCAGCCCCTTTGTGGCACGAGGAAGCGCAGCTGGCCACAAATCAGACGCCTCTCCTCCCGGCCACCTTCCGCTCGAGCCGCCGCTCAGCTTCTGGAACCGGCTCAGGCGTCACACAGGAGATCCAGATCCGGGGGTTGGTGGGGGGGTGGGGGTGGGGGGGTTCCCTTTGGTCGCGCTGATTATTTCAAAACTGTGTTTATACTTGAGGAATCTAAGCGTGCGTTTAGTGGCGGAGGGTGGGTGATCACGGCAGGACGTCTCTGGAATGTGCTGTCCTTCTCCCGGACGTCACATGAGCAGGCTGACGCAGAGAGCCGGGAACCGAGGTCACGAGTGGGAATGGATGGCGGAGGAGGTCAGCGCCGCCGCCGTGTGCTCATGCGGCCGGCAAAAAGAAGTTTGGCGATTTGAAATCCATCCTTCCGGGACCGGGACCGAGGGAAAGCTTTGGGCGGAGGTTTGCGGGCGTTTTGAGAAAGCTGTCTCTTTAAGAGATAGGCAAAGTGAAGAGCGGCGTCAGACCCGTTTGGTCAAACGCTTGGAATCTCTCAAAGAGCCTCCTTTCATAAACCAGCCTAAAAAAAAAATAAAAAAAAAGACAAGTCGCTTCCCCTTGAAATAAAAACACTGAATGAACCGTTTGCAGAGTGATCGTACAGCCATGCCAGCAAACCTCGGGGGTTCTGTTTCATTCTTTATTTCACAAAAAAACAGTTCACATTGCAAAATCTCCTTTCAACATCCCAGAAGCTGCTTCAGATTCCAACAAAAAAACAACAAAACCAAAAACAAACACAGATATGGAGAGGGCTGCTTTTTCAAAATCAGAGAAATCAGCAAAAGCGTGACTCTAGGCTAAGACATCTCACATGCACGTACGAGGAGCTGGAAAGAGGAAAAAGAGGGTCGTGAGAGAAGAATACTGTACCACGGCAGGAATACTGTACCGGACGGGCGGCTGCACCCACACACTGACCCGGGGATCGGGAGCGGAGAGGATGTCCGATCCCGATCCCGGAGGCTGAGCTGCAGACAGATGGGTGGGTGGAGAGGTGCCACGGCGTCACCATCCCATAACCATCCACAGAAAGACAGACAGACAGACAGACAAGAGGCAGGCAGACAGGCGGACGAACGTGACCGTTTCAGAGGAGCTCTCGTGTTTGACTCGCAAGGTCAAACTTTGCTTGCCAAATGAAGGGAGGAGAAGAATGCAAATCTGTCCTGCCGGTGTGAGACACCTCCAGACAGTTTATCAAGTTTAAAAAAAAAATGGGGAAAAAAAACAAAACAACCAAGACTGATTTTTTTTTTTTTTTTTCCCAAACACCAGTCATCTGTCTGCAGGAGTCAGTCATCTGAGCGGAATAATCCGGTGTGCTCGCAGAGGCGCGACCCGCGGGGATTAACAGGCCTATAAATAACCCGAGCTGCAGGATTTGAACCTGGAGCCTCCGCCTGCTCGCCCTGTCACTTTTTCCGGCTTCCACGCACGGCGAGACGGCCGCTGCCGTGGCGGGGGAGGGGGAGGGGGAGAGCTGTGACCCGCGGACGGAGGAATCCGGCGTCGCGGGGCCTCGAGAACCGACGAGAACCGTGGCAGCGGCACTATTTCCCGTCGATCCGCGGAAGGAGACGCTCCCTGTTTCGGCCCCGGGTGGTGATGCGGCCTCCGCCGCGGATTTTTTTTTTTTTTTTTTTCCTCGACGCTTCGAGTCCTCATGACCTTATAAGGCGCTGTGTGGGAGCCGCGCGCCGCTGCCATGGCAACCGCTCGGGGTTGTCGACTTCCGGCGGGTTGCCGGGGAGACGCTTCCGCCTCGACCCGCCGCCGCTCCTTGCGCAAAAAAAAAAAAAAAAAAAAAACAACAACCCTTTCCGTCTTCCTCTCCGGCCGTTAAAAAACACTCCCGCTGCTTCGGTGTCGAAAAATGGGAAAGAAAAGAAGCCTCCGCCCGCCCCGCCCCGGCCCCGGCCCCCTCCGCGGCGCCCGGCGACCGAGCGAGCGACCTCACCCGGCTGTGGCGCAGCTACATTTTCCTTTGTGTGAAGAGAAGCAGCCATTTTGAAAAGTCCCGTTGTGTTTCCTACATTTCACCAGAAAGTCACACACACACACCAAAAAAAAGGTCTGGATTTAAACACCCAAACACGATTTAACGCTTGGATGACATGTTTTTGAATATTCACTGTAAGTGTACAATATCACTCAAAAACACGATTTAAATTTTTTTTTTTTTAAAAAAACAGCCGTTCTGATGAATCACGATTAGCTAAATGTAGCTCGTGTACGTGGCGTCTGTTTTCTGCTCTAAACTGTAGCGCATTTAAAAAGCCAAGCAAAGTGAGAGAAACGTCTCAAAGAGAGCCTTTACCTTTCAAAACAACATCCCCCGTGTAATATTATGGGATGGCTTAGTGAGAATTGTCGATAGGGAAGCGCTTTTAGTCGCCTGCTGTCCTGTCTTGAAGGAGAGAGAGGTGCTTTGCATGTTGCCCACACAGAGGATGCCGGCCAGCAATGAGCACAAAAACTCAAAAGTTTGACCTAAAGAAACAAAACAAGAGCTCAGCCTTCCCTCGCTAATGGATCCTTCCTTTTCAGGAGACGCATTCCTACCCCCTTATTAATGACAGTATTAGAGGATCCGGAGATGGAGCCGCAAACATTCCTCCCACCTCTGCGTTTAGGCCTGTTCACTGCATTTCAACAAAGTGCTGAGGTAAATATTTCCCCCCGGTGGAAGCGTTCCCCTCCACCTGCCTCCTCGCTGCGTTTCACTGTCTTATTATTTTCAGAGGAGAAAAGAAAAGGGCAAAAAAGGGGGGAAAAAAAAAGGGAGGTGGGGGCGACTTGAATGGACTTTGCAAATTTAGCTACGCCCTTGGAGCAAGGTCAGGCCGACGGTTACAAAGATCGCATTTGGTTTGTTAAATGGCAAATGGGGAGCACAAACCAATCGCGCCCCGAGCCGCCTCCACTCCTGTAGGTAGGGCACGGCACGGCACGGCACGGACCATCAGCTGCGAGCGTTGCTGTTGTGAAAGGAAGTGTTTAAAGTCATTAATCAGAGCAAACGGGGTGATCAATCAACAGTCAAAGTGCAAGCGGCTTAATGAAACTATTTTGCAATAAGGCCATTTGAGCAGCTTTGTTATTTGAAGAACGGTGACATAACCTCAACTGTAGGCTGTATTCATATGTCAGCATGCCATTGAACATATCGAATAGAGTTGTTGGCTACTAGAGAGAACGAAAAAGAAACAAACAAGAAAAAAAAGTCACAAAATGTAGAGTAGCTCAGGAGATACGATTTACAGGAAAAAAAAAAGCTTTAATAAACAGTAACTGCATGCCCCATTTTACAAGATCAAGTAACAGGAAAAAAAGGTTAGATTATCGTAGAAGAGTTGGACTTACTCATTGCTACTGATACAAGGCCATAAGTGCAATCTGCAGTACATTTTGTTACTTCAACTGTGTTTTTTTTTCCTCTCTCTACTTTTAACATCTCCACAACCATACACCTGTTTATTCACACTATTTGGTTTCTTTTCTTATAAATAGTATTATATGGGTGTGCCATGACCTAGTTAAGACAAAGATGGATTCCAGGCAGAGGAAAAAAGGCTCAAAATGTCACGGGGTATTACATCCAGTACATTCTCTTCCTTCTTCTCAATCCACTGAAAGGAGGAATCATGGATTTATCATAGTCCGTGAGAGGTGAGGAAATCGAGTGTAAGATCCCTTTTGGAACAAAGGAAACCCATGTAGGCCATTAAATCCTGTATTTTTTTTTTTTTTTTTAGGAAAATGGCTGCCGAGCGCTCGGCCCCCTCTCTCTGCTCTGCGTTGAAGGACTCCTGAGCCGTGCCTCTAATAGCGGCGGCTCCTCCGCCGCTGCGCGCTGATTGGCCCGCCGGCCTGCCGCTGTTAACCAGCCAATTGCCCGAGCACTGCGAAACAGCGAGCACGGCTTGGAGAGAAAAAAAAAAAAACAAAACAACAAAAACAACAAAAAACAGCTTGATCGATAATACTCACTCGGAGGAGGAGGAGGAAAAAAAAAAAAAAAAAAACAACTCGATTTTTATCCTATTTTTTGGCGTGTCCGATAATGGGCGCCCACCGCGGTGGGTGTCCGCGGGTGGGGGGGAACATACGCAGCGGCGTCGGCACTAGTTTGTGTCGGTGAGCCTGAGAGTTCCTGACGGAACCACCGCATTCTAACGGTTGTAAACATCGGCACAATGGCGTGACGTATCCCCCGATCCCACCGCCCGTCACAACGCCAACGGCTCGGAGAGCTCGGCGAGGGCGAAGGAGACACGGGTAGATCGTGAAACCCGCCGGCCGTTCGGTCCCGGCGTCAACCCCGCCGCCGAGTCGGCGTTTCACGTCGAAAACCGCGGAAGCACACGCCGCCGAACGCACGCTGTTCGGGAGCTTTTAGCAGCAGTTAGAAAGACGTTGCCCACTGGGTCTGATGTTTGTCTGCTGGGTAAATCGACTCGGTAGATTCCACGCCAAATATTTACACGTCCCCACACAAAAAAAAAATCAGAGAGTCGTCGCTTAGAGAAAAAAACACGCCAAAAACACCCGGCACGTACGCCGAAGTCGCCGGTGTCGTCGTGTGATTTTTCATGGCGTTTTACTCGAGGCGAAACGGCTCCGTCGGAGGGGGGCAAGTTTGTGGCGAAAGTGCTGCCAGCGTCGGCGCCGGGCCAGCCTAGCGGTGTATTGTGGGAGAGACACAGGCTACAGAGCAGCCACACAATATGTGTTGGCTCTCGCTGGAAAAGGAGGCAGTATTCTTCAAGCTAAATCATGTAATGTAAGCGGCCAAAGGGAAGCGATTTCGTCTTTTCGTACGATCCAAGAGCTTTCACTCGATCGGATGAACCATGTTCAAGCCGGGGGAGAGGAACAAATTGAACGAAGACCATGGCAGAAAGCAGAGTTCAAGTAAGCTTGTTCTTTTTCCCCCCTTTCTCCGGCTCTCCTAATGCCTGTTTTCCGTCACTGGGATCAACGCTAGATCCCGTCCCCCCTCCGCCGCCCCCGCCGCCGAACTCATGCATCCGTAGCGTCGGTGGATTTCAAAGTGTTTTGGCGAGCTGGCCGGCTCCGGGAGCCTCACGTTAGCCCGTGTGTGTGTGTGTGTGTGTGTGTGTGTGTGTGTGTGTGTGTGTCCGCCCGTCGTTGCAGGCTTGGCGAACGGCATGGGCAGTCATCCCGTCTGCGGCTCGGCGGAGAAGCGGAGTCACCACTGGAGCAGTTACAAGTTGATGATCGACCCGGCGCTCAAGAAGGGTCCGCACAAACTCTACCGCTACGACGGACACACTTTCAGCATGCCCGTAAGTGCACCACAATAGTAACCCGGCCGCCGACCTCCATGATGCGTTTGCACATCGCCCCGCGTCGCCGTGCCCGTCCACGGGCATGTTTTCTGGACGCCCCCCCCCTTCCCTCCTTCGCCCCCCCATCCCATCCCATCCCATCCCACGCAGACGCCTCTTCCGGGGTGTCCACGGTTGCAGCTTTGCAACAAGTTCTCGCCCGGTGAAGTTGTGAATGGGGAAGGATAACACGGCTGTCTTCACCCTCCTCCTCCTCCTCCTCCTGCAGAATCCTGGGATCCCGCCGGTGGACATCGTCCGGGACCCGCGGATCGGACGCCTCTGGACCAAATACAAAGAGACCGACTTGCCGGTTCCCAAATTCAAGGTATCCGTCCTGACGGAGAGTGTGTGTGTGCAGGCTTTTCCATGTGGGAGAAGGAGGTGGCTGTCAGAAGTCCCAGACACACCCCCTGCTCGTCTTCGCGACCAACAACACCGGTGCACGCGGAAAACGACAAACACGCCGGGGAAATGAACGAATGCACGGGTTTCAGTCCGGACCCCGGTGCTTCTCGTCCCGGTCCGGGAGCGCTAACCGAGTCCCCCCCCCCCCCCCCCCGTCTCCCAGATCGACGAGTGCTACATCGGCCCGGTGCCCCCGAAGGAGGTGACGTTCGCCCGGCTCAACGACAACATCCGGGAGGGCTTCCTGGGCGACATGTGCAAGAAGTTCGGCGACATCGAGGAGGTGGAGATCGTTTACAACCCCAAGAACAAGAAGCACCTGGGCATCGCCAAGGTGGTGTTTGAGAGCGTCAAGGCCGCCAAGGTGGCCGTGCAGTCGCTGCACAACACGTCCGTCATGGGAAACATCATCCACGTGGAGCTGGATCCCAAAGGTAAACACCGCGTTCAGGCGTGCGCGTGCAGGGGGGGGGGGGGGGGGGTGTTTGATTTGTTTCTTCGAGGAAGGTGTCAATCTCATGTTTTCAAATATAGGTGCGTCGCCTGGTAACCCAGGGTTAATTCAATTTCATGTAACGTAATGCTGCTCCCAGAAGCCCCTGAGCCCAGGGTCCGGGTTCCCCCCGGACGCCTGATTCCAGCTCTGGAAACAAACATTAAATCACCTGTCTGCCCCCCCACGCTCGCCCCAGAGTCGCTTTTATCCGAAATGACCCCTTTCCCGCTGTCACTGCGAACACGTTGGGGCTCGTAATGCAAAGTGATATTTACCGCCGAGCTGTGCTCATTTAAATGAAACCGATGATATTTTAACAGGCAGACTGTAAGCGCCGTCAGCTGACGAGAGTCGGTCCTCCTCAAACAGAGATTCTGTCGTATGAATTATCTGTGACATATTATATGTGACATCGGCGGCGAGGCGATGTGAAATGTTTTACCGACTTTAGCCGTCCCAAGGTTTTATATGGATAGCATGTACCGGCTTGTTTTTTATTTTGCCTGGTTTGAGGCGTTCAGGTGGGCAGCTGACCGCCTGCCGCCGAGCCGGCGTCGCACAGTCGGGCGTTTTCGATGCACGCCGCTAAGCCGTGATGAAATTTGCTCTCAAACTTGGTGTCGTATCCGTGCCCCTGTGTTGTTCTCCAGGTGAGAACCGCCTGCGGTACTTCCAGCTCCTGATGAACGGGAGCTACACGCCGCAGACGCTGCCGGTCGGCGGAGAGGAGGCCAGGGAGGTGTCCCCCCGAAGCCTGGCAGAAGCCTTACTGGTAAGAGCGCCGCCGACCGCTTCTGAAAACGGTTTCCCGACCGGCGTTTAGTGTCCCGCGTCGGCCCCGGGTTTTTGCGCCGTCCTCAATTGTCGTGTTTTTATCAAGCGAACGAGTCGGACGCAGTCCTTTCCGACCGGGCGGTGTCCCGGAGGGAAGAAGCCTCTGAGGTGAAACTGCAAAGACATTGAAACTTGCACTTTGACCCCGTTTTACAAGACCCCCCCCCCCCCCCCCCCCCCAGCGCTGCACCTTGATTCTGCCCTGCCGCTGTGCTTTTGCGGCGATGCTCTCCGCTACGTGTTTTGAAATGTAACCCTAAAGCTCCGATGCTGCCGCGTCGCTCCCGACACGCCGCATTCTGTATTACCAGCACCAGTGTTTCATCAGCGCGGACGTCCCGGTTGCCGCCTTCACCGACCCGTGTCCCGTGTGTCTCCCGTCAGGCCTGCGAGCCCATCCGCAGGTTGTCGGAGAGCAGCGCGTCGGCGGCGGGGGGCTCGGTGCCGCCCAGCAGCTCCAACACTCCGCTGTCCCTGGAGACGGGCTACTCCAGCCTCAGGCAGGACACGCCCCAGTCGCAGGGAACCCCCCACACCCCGCGCCAGGCGGGCACCCCCTTCTCCCAGGACTCCAACTTCTCCAGCCGCCAGTCCACGCCGGCCTACCAGTCCGGCCGGCCCGAGAGCTCCGGGAGTTACAAGTCGCGGAGGCACGAGAGCAAGTTCCAGGACGCGTACAACCGGCGGCCGGAGAGGCCCCAGTACCGCAGCAACATGTATCGGAGTACCACGTCGGAGCCGGCGCCCTTCAAGCAGCACCAGCTGACCCCCCCCGAGCCCCCGCCCTCCACCCCCTCTTTCACCTACACGGCGCCCCCGCCCGCCACGCCCAACTTCAAGTCCGCCTTCTCGCCCTACCAGGCTCCCTTGCCCCCCGCCTTCCCCCCCTCGGAGCCGGCCTTCCACCACTCGGCCCAAAGGGAGGGCGATTACATCCGGCCCCCGCAGCCGCCCCCGGCGGCCGCCACGGATTTTCTGCCCGTCAAGGATCGTCCGGAAACCCCTCCCGTCCCCGAGCCCCCGCCGGAGCCCGTGGCCCACCCGACCACCCCTCCCCCGCGGACGCCCGAGCAGTGCGCCTCGCCCGGCTCGCCGGCGCTGGACCCGGAGCGCAACAGCCTGGACTCCCGCATCGAGATGCTCCTCAAGGAGAAAAGGACAAAGCTGCTGCCGTTCCTGGCCGAGCGAGACTCCGACACCGAAGTGCGAATGGAGGGGAGTCCCATCTCCTCCTCGTCCTCCCAGCTGTCCCCCGTACCCCCCTTCACCTGCGGCCCGCAGAATTCCCGTCCCTGTAGCACCGGTTTGGAGGACATCAGTCCGACCCCGCTGCCGGACTCGGAGGACGAAGAGCCCGTTCCCGGAACCGCCTCCCTGATCAAGAAAAGCGGCTCTCCTGTCCAGGAGGCCATCGGCAACAGCGACCTCAAAGACGGACAACACCAAGGCCCCGGCCCCGCCGACAAAATGGACACGGTGAGACGCCGACCTCTCTCTCCGTTTGCGAAAAAAGGTGCCCGTTTACCCTTCCTTGAACGCGTACGGCGCGCCGTCCTGTCGCATTAACGGTAGAATCGAGCCCGTCGGTTCGTCCCGGGAGAACGTCCCGGTCTTTGCTCACGGCCGGCGCAGCGGCGACGTGGAAGACACCGAAACCGAGGTCCGGTTTCGCTTCGGTGCGCTCGTAGTAAACTTTCCCCTTCCTGTCATCGTTGTTTCCTCTGTGAATTGTCAAGGGAGTCGTTGTTTGACAACAAATAGCGGTGCGGTGCCTGCGCCGGGTCCCGCCGCGCTCTCCGCGAACGTGTTTGATTGCCGCGCGAGTCTTTCTCCGTCGCGCACGTGAACTTTGAAGTGGCCGTTGCATCATCGGTCCCGCAAGGTCCGGTGTCCCGACGCCGCGCTGTTTTTTTCAACCGAGATAAGAGCAGATGTAACAAAGAGGAATTGAACCGTCTTGTTTCCTCTTTCGAGCGCTCATTGCGCATACCTTCGCGGAGGAAAACAAAACTTGGCTGTTGGCCCCATTCAACGCTGCACTTCCTGGTTTTGCGTCGCGCGGCGGTCGGGATCGGCCACGCCGTCTCACGTCTCACGTTTCGGTCATTTCAAAGCCAAATGAACATTCAGGGTAACGACGCCGCTCCCGCGCCGCCGTTGAGTGCGATTCCTTCTCAGCATAACAAACAGACGCAGGAGTTTGAACCGTCAGCTTTTTGTCGTGTGAGACGGCGTGACGCCCGAGCGCCCGACTCCGTTTGGAAACAGGAGGACAGAAATGGGTCAGTTGTGTTTAACTGCGCCGGTGTGTATACTAAACTTTGAACTCGGAGCCACGCTTACGTGATTTGTTGCTCCCTCGTTTGAAAACATTAACAAACGGGTCGATATTGAATCGACGCCTCCTTCGGGGTGAAATGTTTGGACGGACGGTTTCAGCCACGGGAGTTCGACTCATCCTCTTATTCCCGGAAGTAGATATTTCACCGCTTCCGGCGCCTTCGGCCCGAGGGCTCGGTACCAGTGAAGCGCTAAAAGTCAGAAAGCCGTCGAACGGACGGCGCGGTCTGTGCGGATGAAGACCGAGCCCGGCCCGGAAGCCCTGACCCTCTGTCCCTCTCCACACAGAGCCACCAGTCGTCGGGAGAGGACATGGAGATCTCGGACGACGAGATGCCCGGCACCCCGACGGGCGGCGACTGCGGCAAAGGCATCGTGGTGAACTCGGCCGTGTCCCCGATGCAGACCATGTCCATCCCGCCGCCGGGGTTCCCCCACCTGGCCCACCAGGCCGGCTTCCCCATCCCGCACCACCCCCTCGCCGCTCACTCTGCCGTCCCGGGACACCCGGCCCACCTGGCCGGAGTCCACCCGCACATGCTGACGCCCATGACTCACTACCCCCACAGCATGATGCCGCTGCTGCAAATGGACCTGATGAACTGCCTGCGCTGGGAGCAGTGGAGCACGGTGCCCATGTCCTTCCAGATGCAGCAGCAGATGCTGAGTCGCATCGCCCAGACCAGAGGGCCGTATCCCTATCACCACTTCCTGGACGGCGGCGCCTCGGGGCCGTTCGCCGGCCACTACGCGCACCTGACCATGGCCGGCGCGGCCATGAGCGGCGCCGGCGCGCTCGGGCAGCAATGGCAGCATCCCATGCCCAAGTTCAACCCCACCGTCCCCCCTCCTGGGTACGAGAGCAAGAAGGAGGATCCTCACAAGGTCACGGTGGACGGCGTGCTGCAGGTCATCGTCAAGGAGCTGAAAGCCATCATGAAGAGGGACCTCAACCGGAAGATGGTGGAGGTGGTGGCTTTCAGGGCCTTCGACGACTGGTGGGACAAGAAGGAACGCTCGGCTAAGGTGGGCTTCGCTTCCGGGGCGCGCCGATACGATGTCGTCGGTAATAAATCGAGGTTCTGTCGAGAGTGACGGCCCCCTCTCCCCCAGGCGTCTCTGACACCGGTCAAAGGCGGCGAGGGGAAGGACGACGAAAGGCCCAAACCCAAAGAGACCATGGCGTCCAGCCTGCTGGAGAATTGGAACAAGGGCGAGGGTCTGGGCTACGAGGGCATGGGCCTGGGGATCGGTCTGCGAGGAGCCATCCGACTACCGTCGTTCAAGGTAAGCCTCCTCCCGGCGCCGCTGACCGGCTCCGCCTGCGATCGCGGCGTCTAACGGCGGCCGTCGGCGCTCAGGTCAAGAGGAAGGATCCGCCCGAGGCCGCGGCTGCCGGGGAGAGCAAGCGAGCCCGACCCTCCACGCCGGCGGACGACGAGCTGGAGGACGAAGGTAACCGTCTGTCCGGCGCCCCGGAGCGGGTACGGGTCGCCCCCGCCTTCGCTGACCCGCCTTCCGCTCCGTCCCCGTCAGACCGGGACCGGGACCCGGCCGAGCTCCCCTTGGACGACGCCAAGATGGACGGCGACGCCACCACCGCCAAGAGGAGGCACTCGCGGCCGCTGGAGCTGGACAGCGAGGGAGAGGAGGACGTGGACACCTCGGGGAAGGAGGAGGAGTCTCTGTGCGACAGGGAGGAGGAACCCGATGAATCCGAGGCTACGGACAGGATATCGTCCGGCAAAGTGAGTGTCGGCCAGCTTCCCCCCCGACGGCGCGTTCGCCGCTCGGTCGCGCTGAAACATCTGCGCGCTTTGTGTTTCCGCCTCAGAGCAACGACGGCGGCGACGAGGACGAAGAGGAAGACTCGTCCAGCGAGAGCGCCTCCTCGGACTCCTCCGATGAAGGTGCCCCACGCGAACGGCGGCGGCGGTTTGACGCGTTCGGGTCGCGTTTTCCTGGTTTCATCGCGTCTTCGCTCGGTCTCTTGCAGAAAGCGGGAGCTCCTCTTCCTCCCGGGTCAGCTCCGACTCCTCGTCGGAAAGCTCCGACTCCTTTGAGTACGAGCTGAGCTCGGAAGACGACGAGGACAAAGACGACGACGACCTCGAACCGGATGAGCTGGACGACGGCGACAAACGGGCCAAGACGCCCTCGTCGTCTTCGTCCTCCTCGTCTTCGTCTTCTGACGAAGAGGAGGGCCAGGCGGAGAAGAAGCCGGCGAGCCCGCCCGCGAGCAAGATCTCGGACGCTAAGGAGACGCTAAGCAGGCTCAAACGCAGACCCCCCAGTCCTGAAGAGGAGCCCCTGGAGGCCCTGAGGCCTCCGTCCCCCAAAGGCGTCCCAGGTGAGAACCCAGTGTCACACCGCCTCGCACCGTTCCAAGAGTTGAATCAGCTTTTAACGGCGTTTCCTCTCCGCAGTTAAAGAGCGAGACGTCGGTGTGGATGGTAAAATCCCCGTCGTGAAGGCGGCGCCTCAGGAGCACGCCGGCGCCGCCGCCCTGCGGCCGCCCACGCCCACGGGCGCCCTGCCCGCCGCTGACCACCAGGCGAAAAGCAAAGGTAAAGCAGCGTGCGAGGAGGTCGCCTCGGCCCCCGCCCCGCTAACCCCGTCCCGCTTAGACCCGACACCCGGCCCCAGAACCAACTCTGCGTCTCTGTTGCACCTCCCCCTCCCGCCTCGCCCGGCGGCGGAGGGCCGGCCGCTCCTCCAGCCGCCCCCCGGGCCCCTGTCCGACCCCCCCCAGCGGGCCCGCCTCCCCACCGACGAGGACATACCCCGCACGCCGGGCAGAGACCTGATGGAGCGGGCCCGCGGTCTGGGCAAGTCCCAGAGCACGGACGCGGTGCCCGTCACCCCCGGCGGGGACGCCCCGTTGACGGGCAGCAGCCTGTCGCTTAGCTCGCCCCACGTTCCCGGTAGCCCCTTTTCCTACCCGGCACAGTCTCCTGTCCTTAGCGCCGGAGTCCCGCGCACTCCAGGCAGAGACTTAACGTTCACCCCTGTCTTCCCTGACCCCACAGCGCTGCCTCTCAATAGGAAAGTATCCTCTGAGAGCCTGGACGATAGACCGCTCTTTAAGGAGCCGCCCGTCAGCGCCGTGCCCAGCCAGGCCGGCGCCGCGCCGGCCGGCCCCCCGGAGGGCCTCCCCGCCGGCCTCCCCGGGGACCACGCGGCGCCGTTTGACGCCGCGCCGTCAAAGCGGAAACCCGGGAGGCCCCGGGGCAGAAAGACCCCCGTCGTCGAGACCGCCGACGAGTCCTTGGACCTGTCGTCCGAGCCTCCGCCCGACGGCGCGCGCATGGGAGACCTTTCCGTGCAAATAATGGGCGGCAAGTCCCCCGATCCGTCCGGCCTGGACTTCGAGGACGGGGACGGCGAGCCGCGGACGCTGCTGCCGCCCCGAGACGCCTTCCTGCCCTACGGGAAGCAGCTGCCGGCCAAGCCGGCGCGAAGGACGCGTCGGGGTTGGGGCGAGATCCTGCTGGGCGGCCTGTCCCCCGTCTCCAGCCCCCCGCGGGCCTACTTCACCCCGAGGACCAACTTCGAGGAGGTGACCATCCTGTACGACATCTGGAACGAGGGCATCGACGAGGAGGACATCCGCCTGCTGCAGACCACCTACGACAAGATGCTGCAGCAGGACAACGGCAACGACTGGCTGAACGACACGCTGTGGGTCAACCATCCTCATATCCTTTGTGTCGGCGCGTTCGTCTTCGCGGGCCGAACCAACCGGAAGTGCGCCGGTCTCAGATCGCCGCACAATAGATGCGTTTGGTTTCTTTGTTCGGAGTTTTCCGCTCCGTAGCGCCGAGCGGCGGCGCCCTCTGGTGGCGGAAGCGAGATACTGTTTTGTCTCCTTGACTCCGCCGCACCCACCAACATCCCCGGGGTGAAGAAGAAGAGGAGGGACGACGGGATGAGGGATCACATGACCGGCTGCGCCAGGAGCGAGGGCTACTACAAGATCGACAAGAAGGACAAGATCAAGTATCTGCAGAGCACGCGGCTGCAGTCGGAGGAGCCGCCCATGGACACCCAGGTGGGACCCGGGCTCCTTCCTGGAGGTCAGTCCGTGTGAGGCGGCCTGCCACCACCACCAACCCTCTTGTTCCCCGCAGGGTATGAGCATCCCCGCGCAAGTCCACACGTCCACCAGAGCCGGCTCGGAGCGCCGCTCGGAGCAGCGCCGGCTGCAGTCGTCGTTCGCCTGCGACAGCGACCTGTTGAAGTTCAACCAGTTGAAGGTGAGAAGGTCCGGTCCGCCTCGGCGGAGGCGGCGGGCCGGATCCTCGGACGTCGCCGTCACCGCCTTTGAAATGTCGCTTTCTCCTCGCCTCCACAGTTCCGTAAGAAGAAGATCAGGTTCTGTAAGTCTCACATCCACGACTGGGGTCTGTTTGCCATGGAGCCCATCGCCGCCGACGAGATGGTCATCGAGTACGTGGGACAGAACATCAGACAGGTGAGAGGCCTCCTTCTCCTCACAGCTCAAGTCCGGGAGGTCCGTGATCATCCGCATACTCTGTGGTTACCTCCTTGTCCGCTAGCTTGCGGGCGTTGCTTGAAAAGCGCTTGCGTGAGGGTTTTGCTTTCCTGGGAGAAACATCTGGATGGCCTTCTCGCAGGCCTTTAAGACTCTTCTGGGAGAAGCTTAATAAACCGTGGGACGTTAGCATCGCTAAATGTAAATGTAACTAAAGGAAGTAAAGTTAAGGATAGAGAACCAGATGGAAATCTCCCCTAACACCTTCGTCCCATCTTCAAGGTCAATATGCTTAATAACATTTATTTTTTTTATATAGAGATGAATAGTAAAGTCTCATTGTTTAAAATCCCGTCACAAACCCGTGTTCCGGAAGGGATCGATAGCATTTTCACTGACGTCAATGTGGAAACGCACCACGGGAGCGTCTTGAATCGGAACCTCGTCGGTCAGGGTTTCTCGGCGTCGCCCTCCGAGCCTCCGGGGGTCGGACAAGATGATCTCGGACGGCAGAAGCTCCGCCGCCGGACCTCGAGCGGACCTTCAGATGTGTCGCGGTCTTGTTCGCAGGTCATCGCCGACATGCGCGAGAAGCGTTACGAGGAGGAGGGCATCGGGAGCAGCTACATGTTCCGCGTCGACCACGACACCATCATAGACGCCACCAAGTGTGGCAATTTCGCCCGTTTCATCAACCACAGCTGCAACGTAAGACCTCCGGCCGCACGCCGTATCTCCCCCGGCACGAGAAGGACCTCCTCTCAGTGCACGTGTTCCCCTCTCTGCTTGCAGCCCAACTGTTATGCCAAGGTCATCACGGTGGAGTCGCAGAAGAAGATCGTGATCTACTCGCGGCAGCCCATCAACGTCAACGAGGAGATCACGTACGACTACAAGTTCCCCATCGAGGACGTGAAGATCCCGTGTCTGTGCGGGGCCGAGAACTGCCGGGGAACGCTGAACTAGCGTCCGCCGGACCTCCGGCTCGCCGTCTGGCCGCACGCCACGCAGATGAACTCTAGATTGTTTACGATTCATGGTGCTCTTGAAACGGAAAAAAAAAAACAACAACAACAAAAACCCTTTTTATGTCTGCCAGTGACCCAGAAGTTACAAAACACTTGCTGGTGCAGCATCTTCTCCTCATCCTCCTCCTCACTCAGTATTGGAGCCCGGCTGCTTCACGGGCCGGGACGCCGCCGAACGTCCGGATGCTCGGCGACGCCGTGGAGACACACACACGACACACACATCTCCGGCGGCGGAGGACGGCAGGACGGCAGGAATCCCGCTTGCTCTTTCCTACCTCCACCCTCACATTTGTCCTGAAAGCAAATCAAACTCATTTAGAAACACACACACACACACACACACACATGACTGAAAGGCTTAAATCCTGCCCCCCCCCCCCCTCGTCCCCCACGCCGCCGCTCCAGGCCGCC
The DNA here is from genome assembly GCF_037954325.1 of Fistularia commersonii. Classification (NCBI taxonomy): domain Eukaryota; kingdom Metazoa; phylum Chordata; class Actinopteri; order Syngnathiformes; family Fistulariidae; genus Fistularia; species Fistularia commersonii. Next base: position 607,223 of record NC_141292.1, read on the forward strand.
GCCGCCGCATCCTGTTCGTTTATGCAAAAAGTCCAAGGCCCCGTGCAGAGTTTGTACTCCCGATATTCCAGTGTTCCTCTGCAAGACACTACGTGTGTGTGTGTGTGTGTGTGTGTGTGTGTGTGTGTGTGTGTGTGTGTGTGTGTGTGTGTGTGTGTGTGTGTGTGTGTGTGTGTGTGTGTGTGTGTGTGTGTGAGAGAGAGAGAGAGAGAGAACGACCCCTACAAGAAAAGAAGAATAGTTTCAGCAGCACCTGGAAGAAACACACATTGGTCTTCTTTGTTAAAGTGCCGTGTGTGTGTGTGTGTGTGTGTGTGTGTGGAGGCCGAGCCGATCCGGGTCTCCTCAGACTTCACCCCGTCTCCCGCCGCCTCTTGGTTTTTTGTTTTTCCCATGAGTTTGAGACGCGGTGGTCCTGCAGCGGTGTTCTAACAGTGTTCCTTAGCATCACGCATCCACACACACACACACACACACACACACACCCACGGTCGGGTCGAGGCGCTTCCCCCGGCCCAGGAGACCCGAAGGGGATCTCGACCAAGTGTTTGGAGATGCACCCGAGGCGTGCACGTCCGCTTCACTCCCTGGCCTCCTTCCCTCAAGACCAAGTCAGTCTTTTCTTTCATTTGGATTCATTAGGGAGGTTTTTGTTTGTTTTGTTTTCCACCAGTGATGTTAATATTGTATATGTTCATGTACAGAAGATCTAAAGCTTTTTTTATTATCTTCACAAGGGTAACACTTTTAAATGCATATTTCTCTTTTTTTAACAAGAAGAAAAAGAAAAAAAAAAGACTGAGTATTTAAATATTTTCAGGGATCTGTAAAAGGAATCTGAGGATTTAAAAGGCTGTTTATTTAAAGAAAATAGGTCCACTGTGTACAGGAAGTCTCCACCTCCCTTTGAAAGATTGTTTCTTGTAGAAACGTCTTCATTTTCTCGCCCATTTGCTTTGTTATCGTAAAGATGTGTAAATACTGTAACTGTGAATACTATATAAATATCTATATTTTTGTTCCCTGGGATTTGCTACATGATCACAGCTCCAAGAGCTATGGAACACGAGGCGAGCGACGAGCTTGTAGCAGGAAATTCAGCTTGTGTCAAGCTTTCCTTTTCTTTTTTTTTTATTTTCTGTTTGTAAATTCTATGAAAAGTTGTTTTGCAGTGTGGAGAATTCAAAAAAAACTAAAAAAAACAAAAACAAAAAGGTGCAGAATCGGCGCGGGGAGAGGTTTGCTGAGTCAGCCGACTCCCCGCGTCTATTTATTACATGATAAATGTATGAAAAAAGGAAAAAAATGGAAATAAAGCAATTTTGCATTCATCCATAAACGGTGTTCTGGTCGTGCAAAAGCAGAAGCGAGTCCTCCTGTGGTTCCCTGAGGCCTCCTCTGGTTCCTGAGGCCTCTGGTCCCCGAGGCCTCCTCAGGTCCCCGAGACCTCCTCTGGTCCCTGAGGCCTCCTCTGGTTCCTGAGGCCTCCTCTGGTCCCCAAGACCTCCTCTGGTCCCCGAGGCCTCCTCTGGTTCCAGGGGCCTCCTCTGGTCCCCAAGACCTCCTCTGGTTCCTGAGTCCTTCTGTGGTACCTGAGGCCTCCTCTGGTTCCTGAGGCCTCCTGCAACCACAAGGTCAGGAGCTCCATCCCATCCTCGCTGCGTTTGCGTGGGAAAGTGAGAGCTGCCCCCTGGAGGTCCAGCAGCGCAGAGACACCGCCGAGGTACCTCCGACCTTCGTCTCTGCTCTCAGGCTTCTCGACTTGGAGACCAAATCCAAGGTGACCGTGCGTTCTCCTCCTTCGGGCCGCTCCCTCCAGGGTCTCCACAATGAATCCACAGTGAATCCACCTCCTCCATCTCACCTTGATATCTGTATCTTCTCACACCAGCTAACTCCCATGTCCTCTCCTACTGCCTCCATGCAAACTCCTCTCAGGTCTTCCTCCAGACCTCCTGCCACCGTCCTTCCCCCCTCAGATCCACCATCCGTCCTCTCGGCGTGACCGAACCATCTCCGAACATCTACCCTGCGATCTGCCGGACTCCTTCCAGATCCTCTCCGTCCTCCTCGTCCAGGAGAACCTCGACATCTTCATGTCTGAACAGACCGGCGCTCCTACCGCTCACGTTCCACCGGGAGAAGCTCCACTGCATGGAGACCTCAAGATATCTTCATTCAGGAAGGACATTTCATTCTCCCCACGGCGCCTCGTGCCAGCTGCCGTGGAGCCAGAGAGGCTCACACTGTTCTCTGTGTGTGTGTGTGTGTGTGTGTATGTGTGTGTGTGTGTGTGTGTGTGTGTGTGTGTCATCCCGAGGCGGTGACAGGAGGAGGATGGTGTGAGCACATGCTGGCGAGGCCGGGCGAGCCGTGCCGACGTCCCATGTTTCCACCTCTGTTTCCTGGAGGCAAAGCTGAAGTAGAAAAATAAGGTTTGAATTCCAGGAGTGAAAGTTTTCTTCTCCCTTCAGGGTCTCCAGAGCGAATCCACCTTCTCCATCCAACCCTGTTCTCTGGATCCTCCTCTCTCACACCAACTACCTTCATATCTTCTCTCACTACGTCCATAAATCTTCATCATCTAGACCTACCACTATCTTCACTCTCCCTCCTCTGTCCATGACCCAACCTTCTCTCCAGAACATCTCCCATGTGCCGTCCCTCTGATGGACTCCTTCCTGATCCTCTCCATCCTGGTCCCTCCCAAAGAGAAGCTCAGCATCTTCATCTCTGCCACCTCCAGCTCTGCCTTCTGTCTTTCGGTCATTGTCACTGTTTGTAGACCATCTCACCACCATCTCCTCCACCTTTCCTTTCCTTCTGGCTGATGTTCTTCTGTCTCCTAGTACCCCTGACACTTTTCTCCACCCGTTCCAACCTGCTTGAACCTGTTTCTCCACCTCTTCTCCACACTCTCCAACCCTCTGGACTGTTGACCCTAAGTTCTTGAACTCCTCCACCTTCTTGAGCTCCACTCCCTGGTGCCTCACCTCAATCACACAAATATATTCTGTCTTGCTGCAACTAACCGTCATTTATCTCCTTTCCAGCGCATACCTCCACCTCTCTAGATGTTCCTTCACCCGTTCCCTGCTCTCATTGTCATCTGCAGATATCATGGTCCGTGGAGATTCCCGTCTAACCTCATGCGTCCACCTGTCCGTCACCACTGCAAACAAGGAGGTACTTAGAGCTGATCCCCAATGTCCCACCTCCACCTTGAACTTCTCTGTTACACCTACGGCACACCTCACCACTGTTTCACGGCGAGCATACATGTCCTGCACCGGTCTAACAACATTGGCACCCTGTATTGGGCTTTTTCTAGGTCTACAAAGAATAACAGTTTTAATCTCTTATTTTAAAATGAACAGTTTAGGCATCTAGGTTTTCATGAAAGAAGGACACCATTGGGTCGAAGGCAGCACCACGGTTGGCGGTCAGACCTTCCAGAATGTCCCTGGTTGGATTCCCACAGGGGGCCAACGGGTGTCCAGGTTCTCCCCGGGTCTGCGTGGAGTTCCTCCCATGCTGGAGGTTCACTGGAGACTCTGCATGGTCCAGGCGTGAGTGAGAGGGTGAATGTTGGAGCGAAGCGTGATGATGATAGAAGGTCCTTGTTGGAGGGGAGTATCATTGCTCTGTCCTGGACAGAAAGATGGAACTTGGAGAGTAAAGTGGAAACTCGGGGAATAAAGTCAGGCTGTGGAGAATAAAGGTGGAACGCCGGGAACGAGGACGACATTTCCACAAAGTCAAAGTAGAAGCCGGTAAGAAACATGATACATCATTTAGACGCCGAAGGAGAGCATCGCTGGGTTTCCTCAACGTTCTCTCTCTATTTTTATTTCCCCTTCAACAGGAATTGGATGGCTGATGGTCCTCTTCCGCCCTCCTCTCCCATCCTGTCCACAGCTGTTTTATAAATGAGTGAAAATGTCCTGTTTTCCTTGTTTTTCGCGAGACCTTCAAGAAAGGACTGAAATTGACCTTTGCTTTTCCCAGGACACCACGGGAACGACCAGCTGCACCGTCACCGTCCTTCTCTGAGCAACATCATTCCACTTCTCGCTGCTCGAAAGTGAAAGTGAAAGTGAAAGTGAAAGTGCAGCTCAGGTGAGATGATCAGATGGGCAGGGATGGACCAGGACGCCGGAGAAACTCACCACTTTTCTGGTTTATTATTGACATGGAAAGACAGGGGAGTTGTTTTTTTAACACGGGAGAGGTTTATAACATTATTTCATCCCAGAAATCGTAATTTTAATCCGGATATGTGACTGACTTTGTGTCTTTGCTTATACAAAGACAGTATTTTATTTGTTATACAAAAATGTTAATCTGTTGGGGTAAAATCGGAGAATGAACGGAGCATCTAGAGGAGAAGCCGAGTGTCGTCTTTTTACGAAATCAAAAAATGAAAGAGCTTCTGGAAAAGCCCTCGCGGCTTCTTCCATGGAGAAACGGTCAGATGTTAGCAGTCTGGTCACCTGAAACCACGCGGACAAGAAAGGGAACCGAGGAAATGATATTTTTACCCTTTAATTGATATTTCTTGACATCACCGTCCTTCTGTCAGTAGGAGATGGTCGAGGCAGAAGGTTGTCCACATTGCGTTTGCCTGCAGATGGTCTTCGAGAGCGTGATCGTGGGAGGCGTCTTCAGACCGCCGGCTCGGACCCGGAGCCGCAGAAGTAACATCTGAAGACACGACTTCTTCTGCGAGAGCTGCAAAGAAGAAGGTCCAGATCCTCCGCCGTACATCTCAGAGACGGAGACCAGAAGTGGACTTTGAGAGAACTTGGGCAGGAACCGGAGGATGGATCTTGGTGTCAAGTCGGGTTTAGAAAAGGACGCGCGGAGTCGGACGCCACGAGGTGGCGGCCAGGCATCGGACCATCTTCTCCGTCTTTGCGTGACCCTACGGTCCAGGGTTGAAGCTCCTCAGCCACGTGAGCAGAAGCAGCGTGGACATGGTGGACCTGAGAGGACGTCCTGCTGCCGGCAGCAGCCTGGCGTCCCTGGACGCCTCCACGGAGCGGCTGAAGGCGGGGTGGACGTGCCTGAAGTTGTTCCTCAGAGGCGCCGGACGCTCGGCGCTCTCCTCCGTGGAGAAGATGCGAGAGGTGAACTGCTCCAGCTGGACGGAGGGCGGAGGAGGAAACTCAGAGCGGAGCAGAACTTCCGGGAGCATCAGAAGACCAGACCTACCTGGGACCAGGAGATGAGGACGGGGGCTTCGTAGACGGTCCAAACCACGGCTCGAGAACACGGCGGCGTGGTGATGCTGCCGTGGTAACGGTAGTACTGGCTCAGGTTCTTCTTCGGCAGGAGGTCCAGCAGAGGGAACGGCTCGATCCTGGAGCTCTGGCCTTCGTGGGGGAAAACGGCCGTGAGGAGAAGGCGGCCTCACGGAAGAACAAGACCTCCGACGTCTTCTCCTGACCTTTATGAGCCACCGAGGAGAGCTTCTGAGAGATGAGTGCAAAGGGAACGTTCTCCGCGTAGACGACCTGAAAGGAGACGGAGATGAACCCTCATAAGGTGTGGAGGTTCCTCTCCGGGAGGATGGAGAGGGAGTCCATCAGAGGGGCGGCACGTGTTAGATGATTGGAGATCGAGTCACACTGAGATGGTTTGGACGTGGACAGAGGAGGGACGGAGAAGATCTGGGCAGAAGGATGCTGAGATTGGAGGAGGTCTGGAGGAAGAGCGGAGAGGTTTAGGGATGGAGGAAGAGAGGACCAGAGGTTAGATGGAGGTGGATGATTGGCTGCGGAGGAGAAGAAGAAGAAGAAGAGGAAGGTCTAAAACCAAACGGAGACTGACGTCGATGAAGAACCCGAGCACGGCGAGTCCGGTGGGGTCGTCCAGGGCGGCGGACATGTTGGGATGGATGGACTTCATGCTGACGACGTGCATCTGGAGGTACGTGGTGACAGAGGACATGGGATGAAGGAGGATCCCGAGGCCGAGGATCTACCGACCGACTGTACCTCCATGGGGAACCTGCGTCCGTCCAGCGTGTGCTCCGAGCCGTTGGTGGCCGCCGTCCCCCAGTGGAAGTGCAGCTGGACGGTGTGGTAAACATCTGGAAGTCCTCCTCCGCTGACCGTCAGCCCGCCGCCCACCTGCAGCAGCACTGGCGGACGCCGCCCCCCCCGCCCGGGTGAAACGCCGGGTCGAGGCGCGGGACGGCGGCGTCCGCAAAAACAAATACTCACCGGAGTGTCCGTCGTTGCGGAGGCTCCAGAAGCCCGGCGGGGCCTCCTCGAAGCCCTCCAGAAGAAGCGGCCCCAGGGAGAGGTTCCTCGTCAGTCCAGCGCTCAGGTCGATGGGGGAGTGGAACTGGTCCAGCAGCGGGTGGCAGGACGGGAAGGTCTCGCCCCAGGCGTACGGATCTGGAGAAGAAGCGCAGCGGGACACGGCTGGAGGACGCAGGTGGAAGATCTGCTTCCCAGGGTTTCCATCTTGGAACGTCTTTGTTTTTAGGATTATTTTCTGGACGGCAAGGCGGTGCAGAGGAGAGCGACGCTGCCTCCGAGCAAAGAGGTTCAATTCCTGACGGAGTCTTATATATATATATATATATGTGTGTGTGTGTATATGTATATGTGTATATATATATATATATATATATATATATACATTTTTTTTATTTAAAAAAATATATTTTTGATGTTCACATGTTCACAGCTTTGATGTTCCCACCCCAACTGCCGCCAGTTGCGCCTCAGGTGACAAATTTCTAATTCTGATTCTTTAACATCAAAAGTATAAAAAAAAATCTAAAAAATAATATATATATATATAATATTGTCATATAATATTATATATTCTAATATTATAATATTTTAATTACAATTTTTATTAATAATAATAAATAAATTTTGATATATATATATATATATATATATTATTATATTATATAAAAAAATACTTTTGATGTGAAAGAATCAGAATCAGAAAAACGAATTTGTCGCTGAGGGGCAATTGGGGGCAGTTGGGGTGGGAACATCAAAGCTGTGAACATGTGAACATCAAAAGAATTTTATTTATAAAAAAAAATATATATATATATATAATATTATAATGATATTATATAATATTATATATTATACTATAATATATATATTTTATTTATTTATTTATTTTTATTCAAAAAAATACTTTTGATGTTAAAGAATCAAAATCAGAATATATATATATATCTATACATATATATAATTATTTTTTCTAATAAAAAGAAAATTACTTTCTTATCAAAAGTAATTTTTTTGATTAAAATAAATAAATAAATAAATAAATAAATAATATATATAAATATATCTTTTTTTTTTTCAATTAAAAACAAAAATCCCCCAATTGCCCCTCCGATGACAAATTAAGTTTTTCTGATTCTGATTCTTTAACATCAAAAGTATTTTTTTAAATATAAAAAAAAATATATATATATATATATATATGTTTAGATGTATATATATATTTTTTATTATTATTAAAATATATATATATATATGTGTGTTTTTTTTTTCTTAATTAAAAAAAATTCCTTTTGATGTTCACAACTTTGATGTTCCCACTCCAACTGCCTCCAATTTCCCCTCAGGTGACAAATTAAATTTTTCTGACTCTGATTCTTTAACATCAAAAGTTTTTTTTTTAAACAAAAATAAATAAATGTATATATATATATATATATGTGTGTGTGTGTATATATATATATATATATATATATATATATATATATATATAATTTATTTATTTTTAATTAAAAAAATCTTTTGATGTTCACATGTTCACAACTTTGATGTTCCCACCCCAACTTCCCCCAATTGCCCCTCAGGTGACAAATTAAATTTTTCTGACTCTGATTCTTTAACATCAAAAGTTTTTTTTTTTTTAAATAAAAAAAAAAAAAAAAAAATATATATATATATATATAATTTATTTATTTTTAATTAAAAAAATCTTTTGATGTTCACATGTTCACAACTTTGATGTTCCCACCCCAACTTCCCCCAATTGCCCCTCAGGAGACAAATTAAGTTTTCTGATTCTGATTCTTTAACATCAAAAGTAATTTTTTTTAATTAAAAAAAAAAAAGTTTATGTGTAGATATATATACATATATTTTATTATTATTAAAAAAATATATATATACATATATATTATTTTTTTATTTAACAAAAAAATTTTGTTGTTCACATGTTCACAACTTTGATGTTCCCACCCCATGTGCCCTAGTTGCCCCTCAGGTGACAAATGAAGTTTTTTTGATTCCGATTCTGTCTGTGTGTGTTTTTAGTTTCCCAGGTTTTCCGGGCTCCTCCCACAGAACCAAAGACAAGCCGGAGGTTTATGGAGACCCCACATCAGGGTTGGGCAAACTTTTTTGTACAGGGGCTGCAGTGACTTTTAAGATTTGACAGACGGGCCGGGTCAGCACAAGACACGATACACATAAAAAAAAATTTAAAAAATGCATTTGTTGACATTTGAAAATGAAACCAGCCCGATTTTGAAGGCGCTGGCGTTTGCTGGCATTTCATGCACAAGCCGTTTTTTTCCCTTGTAGCTTCACGTCCAGCTCACCCATGTGTTTCAGTGTGTTCACAGTAAAGGCTAAATCACAAAGCCAATCTGTGTCATTCACATCAGGAAAATTCTCAAATAGCTCCTAGAATGAAATTATTTCCTTTTTGAGCTCCCACATTGATTGATCCAATCATTCAATCATTCACATCAAGTATGAATTCTGTACCGATCTTTGGCGACCCGGATTAAAAGCCCAAAGGGCCGGATGTGGCCCGCGGGCCGTAGTTTGCCCACCCCTGACCTACTTTGGTTGGGACGTGTAAGTGAGAAGGTGAACGGTTGAATGTTTCTGTATGTGGCTCTGTGATTGGTCCAGGTGAAACCACCTCTTGTCAAATCACAGCTGTGATTGGCTGCTGCATGCAGGCTTTCGGGTGGAGAGAACAATAATAATCATTAAATAATATATTTTTTATTACTATCAAATTATTTAAATAATTAATGTATCAATAATTTTAGCTATTTTCTCACCTCTTTATTTGTGAATATTTGTTATTCTTTTTTTATTTTAAAATTAGTGAGAAATAGCTTTAAAAAAAGGAGGCAAATCGCCTAAACTTTAGATGATTTCTGTTCCCATTGAATGTCTTTTTTCTCCACTGGTCATTTTTAATTAAAGGCATCTTGTTTTTTGACATTAAAATGAAAATGACAAATAAGCCAGGAAACATTTCCTCTGGAAAAGCCAGCCTACTGCAGTTCAGTCGCAGCAGACATTTGTTGTCACAGAAATATATTATATCATACGATTTATGAGTTCTGAGGTGGAGGGGGAACCTGGGAAAATGTCCCCAAATGGTAGGAAATTTCTAAATAAATTACTTTGGACAAAATTAAGAAATGAAAGAACAAAGTAATGCAATAAATAAAAAAAGAAAAACTTGTGAAATGTTTCCATGTCATAATTTTCTAAAAATTTGCAGGAAATGAATATTTTGGAGTGAATCCTTGTTATTGGGTCGCCATTAGAAATGATGAAAATTTGATTTAAAAGAAAAAAATGGAAACATGAGGTTTTTTTAATCATTTTGTAAATATTTGTAGGAAATTAATTTTCCCTTAAAGGGAGAAGAACTGCGTGGAGACCAGACGGATCTAAAGGTGCAGTCTGCGCTTTAAAACCAAACTGCCCTTTGCACTCCGAACAACAAGGGGGCAGCGTTTTGACAAACGGACGTTACGGAAAAAGCCGGCAACTGTTGTTTCGTCCGAGTGCGTTTTTCTTACGATGAAACTCTTCACCGACCCCTGCATGAGGACCTGCGGGGTCACATGCCGGGTTCCGTTAGAAAAGTCAAACAAAGCGTAGGTTTGCCGAGACGCTTCAATACGACGATGTTAGCAGGATAATGGTTTTCCTATCCGGAGGCGAGGCGGTGAGGCGGTGAGGCGGTGAGGCGGTGAGGCGGTACTCACCGCAGTGCGGCTCGTCGTAGCAGTAGTCCTCTGGAAGCACAGCACAATGTTTCAGGGCGGCTTCTCCCGGGGTGAAAGCCGTGAGTGTGAGGCTCACCTGCAGCAGCGAGGAGGATCAGCAGGGCGGCGGCGGCGAGGGCCGCCGAGGCGAGGCGAGGCCCCATGGAGCCGGACGGGCGTCGGGATCCGAGGGAGCGGCGCCAAGGTGGACCCGAGAGCGGCTTAAGTAGAACCCCGAGGGAAAAACCGAGGTTCTCCTCCTCCGGCGGGATCGGTGGAGTGTGTCGTGACCAGAGCGGTGGTCTTTTCTAATCAACGGACTCATTGATGCCGGAACGGCTTCGCCCCCCCCACGCCGCCCCCCCGGGGCTCGATGCCCCCCCGCCGATGCCCGGTGGCCAGTGAAGTGGAGCTATTCATCTGAGGGGGAAAGCTGAGGCCGCGCCGCCCTGGACGGAGGTAACACAATACAGCTGACGTCATCTCAGGACCTTCATGAAGATGTCGATAGGATCGCTGACATTTTGCATCCCTTCAGATAAAAACTCTGCGTGCAGGGATACTCCAGTATTTTGTCCCAGGAATAATCCCACTCCAGCACAACATACCATAATACGGTTCAGGTGGTTGTGTGTGTGTGTGTGTGTGTGTGTGTGTGTGTTCAGGGGTCTCATTGTCCCTTAGTCAGAGGGACATTTAAGGGATTAATTTTCTGGAATTTACAATTTGATTCAAGAAGTTTAGGAATGAAACCGAAGGCCGAGCTGGAAAACCAGTTCTATAAATTAGCTAATTATTTGTAAATATAATAAATATAAATGTAAATATAAATTATTTGCAATTGGTCAAAAATGTAAATGTTTGAACATTTAGTCCTTTAAACTCAGATTAAAGAAACGCACTGCCAGAAAAAAAACAATTCCCTCAATGTTAGAAGGACGCTTTGTTGGATTTATGTATTTATCTTTGTGTGTGACGGGTTCAAACCCCAGTAATCCTGGGAGGAACGACGTCCCAGACGCTTCCTCACCCGTTCATCTGAAAGTGATGGAGAAACACTCATTACCCTTTAAAAGACCCTTATCTTAACAAATCCCTTTCACAGTGATCTGATGGCCGGGCCTCACCTGGCATCATGGAAAGAAAAAAAAAGTAAAATGAAAAAATAATTTGAATGGTTCTATCTATTCAGTGATTTGTACTATAAAGTAATTTTCAACCTACCATTTTTAGTCTTTCTTTTTCAAAATCGCTAAAAAGAAATGACATTTAGCGTTTAAATATGAAGAAGAGCCTTGCGGTGACGCGGCAGCTAGCGGAGCCCGCTATGGATTGCACAATGATTCTGCTAACTGTGCTAGCATGCTATGCGGCTGAGACCGTATTGCTGTCTCTGTGGATGTCACTATTAAAAATTTCAAATACTTCAAGCACTAATATACAAACTAAATTTCCATACTTTAGCTGGTGTGTATAATTTTTTTCGTCAACAATCGTGACGTGTTTCTTGTGCCCAGCGATCGTGAAGCGGCAGCAAAGACACACGAAGTGAGGCACACAGTGACGGTGCCTCATGCTAGGGGGCGCTGCTGATCCCAGGGAGCCTTTTTACTACCCGGATAAAGAATAATAGAATTTGCAACAGCAAGCTAATGTAAACAGTTAGCAAGTCAAGTCAAGCAGTCATTCTTTCCTCTTGCTTGGCTTTATTTCCAAAATGGAGGATTACATAGCTAAACTGAAAGAATTTTCTAAACTGGACTTTCAGTCAAAGCAGGAGATAATAAGGGAAGACCGACGCCGGCGCTAACAGATTAGCTTCAGACTAGGAGACGGAAGACTCGGTCTTTTCAAACGGAGCGGTTCACTCGAACAGGCTGCTGTGTGGATGTCCAGTAAGAAAGAGCCTTTTCTGCTTTTCCTGCATTCTTTTCTCAACTTCTGACAATCAAACACGAGCGGTCGGCCGCTCACATTCAAAGTCAAATCGCTCTAAAAACATTTGGGATGTCCAGGATAGATTTGCCTTTGAATGAACAGCAAAGACTCAACATCAGCATCCACAATGCTAAGCTAAAGGAAAACCGCTCAGCACATGGACTTCATTTATAAGTTAAGGTAAGAAATGTTTTTTTAATGCGCTTTTTCTATGCTACAGTTTGTATATGAAAAGAATGCTGATATATTTTAAACAAAACACGTTAACTGCTGCCAATTAAATGGTGACTAAGCTGCTCTGTAGGTTCATGTTTGTAAATCTGACTGATGACATCAGTGCCTCAGCAACCATGAACGTCAGCGCACGTCACTGCTTGCAGGGTATCTCTTCTACCCAGGTAGAACTTGTACCTGCCCTCCTCTACAGGGTAACACTTGGAACTTCCTGGATATCACCCTCCCTTACCAGGTGTCAGCCTCTTCTACCCGGGTTGAACCCCCTCACCAGGTCTAACCAGGTATCTCTTCTACCCGGTGTCCCCCTGCCCTCGCTGGGTAACACTTGTAACTTTGTGGATTTGAACCCTCCCTGACAGGAAACCCCCCTCCTGTCCCCGTCTGGCACCACGTGACCCCGGTTTCAAATGGTTTTCTTCTCTTCCTCCCCTGCGTCGGTGAGGGTTCGAGATTCCTCCTCCTTCTCCCGCCTTAATCCTCTTTGACGTTCGCTCGCCGCAGACGGGAGGAATTTCCAAACCAGCGGCCGCCGTGTGTTTGTGTCTGCTGAGGCGTGACGCCTCCTCCACCTCCTCCACGGGAGTTTATGGGATGTCCCCCCCCCCCCCCCAAGCAAATGAGTGTTTTTAAGGCTACAGAAGAAAAAGAGCACTGGTTTTATTCTCTTTTTTTAAACAAACAATTCAAACCCAGTAAAATGAGTTACATCACCAGAGCCTAGCACAGAAACTACAGTGGAGAGGCAGCAGTTTGGGTTCGCGATGCTTCTGAAAACCCGTCTGTACAAGACCCAAATCTACCTTCTCTTTTGAAAGAAGACAAAAAAAAATCTTTGCATGCCCCGAAGGAAAAAAAAAAAAAAAAAAAAAAAATTCAACATGCGGAAATTCAAAATAAAACCAAGCAAAATGGATGAAGAAGGAAAATTAAAAAAAAATCCAAACGGCTAACATTTGCGAAACACGCATGCAGACTTGACTTGTTTACAGTTTGAGGAGGTGAGCTGAGCCGGGACGATTGTCAGAGCCGGACACTTCCAAAGAAAACAGAAAAGAAAGAAAGAAAAGGGAGGGGAGTTAATGTTTTATACACAAAAGTATACACACGCACACGCACGCACGCACGCACACACACACACACACACACACACACACACACACACACACACACACACACACACACACACACACACACGCACACACGCACAGACGCACAGACGCACAGACGCACACACTTCCTGTCCAAAGGCTGATGAGCCGGTGAATGCTGGTGGTCGCTGGGCTCTCGGGGTCGTGACCTCTCGGCTCCACGCGATTGTCGTCTTTACACCAATTTATGGATCACAATCCTTTTTTGTTTTGTTTTTTTGTTTTAAACCTCTCTGACACGAGGGGGGGGGCGGCGACGGCAGATGTTAAACCGACCCTTAGGAGGAGACGGACCGCAGAACCTTCTGCCACCGGCCGGGTGAAACCGTCCTCAACGCCGTCTCCGGGCCACGGAAATAGGATTTTGTTTCCAGTCCAAAAGGATGAAATGAGAAAAAGTCGTGTTTGACGGCAAACACCCTAATAAAAACCCTACTGGAGCCTTTTTTTGTGTGTTTTTTTCAGGGGGGGGTATTAAATCTCTTTTTTCTCATAAACTACAAAACATATGTCGCTTTTCTAAAAAGGAGCTGAGGGCGTGGCGGCTCAGGGAGGGAGTACAAATGGATGAGGAGGGTGTCGATCTTTAGAAATGTGCAGATGGATGCGAGCGGAGGGACCGGGCGATGCTGCGTCTGCGCTCGGGGCCGGACGGACCGGCTCGCATCACGAACCGGAGCGGCTCGGAACCGGAGGGGTTTTTACACCGGGGCGTCTCCGCCGGGCGGGTCCGTCGTTTCCGAAGCTCTCGCCGAAAGCGAGAGCGCGGCCTTGAATTAGCGTCCGGCTCTCTGCCTCCCGATGCCAGCGTCTTTAAAAAAAAAACAAAGAAAACACTCGTGCCCCGGCCCCCGGCCCCCGGACCCCGACGCCTCGGAGGGCGGAGCCGTTCCTCCGCGGGTCCGAGGGACTCCTCCGTCTCCAAGCGGGACGGTCCGTCCTCTCCGGTCGGTCCTATACCACGGTGCTGAGGGAGGGGCCGGCGGGGGGGCCTCCGCCGTCCGTCGGGGTGTCGGGTCCCACCAGCAGGGTGCTGCTGTCGATGGAGTCCTCCCTCTCCTGCACGGGCGGAGCCGAGTCCGGAGCGGGGCCGGGGCGGCCCGGCCCGTCGGCCCGCGGCCCGTCCACCGCCGCGCTCATGGAGACGCCGCCGTGGCCTGCGGGGAGCAGCCGGTTAGAAACTCTCAAAGCTGAAGCGCACCGTGTCGGACGAGGGAGCGGCGTACCGAGGTCCACGTAGAGGAGGCCGTCCGGGTTGATGGAGGCCTCGTAGGGAGGCGGGGGGTCGTCGGGATGCTGGATGTCGGGGTATTTGTAGGCGGCGTACGGCGGAGGCGGCTCCTGGAAGTGGAAGGCGCCTCCTTCGCCGTCGTCCGAGAGGTGCAGGGGCGTCAGGCCCGTGCCGAAGGCGTCCGGGCCGTACTCGAAGCCCGGGACCCGCCTCCCGAGGTTGAAGTGGTGCACTGTGTGAGCGGACGGACGCGGCGTCAAGGTGGGAGGATTTTATCGACGCGGAAAACGTCACTTTTAACGTGGGCCCGGAGAGAGAGCTGCCGTACGCTCGCCATCCAGAGACGACAGGATCTGCCGCCAGCCGTCCGTGCAAATGACTTAAAGGCAGCTTCTCTTACTAATTCAAAACCAATTGCTAATTCAATTTGGAATTTCACAGGACAAACTCAGCGTCATATTTCCCGCCGGGAACGCCGTCGGCCCTTGTACTCACGGTTCCCGCCGATCAGCGTCTCGATGCGCTCGCGCCTGCGCTGCCGCAGCCGGTGCACCATGAAGAGAAGCAGCGAGAGGATGAGGAAGGACGAGATGCAGCTGACGATCAGCCTCATCCCGCTGGCCATCGAGTCGAACAGGCTGTTTCCGTCTGACGAGGAAAGAAAAGGGCAAACGGAGCTGCCGTGGGAGGAAAAGGCTGCCCTTCCATTTGAGGGTATCACTTAAAAACACACAGTCATCCGCCGGGTGTTTTCTGCCAGGCCCGGATGATTCGGTTTATCCGTAATCTTCACGAGACGTTGTAAACAAATATTCACTTTTGTTTTCCACCAAACTGTGGCGGGAGAAGGGTGTGATCCCGCCGCGCCGGCTGCTCGGCGCCATCGTCGCACCGATCGTCACATCTCACGCACGACGCCGTCACGCCTGATGTTCGAGCAGGAGATGAGCGTTGGGCTGCGAGTCGCAGCTTTAAACGCGGCCGCAGAGGACGAACCCGCGGCGGAGAAGTTATTCCTGACGGGGCGGGGCTTCCGCTGAGATCCTTGTGGTTCTCCTTTTTCCAGCAGCCATGTTTGAATAATAGAAACACCGACATCGTTTCTGCTGGTTGTGACGTCGGTGTGAAGGACGAGCCATGCGGGTCACGTGTGTGAGGACAGTGGAAGCCTGACTTGGAGCTCCAAACTCAATCTGATCAAATATCAAACCATATTTCTGCATGGAGATTCTTGGAAAAACTAGTCATGTGATCAAGACCCCGTGTGTGATATGTTGTGTGTTATAATTAACAAATATTGAATAAAAAAGGTTGGAGGAGTTTTTCATCTGGTGCTCTATCGCTTCACTTCCAGGCTCCGCCCTCATGCTACAATGCTATGCTAAATGTAACTTTGCTCCATGTTATGTCTAAACTCCACGTATGGACGGAGTGAAGCCGCTCCTCTTTAAAAGCGTCCGACCGTCCCCGACCGGCTTTGAACGCCTGCTCGGACGCCTCGTCCGTCCACGTTCCCGCCGTCCGCCGCACCGAATCCTCGTAAACATCTCCCGCCTTCTCAGGGACGATGCTCTCCGTCAGCGAATCTCACCTGCAGCCACTTCTGCGTGTCGTCGTGGACGAGTTCACCACAAACGCACCTCCCCGGTGTTTTACCGTGATGTTCTCTAAGCTCGCTAGCATCAGGCGATTGGTCCAGCTGTCTTTAAACGCCACTTCACCGTCAAACACTCACCCGGCTACTAACTCAGATCCGCGAAGCCAATCCCGCTGAGCTCGGATCGGATCTCGGGGAACTCCTGATTGAAGTGCCTACCTGGATCCAGGCAGGTGAATTTGCAGCACTCTTTGGGGTCCTTGCGAAAGTGGTGGCAGCCCTGCGGCCTCTCACACAGCGCCGCCACGCACATCTCCGGCTCGCCGTCGTGACACGTGCAGCTCAGACACGGGTCGTCCCCCTTGGGAGTGAAGTAGTAGCCCTCGTTCACCACGTTGTCCTTTATGTCCACGCAGGTCTGTCCTGTCAGCGGGGGACGGAAACACACCGTCAGGGACAAAGGCCTTCCAACACGAGGCGGCCGTGGGGCGCGTGTGTGAATGTGTGTGTGTGTGTGTGTGTGTGTGTGTGTGAGCACGTGCTTCGTTTGCAGAGGAAAGGGAACTTCTTGTGGCAGTTCTCGGCGTGCCAGCTGTGCAGGCCGCGCTCGTTCATGCTCTTGATCTGGAAGCGCTGCAGCTGAGCGCAGAACACGTTGTCCTGGACGGGGGACGCCTCGCCCACCTTGGTCAGACCCTCCGGGGGCAGGAACACCTCCATGGAACCTGCGTGAAGACGCCCGGCACGTTTATTCACGAGCGGCGAAACACACGACTTCACCGCAAACGGCGGGCGCTCAGAAGTTCCCGATCAGGCTTTCATGATCACAATATTACTTTTCACGTCATCGTGATTTAGCGAGAATAACGATCGCCTCGATTTTGTTCCGCCGAAGAACATCTGACTTCTGCATCATCGTGAATAAAAATGATTTATTCAAATTTAAGTCAATAAGCCTTTACACAGTGAAGGGTTCTCCGTCCACTGTCTTTCCTCGGCTCCTGGAACTAAACAGGGAGCTACTATTCATTTAAATCCAGAAAAGAGCAGATATTTACTGATCCCACGACGGGGAAATTCAATTGTCTCGCAGAATTAGAGGGTAGGAAAGTTTATATAATAATAATAATAAAGTAATAACAGAAAGACTTTTTGCAAATAAAGGATGTAGATCCAAAAAGACAGACTATGCATATATACAATAGAATTAAATCTATGAAAACAACATAAAATTACTGAGTGGCATGGACTGACTGACAACAAAAATGTTCAAAACACTGACATGATTGGGATTTATTAAGTTTATAAATACATTATATTTGACGCCTTCCAAAGCCCTTTTGAGGATCAGATCCCCTTTTAAGAAATGTGTGCAAGGCAGAGTTTTAACCTGATTGTTCCCAAAGTCCCTACATACCTTTGTAGGTCACCTCCCAGCGGCCCTCCAGAGAGTGGCTCTGGTTGGTGATCACGTACTGGTAGCCCACCCAGAACCTGGGGGAGGAAAAGCATACATCTAGATGAGTTTCAGCGAGGAGTTCCTTTTTTTTTTTTTAGGCCATTGTCGCGAAGCGATCCGAGAAACCCGAAACGATGCGACCCGTGGAGCCGCCTTGTAATGACCGCGTCCGGCCACTAGAGGGCCGGCGGCTGCAGGAACCTGCTGCAGCTTCTGCCGCCGGACGAGGAGGATCCAGCCTCCGGAGGATCCTTAGGACCCCGGTCAAAACTACCTCTTCCGGGGGACGGCCGGCGGTCCGGCTGAGCTTTTCGACATCCGTGTGAAGGGCCGTGGCGGCCGACACTCACTTGCACTGGTCTCTGCGCTCGCACACGTTGTCGTCAAAGTCCACCTCGATCTTCAGGATGAACTGCAGCTCCTCGTCGGTGACGAACGTGGCCAGCGAGCCGTTGACCTTCTGGCAGGTGTCCACCGCCTGCCAGTAGTCCTCCTTGTGCAGGTACACCTTGTAGCAGCTGGCCGTCTGCTCGTAGTGGTGCCAGCCGCTGGGGCATTTCTCTACAAACCACAAAAAGGAAGCTGGAGATCAGGGAACACTGGGAACCACATTTTAAAAAATGAACTGGCATAGAACGCTATTTATTTTGCCTTTATGCTATGTAGAAACAATACGTGTTACATTTCTTTTTTTAAAATCAATGAACAACTGCAGAGAAAACCAGATGGCATTTCTGCATGCAACAAAACATTTTGAGCTCGTTGGGTTAAAGATTACTTTTAAGCAAATTACTCAATGTCTATTTGAGTCCTTCTTTTATTTATGAAAAGAAAAGCCAAACTTAAACAATCCACCGGCGGCAAAGCAGCAATGCCGTCCACTTTCTGTGTGCGGTCATCCTTTTACTGCCACATGTCACTTATTAAGAGCGACAAAAATCTTTGAATGCGTTTTATTTAGATGTTACAAGATTGCCAAAATCTTCAAATTTAGAAGTCTGTTTAAAAAAATAAACAAACTAAAATAAAATACATCATCTGGAAGCGCAGACGGAGGATGCTTACTGTTGAAGCGCACGGGCTGGGCCACGCCGATGACATCTTCCACCTGCTCATAACCGTTGCTGTAACGAAAGCGTTCTTCCTTTATAGCTGCAAAAAAACAAGACAAAAAAAATGTTTCCTTCAAATCCCCAAGGTCACAAACCGCCGGCTCTTTATTTATATTCCTGGCGGAATCTGCCGGAGGCCGGCGGCCGCAAGAGGTTCGAGTCTTTTGTCTGGCAGAAGCGGACGGAAGCATCTTTCCAGGTGACGTATCCGTCGACGCATCTATTGACAGTTTATCTCCAAAAGCATCTGTGATTTGTGAGGAAGGAACGCTCAGGTGATTCCCTCTCGCAGGGAAGTAAATATGCTAAATGCTAATATCACCCGCATTATATCCTGCAGCACTTTGCTCTCTCTATGGATCTATTTATTCGGGAGGTTTTTAACTCCTTGCATTCATGGGGGATTTCTTTCAGACCCGCCCGTGGGGGATTTTGACGTGATCTCCAAATCGGGGTCATTTGCTCCCAAGGGAGACACGCCAAAAACATACATGTATGAAATCTGTAATGTCAAGGATCTTCTTCGAAACCATGCACGTCTTGAACGCAGCTCAAGGAGGTTTTTGCAGGTTTGAAGACGAGGAGCAGAGCGGTTCTCCTGGCAGACGCTGCGGTTGTGATTTTGGAGTTGGAGAACAGCAGCAGCAACATCTCCCCTCCTTGGATTTGTGGATTTACCAAAAGGCGCAATCGAAAGCGTCAAACGTTCTTCTTCACACGCGGGTGTCGAAGCATGTGGTGGAAACAATGCTGCCGTGTGCTGGAGGACAATCCCAGGGTCTGGTGGACTCTTGAGATCGCGGACCTCAGAGGAGCGTCTGCTGGACGCCTCGTCTCACTGGGATCTTCAGCAGAGGGTCGGGACGCTGCTGCTCCAGACATTCAGATAGCTCCGTCTATCACCGGAACAGTTGTTATTCCAAGCTTTATTCAGAATTTGCAGGAGTGGAAAACACGCCTGCTAACATCCAGAGAAGCTTTTTATCAAACGTCCAAACAAACATTTAATGTTTGTAATTCTGAAAAGATCCCAAAATCACTTTCCTCACGCGCACTCATTTCTTGGTGATTTTTAAAAAGTAGTTTATCATTCATTTACAAGTCATTTAACGGCAGGTTGTGAATAATATCAAGTTATTTTTCCCGATTATTCAAGGCTGCTTGAGTAATCCACTTTTGCGGACGCAAAGTGACTTGCAAAGCAAGCGAGTTAAAAAAACACTACGTGGTTTGTAGTTCACTATCAGGCGTCAGTATTTCCAATAAAAAGTTTCAGCAGAATATTCTTCCCGGCCCTCACGACTTCTGTTCCACCATCCGCTTTTCCACATTGCCTGAAAGTGGCTGTTTACTTGCTGACTCCAGTTATGTGCTTCAACGGTTCTGTCTGGATTTGCCGGAATCTGTGAGAGGGATTTCTCCCCGGGTTCCAGGGTCCTCCGCAAAGGGCTAATCTCCGACAAGAAGATTGATTTCTGCGTGCTGTTGATATCGCTGGCGAGGAGCCCGAAGCCAGCTCGCGCGTGAGCTTTGTTTGGCTATTCTTTTCTTTTTTTTTCTTTTTCCTCGCGGCTCCAAAGCGAGCCGTGACTGTGAGAGCGCGGCGGGAGCGGCCGGAAATAACGTGCGACGACCGGCAGATTTGCATGTAATTACACGGAGCGGCCGCGGACGCAATCGCGGAAAGCCGGCATTTTGCCGAGGAACCGTCGGCCCGGGTTTGCTTTCCCGCTTTTTCGCCGCGCAGCGCGGATCCCACGTTAAAATAACCAAAGCTCAATGGGTGTGCGCGGCTAATTCACGGCGCACGCAACCGTTGCTGTATGGAGGTCACATGTTGAGCTCAATCCTTTCAATAATTCTCAATACGCGGCCACAGATCCGGGGATAAGGTCTCCGGGGATTACAGGGGGGCAAAACAATGGGATATCGGTCAGGGGTTTAGCGCCGAAACGTCGGCGCCGTGTCAAAGAGCCCGAGCGGCGGTAAACAAAAACTGAGGCGAACACATGCGCGGCCACTCGGGATGAGGGCCGGCCTCAGGCCCGACTTGTATTTTCCGTCGGCGTCCGAGTGTGGCGTGCGGCGAGGGCGTGCGGCGAGGGCGTACTCACGGGGGCAGTCCTTCTCGTCACTCTTGTCCTCGCAGGCGGTCCAGCCGTCACACTGCCACACCATGGGGATACATTGCATCTTCCCGCTGCGGCAGGCGAACTCCCCGGGGCTGCAGCGCTGCTCTGGAAGCCAACGGGACAAATCACACGGTCACGCCCGTGCACCTGATCTCTACCAGTCCGAAGGAGGGCCCGGGCCACGGGACGGCTCGCGGCCGCTAGTTAATACCCGCCGATGATGCGGGCCAATCGGTGGGATCTGGAGCCGACTAACCGGTTTATGATGACGATAAAGGAAAAACCACAGCGCCCAGTGGGATCGGCTCAATGCGAAGCAGGTGGACACGCTTCCTGTCCAACTATTAGCTCACTCAACCCTCAGTCGCTCGGAAGGCAGCGGGAATCTGCAGGCATCCCGCATTTCCACATGAATAATGCAATTTATGTCCCCGGAGGATAACGCTTGTCAACATCTGTTTATCTAATAAGCTTTTCTAAATCTTGTTGCTGCAAAGTACAATCGTGAACGGACTGACAACGCCGGACGTTTGCGGAAAATATCACCGGTATCCGGGCCGATCGGCGGGAACGTGCCGAAAGTGCCGTCCGAACATCGGAGGAGACGCCGCCCGATGTCTGAGCTCCTCTGAAAAAAAGTGAATTATCCGTGGAGGTTCTCAAGTCATCCAGGTCATGATGAATTCTTGTGGAAATCTTCTCGTCTTGGCAACGGACTCGGATTTCTTTACTTGAAGACGTTTCATCCTTCATCCGAGAGGCTTCTTTAGTTCTAATGACATGTGGCCAGTTTCCCAGTAGAACTGCCAGGGTTTTGGGCAGCTCCAGGTGTAAATGGAAGAGTTGCTGTGCAGAAGCTATGTGTGAGGGGGTTGCTATGCTAACTGGGGCGTCGTTCGTTGGGACAAAAGAGCAACTTAGTGTGATTACCTGGACCGGAATGTGAAAAGGTTAAAAAAAAGGTGTTGTCTGCATCAGAGACCAAACAACATCTGCGCAAATGGACGTCCCGACACAGGAGAGCCTCCACCACGGTCCACCTACACCTGAAGGACGAGGACAACTCCTCTGAGGACAGCAATGTCCATGTGTCCAGAGAAGACAGATGGTTGGAGAGAGGAGTCCAAGAAGCCATCTTTGGCGACCAAACAGATGAGTTCTCTGTTTCAGGAGCCTCAGACACGACCTTTCACAAACATACCACGCCGTGGCGGATCAATACCAAGATGGGTTTGCACCCACGGACCAGCCAGGTCTGCAGCCTCCAAACAACCAGGGAAGACCCAGCACCAGAAGCAGCACCAGAAGCAGCACCAGAAGCAGTCCTGGTAACGTCCACATGAGGCTCGGTTCATGGGATCCAACAGGATTCCCTCTTTGTTAGGCCTTACCTTTTCATATCCAGGTTATCCCACTGAGTTGCTCTTTTGTTTGAACCAACGACACCCCCGTTAGCATAACAACCTCCTTACGTTAGCTTCTGCACGTCAACTCTTCCACCTACACCTCGACCCGCCCGAAAACCTGGCACTTCTATTCAGGAACTCCCCACAGGTCAGTAGAAGTGAAGACGCCTCTCTGCCGAGGGCTGAAACGGACTAAAAAGTGAATTTATTTCGAACCAAATGACCTCTGGGAAATCCCGGTCCTTTATCGAGCAGATTGTTGGTGAAAAGACTGGCTCCTCTCTGTTCCACAGACACCAATATCACGATAATAAAGATTCAGCAAACATTGTAATGATACAGTATTGATCCGTCCTGATCCTCCTCACAGAAGATCATTTACGTCCCAGAGCCAATCCAGCCGGACATGCCCAGCTGGGTCCGGACCGCCGCACCGCCGCGCATCTGCGAGCCCCTTTTCTGAGATTCTGCGTCCGAGCCCGGTCGCGTCTCCGAGCTCATGTCCTCCCCGGCCTGTAAAACCAGACTTTTGCGAGTCTCTTCACAAACGTCTCGGCCCCGGAGGGGAACAAGAGGAAGCGTTCTCCGAGCGGCGGCGGACTCGCGCTCTCTATAGGCTTTTTGTCCGTCTCTATCCTCGAGGGACACTCTGCGCTAAGTGTGCGCTTGGTGGAAAACACGGCTCTGCAGAGGAGCGGCGGCGTGGAGGCCGACCCACGCCGTGGATGAATGAGCCCATTAAGAGGCCGAAACGGGCCGCCGCCATGTTATTGATCACGGGGGGCAAAACGCGGCGGTCACGCTCTCGCAAAGGATGTTTTCCCGGCCTTGACCCCGAGCTGAGCTCTTAAACGCTGCATGTCTGCTGATGCGGTTTTCACTAAACGCTTTAAATACTCAGCGTCCCTGTTTTAAACTATTAAAGTGATCATCCCACATGAGTGAATTAAAGTTTAACAGGATGAATCGGTGCGACGGGCTCTGGCGGCCAGGAGACCTCTGCCGCCTTACTCATTTCACACCAAATATTTGGAGATGTCACAATGTAAAGGTTTATAAAACGGGAGTTGTTCTGGATAAATATATATATATATTTTTTTTATTATATTGTGTGTTTTAGTCCCCATATCTGTACACAGGTGAAAAAAGTATCGGTTTCTCGGGTTGACTCTTGAAAAACAATGTTATAACGATTAAAAAGATAATGTTATAATGCTAAAACGTTTACTATGCACAAAAAAAGGAGGGAATCCATCACATGATCATTCTCTTTAAAAATAACACGTTTGTTAACACACATCTCCCTAGGAAGAGCCCATGTTTGCTCAAAACGTCATGCGAGAAAAGTTTTTTTGTAAAAATAAATCACCTTTTTTTGGAGCATTATTTGGTGTGCAGATTTTTTTTTAAATCTACAAGGTTTCAAACACAAGGAAACCCCTATCGTTCATTTACGTTTCATTTTTTTTTAACCTTTTTTAATATTTTTAACTTTTGTACAGAGTGTACAAAGAAGGCTTTCATTGTCTTTTTCATTTTTCTCATTATAGGTCGTTCTCGTTTTTTCCCCCATTAAATTCATTAATTCCAAGGAGTAATGCATAATAATCATCAGGATAATAATCCATCCAACCATTATCTAGTGCTTATCCTGCTCTTCGGGTCACCGGGGTCTGTCCCAGCTGTCACTGGGCGACAATAATAATAATAATAACCAAGATAATGTTTAGACACATCTTGCAAAACCTTAGTCATGTTGTTGATTTTAAGGTAAGTCTAAGTCCTTCATCGGTGAATACTTGCCTTTTTTCAAAACTAAATAGACAAATAATGAGTGCATTGGCAGATATTTTTCAAAACTAAATCTCATTTTGCATCCGGGGATTTTTTTCTTTCTTCTTCTTCATGTATTTTTTCATCTTTGTGTTCACTTTCCATGTAAATGTTGCATTCTCCCACTCTGGGAGCCCCTTTTCTAACATCCAGGTCAGACAGTCACTGCTTGCTTACCTGACAATAATCTTGCCAGAGTTAGCCGCAGACCTGCAACACATAGAGACAGCAGAGTCAAACTACTCTGTATATCAGCGTCCTGCTCTTAGGTTGCCCAAATATTGACCAAAGTCTATCTCATGACGACAGAAAATAAATAAAAACCAACTCGGCTCCGTCCGTGCACGCAGGGACGGCTGCTATTTACGCGGTCGCCGCCTCCTCGGGCCCGGACGGGACAGCTGCCGCCCAGTGTGTGAGCGTTCCTGGTCCAGGTGGTGCCGTTCACCTCCTGCAAACCTGGACCACCCACGTGGACGGCAAATAAGGCGCCTTTATTTTTACCCAGAACAGCCCGGGGAAGTGTTTCCACGGCCTGCCGGGGCCGCCGAGGGAATGACCGGCCCTTCCGTTCAAGCGTGGTTTCGAGCTCCGGCGGCACACCATCCTCCGTATGCCTGGGAGGCGAACGCTTCTTCGGCCGCAGCTGGAACGCACCGGGGTTCAAACCATTCAAATTGTGTCATTAAAAAACAAAAAAACTAAAGCGTTATTCATACACACAGGAGCTCCACCGTATCTGATCTGAGGGGATTTTTCCACAACGGCCTATTAGAAGCTTGAAAAGCCATTCATCTTCACGCTCCTTGATCCTCAACAAGGGTTCGCAGTGAAACCCAAATAAAAAAACACAACGGAACCATAAAACTCTGAGAAGATGAAGATTGTGCTGTGAATGAGCTCCGCCGGGTTCCATTTTCACCAGAGTCTGCTCAAAGCTCCGCGACGAAAAATGACATCACGCCGTCAAAACCCCCTCGCAGGAGATGTTGCTTTGGCCACGTGGCGCGAGCAGACGGCCGGCACGGCGTCCTGGCCGATCCCTCAAAGCAGATCACCTGGAATCTGACAAACAGCGCTCCCAGCTCAGATGTCAAAGGAAACGCTAAGTGGATTGAGACGCATTACCGATCGGCCTGCTGACCCGAGGAAAAGCCCAAACAATAAATGCATAACATTTAAACCTGCGCGTCCCACATACATTACTGGACCGGAACTCATGCAGGCTGGTGCGAGAGCTAAAAAACAACAATGCTTTTTAAAACACGCAGGAGCTCTTGCTTTGGCTGACATATTGGATCTCCTGCTTTAAAACCTCAAACTAAAAGGGGGGAACGTCACACTCTTTATCGCGTTTTATTTTCCATGCAATAAACGTGGTGGGAACAGACGCTCAACACTGACACACTTTCAGATATCGCATTTGTACTAAGACCCGTTGCTCTGTCTTGTCGGGACCCTCCTGCGTTCTCCACGGTCTACCGGCATCTCGATACGATCTCCCGTGATACCACGCCTTGCGGGGCTTTGAGTCGCTGCTCCTCCGGTTGCCTGCCGATCGCAGCTTCTTCGACCAAACGGCAGCCCGACATGAAATGTTGGATGTCACGGCTGACAGGCCGGGCCGGCTCCAGGACCAACATCGGCGCACGCCCCCGACGCCGGACAAAATCAGCGATGGACTGCAACCGTGTGTGAAGATGGTAATCTTACTGTCGAGTCAGAGGAAAACCGATTGAGCTAGGTGTTTAAGTTAGTTACACTCCTGTTCTCCCACCGAGACAGGCTTTCTTCGGCGTACGCTCGCAGAGTACGACCCAAGGATCCGCTGAGGGTTGTTTATATTGCTGCTTGAGGTACGGCGGAGACAGCCCATGGAAAACTGGAGCGTCCCAAGATGCTCACGTCCTGTGCATCACAACACGCCCAGGTTAGCGCGAAGCCAGATGGAAATGATCAGTCAACTCATTTTGAAGCCAGATATGTATCTTCTTGTAAAGTTGCTCAGTAGAGTGCAGTCCTCCAAGGAGGCACCTTAGCAAACACGCTTTTATTGCGTATCTCTAAAAATTCATCTGTTCGTGACGCTAATCTCTTCTCGATCAATTTGCGCCTTTTGCTATCGTGCAACGCAGAGACGGTAGTTCTGTAGCAAACCCCCTCCGAACCGCGACCCTCCGTCGGTTTAACACAAAAAGAGCAGCGGCTGTGGTTTTCCTTTCTGTCCAAAAGACATCCAAAATCGCACCCTGCCAGATTTCTAAACGCCGTAATACCTTGAAAGCACCTAAGCCTACTTTAGTGTGCGGCGGCAGCAACACAGCGAGATGTTGCAAAACCTTTCCGATGCGGAGGCATAACAGTCCTTGAGCCAGAACTGTGTGAAAGGTCAAGTCTCTCCCACAGATCCATTGAGCAGGAAGTAATGCCCAAGTCCTTCCACTTCCAGCCGATACAAGGCAATTAAGCAGCTCAACGAAGGGACGTCGAGTCCTTCCTCTGCGATGCAGCTCTTATCAGGGAGAACCACTTATCGGCGTTTGACGGGTTTGTTGGGACACTTGAACCTCCTTGCATTTTTCAGATGTGCATTGAAGGAGCCCAGGCTAATCCAGGCTTTGCCATGAGCTTGTTTGGTCGGTTCTGATTAAGCGGCTAAAATTATACGTTTGCAGCATTTCCCCCGCCCTCCATTCATGTCAGCGCGCTGCAACATTCATCGCTGGCCCAAAGCCGCACGGAAAGGTCATGGAATGAGAAATGCTCTCCTCCGTATGTCTTCATATCATTACGGAGGGAATCCCGCGCATGACTAAGTATAACATATATTTACCCTTCGTTACATCCCCGCTTGTGACTTGACATAAAAACCCGTCCCTGCTGACAGATTAACTGTTTCATAAAAGAGTGCTGGGCAGATGATGAAATGTTAATATTGCCCCCCACCCCAGATGAACTAAATCAACTTGATTTGTGACGAACGGGACGTTTTCACCACACGCGAGGAGACCTGTACGCCATTGTAAAGCAATCAGAATTACGGCGGCCGATAAGAAACCCGCCTCGGTCCTTGCCGCCCGTCAGATTTAAGGTCCTCACAAAGAATCTCAAATCTGATCGAGACCGCCGCGATCACATCTTCATCGTTAAGATCTTTGGATGGACCCGCTCCAAACCGAACGTTAGCCCAGAAGCATCAGGTCTGAATACGGGTAAGAGCGGCTCTGTGACCACAACTCATGAATTTTGCATGGAGAACAAACCTCGCTCAGCGGGGAGCAGCAGTCTAGCTGTTAGCGGCATGTTTTGGGCGATACGGGTGTCTGAGTAAACGTGATGTCCGGGGAAATTGTAGACGATAAACCACGGTGCAGACAAGCTGAAACCTATAAAATCTAGAGAGGCTCTGCTTCGTGAACACAGAGGGATGTCTGCTTGGACGGCGCAGTTGGTGGGGAATTCTTCTTCCCATCACAAACCCTGGGAAACGATGCATTTACATATCAGAGAACTTTCATCAGAACCAGCCAGTAACTCTGCTCTTTCATGTTAATCTCTGAATTAGTGGAAGCTAACCGTCCTTGTCCGCGGACGTCTCGGGTGGACTTCCTCTGTGGACCACACTGGGTCCTGCATAGAGAGGAACGGAGCCCGTGGGGCCCCCAGGAGCAAAGGCCACCGGTCTCAGCGCTCCCACAACCCCCGGTGAACATCCAGCAAGTGTCCGATAAGTGATCCATATCTGCTTTACAGAGCAGCCTTGGAACACAAACATCAGACGAGGGTGCCGTCTGGAGCGCACCGAGCTCTCAAAGCTCAACTCCACCTCTGAGCTCGTAGCTCCGAGCCAGAGCCGAGAAGCACACGCTCAAATTGGCAACATGTGATCCGATCTTCTGATGACTCGAGACGCGAGTCCACATTGAAGACACGCTTTGGCATCTCGACACAAAACTGCATCGTCCTCATGAGAGACGCGTCTGCCAACCACCGAGCCACTGAAATTGCTCACCATGTGTACTTTATCATCTAAAATTCCTGCTTTTGCTGTGGATATTGTCAGCATGCTAACTATTTCACAGCGAAGTGGATTAATTTTTGCCTAATGTCCAAGTCATGAGGGCGTCCCTGCACACACTCTGCAACGAATCTGCTTCAAAACACATGAAAAGAGCCCCACCACGACAGAGGCCACGCTTTGAAACTAATTCATTTGATATTCTCGGCTTGAATACGGATGCGTATGTGTCTGAAAAAATAAACACAAAACGTCCCAAAAGCCCAAAAATTGGAGCCGATTATGCATGGAATCGACCACAGAGACCAATCCGGATGTGAGAATCCTTTCAGGCCGGGAGCAAGAGATCCGCCCCAAGTAACAACAAGCAAGGGCTAGGCTGCAATCTTCTTTTTCTTCTTCTTCTTCTTCATTTGTTGCACGGTGCAGGAGAGTCTAGGGAGTCTGAGGTCACAACAATACTAATAATGCCTTGCTGCAGGCCCATCACAAGACTTCAGACAAAGAGAGAACAGGAAAGGACACAGTGTAAACACGTTAACCAGCTGCTTGCAAGTTTGCATTGCAGCCGAGTGGGAATTTTTTAACTACATAAAACCGTTTGGCACACATGTCCAGTGTCCTGGGGGTGGATGACCTGCAGAAGATCTGCCCGGGAGTGCAGCCAGCAGGCCATGGAACTTGGAGATGACTCCGTTGCAGAAACACGGGGGCGACAGGATGTCGGGCTATTTTGCGTGTGTGCATCCGCACACTTCTGTGGAAAAGCCTTTCGGACTGAGAGGCCGTGTTAACGTCCCGGTTGGCTGTGTTTACCTGTGCGGGATGAGTCAACCGCAGGCGGGCTCTGCGATGCGGGGCCGTTCCGTGCATTTCCAACCAGACCCGCCGAGCGCCAAACTGCCGGCGGAGATCGAAGTGCATGAAAAACACGTCTTTCTTAGACTTTGTCCAAGTAAATAAAACCACCGATTTAGCCATCTGAGCACCGTTCGACCGCATTTCACAGCGGTGCTCCCGCCGCCCGCAAGACGGCCATAAAAACACGGGCTTTTCTGCGGAAAACGCTTCGCCGCAAACCGAACAGCACAGCGGGGAACTTCGGGAGGTTCGCTGTCCTGAACTGCGCCGTCCTCGATGCTAAGCTAGCGGCCAGAGGAGCGGCCCCGCGGCCGGCCAGCGGTGCGGTGCCAGCGGCCTGAAAAACTACGCGAGGCCCCGGGCTGACTAGGCCGCGGTCCGCTAGTCGCCAGCTCCAAACGGCCGATCCCCGCCGTTCCAGGCGGGATCGCTTGGAAATAAACAAAGTAGACAAAAATAGAATAAATTAAACCAACGTGGGTGTTATTTACCTGTCCGTGGCGGGTCCGTTAAGGTGAGGACAAAGAGAAGCGAGAAGAGGACGAAACTGCTGCTGTCAGCCTTTGGCAACATTTATCCTCCATTCATAGTCACTCTTCTACCTAGAAATGTTGAACAAATCACGGAATCTGCACGGTCGTCGACCCCCGCGCCGGTTTATAACGTTGACCGCCAGACGTGATTTACCCCCATGTTTGCGCACTCGAGGCGGCGGCGGACGGAGAGAGCCGACGAGCGGGGAGCATAGCGGCGACACTGCGGCGGTTGGAGTCGAGCGCCGCGGCTAATGCTAGCTAACGGTCCTCCGCGGCTGTGAAGCGGCGCCCGTCCAAGATGGCCGCCGCCTCCCATCACAACAATCCCAAACACGCAGCGCATCAGCTGGAGACCCGGGGGGCGGGGCTTACACACACACTCTGTGTGTGAGTGTGTGTGTATGTGAGTGCGTGTATGTGTGTGTATGTGAGTGTGTTTGTGTGTGTGTGAGTGTGTGTTTGTGTGTGTGTGTGTGCCTGTGTGAGTGTGTGTGAGTGCGAGTGTGTTTGTGTGTGTGTGTGTGTGTGTGTTTGTGTGTGAGTGCGAGTGTGTTTGTGTGTGTGTGTTTGTGTGTCTGTCGGTCTGCAAGTGAGTATATGTGATTGTGTGTGTGTGTGTGTGTGTGTTTGTGTGTGAGTGCGAGTGTGTTTGTGTGTTTGTGTGTCTGTCGGTCTGCAAGTGAGTATATGTGATTGTGTGTGTGTGTGTGTGTGTGTGTGTGTCTGTCAGTCTGCAAGTGAGTATATTTGATTGTGTGTGTGTGTGTATGAGTATGAGTGTGTGTGTGTGTCTGTTGGTCTGCAAGAGAGTATATGCGATTGTATGTGTGTGTGTGTATGCGTGCGAGTGTGTGTGAGTCTGTCTGTCTGTCTGCAAGTGGATCATATTTCATTGTGTGTGTGTGTGTGTGTGTGTGTGAGTGTGTGTGTGTCTGTCGGTCTGCAAGTGAGTATATGTGATTGTGTGTGATTGTGTGTTTGTATGTTTGAGTGAGTCTGTCTGTCTGTCTGCAAACGAGAGAGTGTGTGTGTGTGTGTGTGTGTGTGAGTGAGTCTGTCTGTCTGCAAGCGAGAGTGTGTGTGTGTTAATCCAATGCCCTGCATACTGCAGCCAGTGTGTGTGCAGATGTCTCTGGTGCAAAAGGTCAATCAGGTGTAATAACATCATGTAGCTGAAGGTCATGACCTTCCCTGAGAAGAACCCTCTTGTTCCCAGTGGCTTTATTGCAGAAAACCTTCTGCTGAGATTTAAAAGGCCGATTCAATTCGATTCCGCCCCTTCGTTCCAGGTCTAAGCTCCTATAAGGGGGTTCTCCTCCTCCTCCTGGTCTGGGCTGCCCCCTTCAGGGGTCACCACAGTGAATCTACCTCCTCCGTTCTTCTCTGTATCTTCTTCTTTCACACCAACTCACCACATGTCCCATTTCATAACATCAACAGATCTCCTCTCTGATCTTCTTCTGGACCTCCTGCCTGGCAGTTCCAACCTCAGTATCCTTCAGCCCCCCTCCTCTGTTCCTGATCTCAGTCTGGCTTTGACCTTCTCTTCAAAACATCTGCCATGTGCCGTCCCTCTGATGGACTCCATCCTGGTCACTCCCAAAGAAAACCTCCACATCTTCACGTCTGCTTCCTCCAGCTCTGCTTCCTGTCCTTTGCTCAATGCCACTGTCTCCAAACAAATACATACAATTAAAAGAATTCTTTAAGTTCCCTCTCCAGTAATACTGTTCCTGATGATATGTGCGTTTTGCCAATTCATATTTTTGTCTTCCTTCTACTGAATTTTCCCCCGGTTCTCCTTTTCTTCGTTCCTCAGGACCACGTAGTCTGTAATTCCACGGGAGTTCATCTTTAGTGTGCCTTTTCTCATCATCTCCAGGTCAAAGCCTCCATCAGAACCATCGCTGTTCAGATTCTGGTCAGCTACGGACGGCGCTAGCATAGCCTTTTTTATTTTTCATCATTATTATTTTAATGTACTCCTCTCTTGACCCTTTCCTGTTATCATTATTGTTCGACAAGACGCGTGTGGTTAATGCTGTCTGTTTTTTGAAAGAATAAATAAATACATATATAATAAATACAGCGCAGAGAGCTTGACTTAAGAGGTGCATTTCTTTGAAATGTTTTGGTCCCATCTGGCTATCCTCCAGCCGTCCGACCCCGCGAGATCAGACTTCAACAGTCTGACGGCTCCTTCGTATATTCAAACCTTTGAGATCACCTCCCTTCCTCTGCAAGCTTTTTTCAAACGTTCACTGCTGTTTAAAGTCTGGAGCCGCTCCTCCTCCACATTTCTTATCAACACGTTAGAAGCGACCTCCTCGCATTCACGTCACATATCTGCACCGGGCTTTTCTTGGCAGGCTGAGGAGCCGCGGTAACTCTTCTCAGTGACAACCTATTACACTTCATCGTCAAATGTAAAGATAGGAAAATCCAATCTGCATTAGATTGTGAGTTTGTGGCAAAACCTGCCTTCGCTCTGTGGAAATGCCACAATAAAAACTCAAGTAGCTCATTTTTTGGCAGCTTATCGGTTGTAATATATCCAGCCTTTTAGCGCAGCGCTTCACTTTTAGTCCCATTTGTTTCAAAAGAGGGAAAAAAAAAAAAATCAGCAAGTCACACTCGAATGATCTAAATGGACGAAGAGTAGTGGTTAAAAGAGGGCAGACGTTTTAAACTTATTTTGACGGGAACTGAGGCTTTAAATAATATCGGAGCATTGTCTATTGGATAAAATGTGTTTTCTTTTTTTTACGCAAAATTCAATTGTACTCGGCGGCCCCGTTCAACACGGGCTCCCATTGTCTGCAGCTCCGTGCACGCTGGCGCCATCAGACCGGTAACGGCGCTTCTTCATCTCACGCACAGACAGTCACAATGGATTTCTAAATGGGCCAGGATGAAACGCCAGTGGCCAGTTTCATAAATAAAAAGCAAAATGTATTCAAAACAGAATGACTTCTGTGATAGGATCCAAGCGAAGTAGGGTGTCTTGTTCTGCCACATCTTATAAAGTTCCGTGCACATTAAGAAAATGCGTCGGGCAGTTTTATAATCATTCGGTACAAATGTGACGGCATTTAGTCGTTACTAACAGCTGCATCACTGTAAAGACGCAGTGAAAACAGACCATAATGCAGATCATCTGATCTCACTAGCAATCTAGACCTGAACACTGAACACTAAAAGAATAAAAAGACAACAAAAAACCTCATCCTTTCGGAATAAAAGGTCAGATAGATGGAGAACCTGGAGGCGGTGGCCATTCTGAGTCATTCCGAAGATGCAGAGAAACAGTGCAGCTCCACCACAGCAGGTGTGGAAAGCTTGGGGTTTTCAAATAAAGCAACATTAAAACCGTATAAAACGAATAGTACTCGATGTGTGTGGAGCTCCTCGGCCATCCGGGTCACGGTTAATCCTTGTCGAATCTTATCGCGGCGGTTGGAACCGACCGAAGACGCCTCCGGGACGAGAGGTGAAACGTGTTTGAGGGAAGAAAACAAGTGCGGCTGCCAGGATAAGATTCGACAAGGATTAAATATCACTGGCCTGCGCAGGTGCGTATGAGGCAGAGAACAGCCGAGCATTAAAAACAGTTTAAAGATGATGTGATTTAATATGATCATTTAGACCATGTCAGCTGGTGTCTACGCACTACGCTTTCCTTGCGAGTAGCAAATAAATGTGTACAAATGTCGGAGTCCACTGCTCAGCACTCGGTTCTACCCTCTTGCCAGAGACGTGCTCTTCGGTCAGAGGAGGCCGGCCGTCGGGTTTCCACATTAAAAGAAGTCTATTTCTTCCGATTCCCCGGAGGGAAGACACACCGGCGGCAACGCGAAAAGACCTTTTCAGAAAAAGTCCGAGGCTTTCCGTCTCTTGGGAAGCTCCAGCAGATTGTCCGTGAGCGAGGTCAGGTCCTGAGAGCTGGGCGTCTTGGCTTTGTTGGGCGTCGGTGTTCCCGAAGGAGTGGACGGACCGCCGAACGGAGACTTGCAGGCGGCCAGTCGGTGCGAGGGGGA
The DNA here is from genome assembly GCF_037954325.1 of Fistularia commersonii. NCBI lineage: Eukaryota > Metazoa > Chordata > Actinopteri > Syngnathiformes > Fistulariidae > Fistularia > Fistularia commersonii. The sequence goes on from NC_141292.1 coordinate 640,786, forward strand.
CGGGGTGTAGCTGGCTCGGAGCGCTTTGTCTGTATATTTGCTGGACGTCCGGTTGACCAGTCTCTGCAGGGCGGGGGAGAGGGCCGGGCTCAGGCCTTTGGGCGTCAGGCTGAAACACGGAAAGGGTCGAGACCATGTTTTTGCGAGCCTATCATCTCGTTCGGTGACGGCGACTCTAGACGCTCTTTACCTCGCCAGGTTCTCCGTGACCTTTCGTAGAGCCTCCTGTTTCTTTGCACGATTCTTAGCGGCGGCTTCGTTGGCCATCTTTAAACCGAGGCGCTCGCGTCTTCCCGGCTCTGGAATCTGTCCAGAAAAGACACATCTTGAGGCTCCGCTTATCTGATAATGAAAGCTTTTCAAAGATTCAGAAATCATTTAATCATTTATGAGCTTGGTGTTCCCTGGTGAGATGAATGCAGAGCAGGACAGCGGCGCTAACTTTCCCTGGAAAAAAAGCATATCTGACAGCGGTGTGTCAGATAAATCACTGCAAAGGTCCTGCAGACAAATTGCTGCAGAGAACTGGATGGATTTTATTATGGAAGACTTGCTTCGACCTTTCCAGAGGTCCTTTTCTTATTTCTTTCTTCTTTTATTTATATTTTTAACCAGTTCAGTCCAAGTATAAAAATCAGCCGGCATCCATTCCAAGCCTTCTGGACTCTTACCAGCGTTGACACTCGATTATAAACATTTTAATATCCTTGTTTAATGGCCTATATCTGTTCTGGTGCACAGCAAGCAGCGGGTGCTCCCATAGGTTTGATAACAAAGGTTCATTGCTGGCCTTTAGCTGTGTTATTTGACCAGATACATTCAGGAAGAACTTTTTTCAGGGTCAAAGGATTTAACAATGTGTGTGTCTTGCTGAACATGATGCAGATGCAACTTAGCAGTTGGTGTTACTGCTGTGACCATCAGAAATGTAAATAACTCGAGGCATCGAGAGAAGCTGAATGGCCGAGCCGAGGATGAAGAGAACATCGCGCCGCAGAACGCGTGACTTACGGTACCTTAAACGATGGCCCGAGGTTTCTCTCCACACAGGGGGTGTCCGAGCCGTCCAGGCGGAACGGGGTACTCTCGATTTGTCCCCACGTCATCAGAGGCGACTCGGCCACACCTGGGAGCGCAGAGACATCCGTCAAAGGTCAGCTCAAGGGAAGAGGTGGTAGCTCATTTGATGTATGATGATGTTTGGAGGCGCTCACCGGGCGCAGGGGAGGGCGTTCGTTCGTATCCGTAGCCATTCACGGACGGAGACTCGTGTGGGATGAGCTCTTTCCCATCTGGACCCACTTTACCTTGTTTGAACTGGCAAGACAACAGGATTTATGGGCGATATCAATCCGGAGGGAGGAGGAGGAGGAGGAGCTGCACACAAACCTTTTTTTCCTGCTTTCTTTATCGGTGTAATTTACCTGTGCATTTAGTGCAGCGGCCTGCTGAATCTGACTTTTATTGAGAGCCTTGCTGAACGGGTCTCCGGCAAAGCGCGTGTTCTTGTAAACGACCTCCCTGGGCTTCTTAAAAATGGCGTCGTCATCCTTGACGCCTGATTGAGGGGAGAAGAAAAAAAGACAATCACTTGACTTCCTCCGACCAAAGCGAAGAGCCGTCGCTCCGATCAGACCCAAGTTTGACCGTCTTACCCTCGGGATAATACATCAGCGCGTTCTTTGCTTTGTACTCCCATGTTTCCAGTCCTGCCTTCACACACTCGAGCGCTGCCGTCTCTATCGACGGTAAGGCAAGATTTTTCTCATGGCGCTGGGGAAACAGAGAAGACAGACGGTTTAATCAACCAAAAACAACATCGATCGACCCGAACGTTTTTGCCGAGACACCATTAATATCACACTGTGCCCACTGATATTTTGAACAGACAATCACACTTGTCTCGCTGCAGGACAATAAGTTTTACTGTTTGTTTCTTGACTCGGATTGTCACATTCATCATCCGACAATTCCAGTGCAATGAGAGAAAACGTCAAAACAAAAAGAGGCAGTGTCAGTGGTCCAGGGACATCTTTTCCCAGCAGCCGAACATTTGAAATAGAAAGCGTTTATCTACAACCCACCTGTTTGAATTCCTCCTCCGCCTCATACAACCAGGAGTGCCTCAGCTTCTCCTTGTCTTCCGCCAGATCCATTATCTGTTCAAACGACTCGGCATCTTCACTGGTGTTTTTGGCAAGGAAACGATCCAGGGAGGGCAGCTCTTTCTCTTCATTATCACAGTCCTTGCTTTCTGTGGGTGAAACATCAATGGGAGAAGGATGAGATGAACAGACAGGTCCAATCTGGAGAGCAAATGAAAAAAGAACGTGATAGAACAGAGCATTTTGTAAAATGACCGACTCACCGCTGTCTAACCGCTTACTGACGCCAACAATGGAGGAGGGAGATCCTGAGCGGCCCACCGGCGTCTCAAAGCTGGCAGGTGTCACATCTTAAAGCAGGAAGAGAAGAAGGGATACAGTAGTGAGCCATATTCATAACGACCGGATGGAAAGTCTGCCTTACACATACAGCCTTTGGTAGAATATTAGTTTCAATAACTCGGATCGATAAACTACATCTCAATACCTGATCTGTTAACTGAATTGTATACACACTAATCCAACAGTATCTGTATTGGCCAGTCAAATTATTTTTATATAAATGATGCACAGCTTTCTGTGAAAGTACAAAGTCTCGACTAAAAATGTATTGAAATGTTACCCATGTTCATTTGAACAAGGTTAGTTTACTACTGAGGGATTTTACAATCTGGAGCTTAGCTTCCAGACCTTTATCTGTTTGTTTGTTTGTTTGTTTGTTTGTTTAGAAGTTTATTAGGACAGTGTACAAATACATTAAGCACAGAGGCAGAGATGTTTGTACCAGATTATAGCTAATTTCCATCTGTAGTCCTGGACAATACAAATATAAAACTGTATAAAATAGACAATATATATAAAATATACAGATAGGCAATAAAATAACTATACAATATATAAACAGGCAATAAAATATGTATTTTGCAAGTTGAAAGTGCTATTGTTGTGATATTGTTACTTTGGTCATCTGGGGGCCATCAGATGTGACCCAGAAGGGAAACATTTGATGGCAAAATACCCGTCTGGTATTGTTAGTGTGAGCATGTTTGGTGCTCCAGAATCCAATTTTTAACGGCCCGTGTAAAGGTGTGAAAATCAGTCATGTTCCTAAGATTGTCTGGAAGCCCATTCCATTCTTTTATGGCTTTACAGGAAAAGGCAGATTGAGAAAAGGCAGACTTTCTTTTAGGAACATTGCACTCTCCTCAAGACACCGACCTTAGCACTGGACTCATGAGTTGGGAGCGAGGCTTGATGATCTATACATTATTATTATTGTTGTTGTTCCGATCATTTGAAGCTGGGAGCGTTGTTATGAATGAGAGCGGCAGTGTTTGACCTCTTTCATGGCGATGCTTTCTTTTCCACCTGTCCCAACACTTACAAGGTGCAGACGACCGCGGGGTGGATTTGGCCAGAGATGATCCGTATCGGATGGAAATCTCCCTCATCCTCTCCAGATCTCCATTCTCCTCTGCATCGAGGTAGTCCTTCTGTGCCTGCAGTTTGGTCACGTCTGGAAAGAAATCCCTCTGGATGATCTTCTCTAGGCTCTGTCAGAAGTGGACAGTTCACATTCGAATCGTCTTTCTTTTCAAGTCATTTATATTTAGAGAACAAAGTAAAGACACATCGTACAACTTGACGTGGGGATGTTGGCTTTCATATACGAATGGCCCCTAGAGACAGGCGTTTATGAGCAATCGCTGAATAGCTACCTCGGTATACTCCTCCGTATCAAGGACCTTCCTCTTCGGCCTTTTGCTGTCCTTCTGTTCCGGCTCCTCCTGAAGGGCGACGACGGTGACGGCCGAAGGGACGAGCGTCCCGGACAGCGCCTTCCTCACGCTGGCGCTGCCCTCCATTACGGAATAATCCGGCTAGGCTAACGGCTAACGGCGGACACTTCAACAAATAAAACCCGGACAGGAACACAAAGTGTCGTTTGTGTTGAACAGACGGCGGGTTAAATCTCCAATCTCCTCCAAAGTGATAAACGTATGTGTCAAATATTGCGAGAAGTAGACGAAGTTCGACAGATGAGCCGCTAACTTGGCGCTAGCTATGACCGACAAGCTATCACAACATCCTCAGGCGTAGTGATGACGTCACCGGAAGTTTTCGACAGCGAGATTTCTTCTTCGTTGCTTTAAAATCAGCAGAATCGGAGCCGCGGAAACACAGTAGCGCCACCTAGTGTTCACTTTATGCAAAAGATTTACATCCAGTTCCAATCAAAGTGCACAGAATGAAAACTATTGCTACTCTCTCCAAAATGCATTGCCCTTTGATGCTTGATCTATTTCTGTACCTAAATTCATTAGAAGTTTTTTTGTATTTAAATCTCAAAAGGCTTGGCTCCACATTCAAAATAATAATCAATTCATCCATCATGTATACATCTTACTCTGCAGTCAGAGCCTATCTCTCTCATTCACATGTCCGGGCAACTGAGGGTCTCCAATGAACCTTCTGCATGTTTTTAGACAGTGGGAGGAACCCGTGTACTGCATGACATGTGCTGAGAATGAATGGTTGTAGTGCAACAGTTGCTGTTGACCAGCAGTAAACAGTAGAGAATATAGAGGGGAACTTCACAAAGGAGTGTGTGTGTTGGTTCTTTTCTATCGAATGACTAGATAATACCCTACTGAAAAAATGTATAAAAACATAATTACGGGCAAGTTTTGGATGATTTAGGAATCAGAAATGATAAAATGATGTGGTGCTATCATTCTATGCAAACTTTGAATGACAAGCCGTATGCAACAGCTGCAGAAGAAGAAGGAAAGCCGGAGAGGTTCTACTTGACGCGAACCACAGGACAGGACCTTGATAGATGAGCTGCAGCCACGGGACATATTTTACAATTCTACATGTGCATGGCTGAGCCTTCCGAGCTAACAGAGAGGTTATATTATGATTAGTGAACACTTAGAGGGTGTTTTATGGCCTTGCAGAAATGATGAAGCTCTCCATCTCAGCAGAACTTTATTTGTTCCCAACGAATCTTCATTTCCCCGAAGAAGCTCAAAGTGTCTCAGATGTCTCTTCGCTCACTCACACCATCGCAGACATTATGAAAGCTGAAGGTCGCGGGTCGTCTGGCCGGAGCGACGGCTGCTCGCTCCCGCCGATGCTCGCCTCTCACACACACTTTCCCCTTTTTCATCGGCGGGATGAGATTCGGCGGGATGAGATTCAGTTCTCTACGTTGCTCATATTGAACAGGAGTCTTTTCTGCCGTCTCCACTTTGCTCTTCGGTTTTTAAACCAAACCTGCGGGCAGAAGAGTCGTGACTCGGACAGATGTTTTTCCCTGATTTATAAGTTTCCAAATAACAGTTTTTTCCCTTTAACCCGAGCCGGAGGTAAAGCTCCACCGGTTCTCATTCACTCACAGGTCGCAACAAAGACTTTGTTTATTTCCTGAAAGATCTTCTCTCTCCTGGTTGGAATCATTTACCTGTTTACGTCATTCACACTCACACGCTTTGCATTTTCTACCATCTATGCAAACGAGTGAAACGCCGTGTCGACGCTTCACTCGAGCCGGAGGTCCTCTCCATCCCGGCGCATCTGCGAGCGAGCTCGTCAGCCCCGGGAGACGCTCCTACCTCCACTCGCTCCTCTCTTAGGTGAGTGTGCTGCGCTAGTTTCTCCCTGGTGTTCACGTCTGGATACTGGTTCTGCAGGAACAGCTCCTCCAGCGCGTCCAGCTGCTCCTCGGTGAAGATGGTGCGATGACGTCTGGTCCTCCTCTGGACCTGAGCCTCCTCCTGTCTGGGGCCGTCCCCCGGCCTGCGAGGCTCCGGGAGCATCGGCGTCGGGTAGACGTACTGACGGGCTGCCGGGACGGAGGTCAAGGACGGGGGTCGGCCGAGTCCGAAAACATCTGAGCCGTGAAGCTTCTTGCGGCCGGTCTTACCTTCGTGGAGGAACTCTGTCTGGAAGACGTCTCCGCAGTGCGAGCAGCAGCAGCAGCAGCAGAGGCAGGCGTGACGGCCGCCCTCCGTCTGACCTCCGGCGGGACCCGCCGCCTTCGCTTTCGGGCCGCAGACCCCCAAACCGCAGGGGCGCCCGTCCCCGAGGCCGTCGTGCTGCTTCCTCAGGATGTTCTCGATGGTGAACGGGAACTTCTGCCTCTGCGCCCTGATCAGCTCGTCCATCTCCGGAGAAAGCGTCGGCCTGGACGTCCACAAACGCTCCGGATTTTTTCCCGCGTCCTCTCCTCCGTGCGTCGGTGCGCCGGGGCCACTTATAGTGGAAGAGGAGGGGAGGAAAAAAAAACTGTAAAAGTATAATCCCCCACTCTGGACCAGACACATAAAAACGGTTGACGCTTAATTCGCTGCTAATCTGGGCAGTTTTGTGAAGAGGTTAGGGAGGACGGCAGGTCGGGTTAATCTCGCCTCATTCCTTTCTCCCGAAGAAATCAGATTTCGGTGCATAAAATGAGAAGCGGGGAGCCCCTAAGATCCTTATTGTTGAGGTTTTAGAGAAAAGGGGATTGACTGGTATTAGAAACTTGGATTTAAAGATGAACATTTTTATTTTTTCTTCAGTGGCAGTGGAGGGGGGGGCGAGTAACAATGTAACTCACAACGCCACTTTGCTGTTTGTGTTTATTGACAGTGAGCAGCGGATGAGGACCTGAACTTAAAACGATAGGCGCTAATGAGGCGGCCGGACAAGGACGCCTCGCCGAGCAGGCGGGATTCAAGATTCTAAGACGCCGTCACTCCCTGCGCTTTCTAATCACACATGGTGGGTCTTATCTGCCGGGCACAGTCACCTCATCCAGCCCAGTCAAAGCTATTACAGGTTAAATTCACCACACACACACACACACACACCTCCACAACAAATCCTGTGATTTCATACAAGGCTATACACCCCTTTTTTTTCCCAGAGAATTAATGGATTTTCACAATCTGTCCTAAGCTCCTCTTTTAAGGGGCTTTTTTTTTTTTTTTTGAGAACGAGATAACAATAAGCATCATCCCATCCTTTTCAGCGAGGGTTTAATAGCGGCCAGATTGTTGACGCGTGGCTCGCGGTGGGTGCCAGATCGCCATCTGATGTTATTGTTGATTCTAAAAGGAGGGAATTGTACCACGTCCTCTCGGTTCAAACGCTTCAAATTTCATTACCGGGGATTTGGGTGATAATGGCTCGTCTCAAGTGTAATACGTGATACGGGAAGTAAAGCACAGTAACACACCTTTTTTTTTCTGTTGCTGAAACCTGTAACCATCCAATCAATAAATAGTGTTTTTTCTTCTACAACAGGGTGTCTATAGCGGTTGTACTGGAGTCTGCTGAGGCCAAACAACAATTAAAAGGAAAATGTCTAATAGCTTTGCTTCTGATGTTGATATAATGAATATGAAGGTGCGCCGTGTGTTCTCGTTCATTCTAGTGAAAAAAAACCACAATAATCATTCAGCCGTGTTTTATAACAGCCAGTTCAAATAGAGCAGAAATGTTCATTCATTCATTCATTCATTCATTTATTCTCCATAAGGCCTGGTTCACCTGTCAGGGCCATTTATGGCCTCCAATGAACCTCCTGCGTGTTTCTGGTTGTTGCTTCTGTAAATGAATGATACCTACAGGTACGGTGTCTGACAACGGATAAATATCCGTGTGTGTGTGTGTGTGTGTGTGTGTGTGTGTGTGTGTGTGTGTGTGTGTGTGTGCACAAACTCATCTCATCTTGTTCAAATCCATTTGCTACGATGGGAAGATTTTGACAAGAACAGATCATGACATGGATGACTGAGCCTCCACAGACATCTATGTGCATTCATACACACACACACACACACACACACACACGCACACACACATACATATAGACATATATGTACATATACACACATGCATACATACACATCTATAGGTATATATTTCCAAATCTGTCTATTTACATCAGTGCTGGGCCTCCAGGGCCTTCAAGGCCTTCTGTGCTGATCCATCTGAATCACAAACTGATTTTAATGATATTTTATCTATGAATAAATAGTGTGTCCAGCTTTTTCCAAGGATGTGCTGCTTCCATATAAAGCATGTAATCAATCACATTTTATCTATTATTTGTCAGCAGGCAGAGTCAATGTCAAAGAAAACCTGCCTGGAGGCCTGCAGAGGCAGATTCACAGGCACTCCATATAAGCGAGCAAGTCAGCATTAGGACGTCACTTGATCACAACAGTGTGTGTTCACGAACCATTAGAATCATAATAACTACTGCTGTTGCTGTAGTGTCCATATTTCGAGTGGGCATCGAGATGGTCTTCAAGACATTGCTGTGAAAAACAATCCGCGCTGGTATTTCTAGGGCTGCCACGGTGGGCAAGGACTTGTTTTTAAAATGTGGGTATAAATTTAAGATCTTAAAGATAACATTTATATGAAATGGTATGTTTACAGGTGATTTGTCTTCATTTCATCCATAGTCACTGATATTGTCTGCTGCTAGCTGCTAGCTTTTGCACAGGAACATTCACATTTTTTATTTACTATAATTTGCCAAAGTGTCTGATGAGACAGCAGAACATCAGCCAGAAGAAAAGAAGGTGGTGAGATGATCTACAAACAGAAACACTGACCATGCAGGAGAGATGAAGATGCCGAGGTTCTCTTTGGGGAGCGACCAGGATGGAGAGGATCAAGGAGTCCATCAGAGGGACGGCACATGCTTGATGTTCTGGAGAGAAGGTCAGAGATGATTGGGTGATGGACAGAGGAGGGAAAGTGAAGAAGTTGGTAGATGGATGCTGGAACTGGAGGTCTAGATGATGTATGGACGTAGTGAGAGAAGATATGAAGGTAGTTGGTTTGAGAGAGGAGGATCCAGAGAACAGGGTGAGATGGAGAAGGTGGATCCGCAGTGGAGACCCTGAAGGGAAAAGATGAAGATTTACTATATTTTCCGATACTTTTACACGCTATATTTTCTATCTCATAAGTCAGAGAAAACACCAGTGTGAAGGTAAAAAGTCTTTTTAATAAAGGCCACAACCATTCTACACGAACCTGCAAGACAACTATTTTTGCATGCTCACTCCCAGACAAGACCCCCAAAATTCATTGCACCCCAAACCACAACCACAGTATTCCCAGCAACCCCAAACGCACACTGAAAATAAGCATAAACATTCGTGACTCGCTACAATATTAGGACTTTATCGCCTCTCCCGCACTGTCCACTTTCAAAGCAGGATCTGGCGCCCCCTTGTGTCCGAGGACGGCACTGCAGCCTCCGGCCAGTGGCCAGTAGCAAGTGGCTGGTAGCCGGTGACTTGTAGCCAGTGGCAGTGGCCTGTAGTCAGTGGCCAGGGACCGGTGGCTTGTAGCTGGTGGCCAGTGGCCGATGACAGGATGCTGTTGACCGGCGACCAGTAGCTGGTGGCTGGTAGCCACTGGCCGGAACCTGCCGTGTGACCCACACACTCATCGTGGAGCGGCGCCACATGGTGCTTCATAAAACCAATGTAGTTTACTATTATTACTATTGTTATTATTGTTGTTGTTGTTGTTGTAAATGACAGTAACAATAAGAAAAACAAGAAGGTTGGAACGATCAAAGTGGTTCAGCAATCCAGCTGGAAAATACTTTCAGAAATGAATAATAATAATAATAATAATGATAATAATAATAATGAACATACTCTGCCAGTCTGGTCCAGTGCGCTGTTCAGTCTTCAGCTGCAGTTTTTGTTATTTACATGTTTCTCTTTGTATTTTAGTGTTTAAATGTTCTTACCTTATTGTTTTCTGATGAACCTGGCCGATTGTCCTATGACAATGTAATTAATGAAGTCATCCATTTACCCATCCATCAGTCCATTTAATTAGCCTTTTGGCTAGCTGTTGTTGCACAAGCAAGGTTTGCAGTTCCGTCATATCAAATACAAAGTGCAATGCGATCAAGAAATGACTACAGTATTCAAAGAAAGAAGTGTAAAGATTAATAAAATATTGATAAATGCATTTGTGTAAATAGTTTATTTGCAACAGGGACCGGTGTGCATGTATATAACATGCAAACAATCTAGAGCACAGAGATCACACACACACACAGTGTGCAGTGTACATATATACAAACAGTAAATATGTACAGTATGGACAGTGAGGTGGAGAGATGAGATCACATATTCATATCAACACAGAAGTCATCTGTATCAGGGTGATAATCAGGTGCACGTGTTGTTCGTGTGTGTGTTTCAGTGCTTACCAGAGTGCTGGCTTGTCCCTGTGCCTGTTGCTGCTGGGATATGACTGAAAATCAAATGCAGGCTGAAGAGAAACCTGCTGTTTCTCAGCTTTTACTTTCATTTCCGTTGTGTTTGGCCACTTAAAACACTCGTCGAGCTGGTGAGAAACAGCACGCCGGCATCAACCAATGACATTTCTACTAAAAAGAAGAGGCCAAAAGAGTGGTTTTGGAAACATTAACTTCAGAGGCTCCTCTGTGCCGCGGCCATCAGAATGTACGACTCCGACCGGCCCGAGTGACGCCTGTCCTGCTGGCCACGACCTGCAACCGTCACTCACATAGCCGTTTATCTGTTTTTATTCCTTTACCATTCTTGTCTCTGTCTTTTTTAATGTCTATTTATTGTTCTTGTTAATTCGTCCGATACCTGCCCTCTGCTTACCTCCCCGATGGGGATCAATAAACGATCGTTTTATCTTCAATTGTCTACAAATTGCAGCGTTGTTTTTTTGAACTTATCTTAAACAAGTTTATTTGGCAATACTGGCCTGTTACAAGTCCCTTTTCTGAAAAAAATGATCCTTTCCCCCAGTTCCACTGAGTCACTTTGCTTCCGATCTGCAACAAGTGCCGAGCTGTCAAGCATGAAATCAAAAGTTTGACTTCCCTTTTTTAAGAACAAGTGAGAATTCTTCAAAAGCCAATGCCTCAAAGTAGCCATTTGAATTTTCCCGTATTCTTTCATTGAAAACTTAACTGCAGCCTAAAAACTGACTACATTCAGAACAATGCGATAACTCCTGTGCAAAGTCTAGAGCCGATGTCGACTGTTCCACCGTCGAGACTTTTCCTCCGATCTCTCCTTTCCTTCTGCAGCCGAGGAGAGCAAAAGAAAATGGAAGAACATGCGGGACAGGTCCCGGGAAGAAGTCCGCATGGAGAACATCAGCAGGAGGCAGGGCAGCTGGTGCTCAGCGGGAGGAAATACAGACCATCAACTCCATCACACCCTTCACCGGGTCCCGGGCGGAGGAGGCACGTGGACGAAGCACGAAGACAATCCAATCCAAGCGGCGAGTCCGGTAGTGCTGGGAAAGAAAACGCCTCGCCGCTGAAGAGGGCCGAACTCCCCCGGCCGGGCGAGCGCATCTCAAATCCCGGGCGTCCTTTCCGAGCCAGGCGCCCTCCCGTTCTGTCCCAGGAGCTGCCGGCGGGTCGCGGGTCGGCCCCGTCTGGAAAAACCCCGCGCTGGTTCCCCGCCGCCCAAGAGAGCGGAGTCTCAGGTGAAGTGGCTGGTCAGGGAGGACAGGAGGACGGAAGCCCAACAGGCGGGACGAGGACGAGGAGTTCCTGCTGAGCTTCGTCTCGAACTCAAACGACTGTCTCCGTGGAAAAGATGCGAGACTAACATAAGGATCCAGCAGATCGTCGGCCAAGCAGAGTTCAAAATCACACGGCAGGAATTCCCCGACAAACAGCGGAATCTAGAGGCCACACCTGACTACCTTTCTAAGACCTTTTTTTAACAACTCCTGCAAAATAATCAACTATCTTTCTTTGACAAAAGCACAAGTGGTTGCGTTTGAGGAACACCTCTTTCAAGTGTCCCATCACAGCAGAGCCTTTACGGATTCAATACTTATAACAACATTGACGACAGACACTGATCCTGATTTAAGAAGCTTTACTGCAAACAGTAAATTCACATTAAAAGTGTTCAACCAATCAAACTTCATCGTTACCCTGATGTTATTCTACAATATTGTAAATTAATTAGCGCGATATACAGGAAAACGAGGAAATAAAACAATTTACAGTTTGGAAAACTTTGTTCCATCCACTGATATCTCCCCAATCTAAGAGACAACGTGATGTTTCCTATTCAACACAGCACGGGTTTGAATGTTGGTTGGTTGAGGAGCTCGTAGGCTGAGCTCCAAGGCTCTGGCCTCCAGCTCTTGGCCTCCAGCTCCCGCCTGTTGCACTCTGACATCAGCATACGGCAGCCCTTCGTCCCAAAGCGTTCAAAACACCTCTGAATACCGTTAAAGAAGCAGACACGGGCGTCCAGCCTGTCAAACATCCAAAGAGGAGGAAGGATTCTAACAGCAGAACCGCTGGACTCGTGCTGAGTCTCCCCACCGTCCAGACTCAAGAGTTAACATCTTGTTTGTGACTCCAAAGGCATTTAGGAACGTATTAGAAAGTCAGTGGACATGATGACGGCAGGGAAACAATGCTTATGTGCAGTTTGGAGCTAAAATGACATTTTGATTTCAAAGATTACACAAGGGATTAAAAACGCTAAAAAACAATGTGCATTGCCTGCTGATTACAATCTAACCCACGGGTTTAGACCCATGGGTCGGACAGCAGGCGGAGGTGTTGCACTTAAGCAAACGTGCTGCGAGCTAAAGGAGGAGAATCAAACCCACAGGGACGGTGGATTAGAAGAATCTGGTTTGCATGGTTACGGTGTGGTTGCCTTTCGCGACGCTTGACCCGTCAGGCAGGAGCGGCACCTAAAACGATCTCCTCGGTGGAGAGTGGGACACCACCGCTTCTCTGGCTGAGCTGAGAGCGAGTGCTTCTGCTCGATGAATTTCACCCGACATAATTATAAGAAGGTGCATCGTGCTGATTCATGAGCCCACGACATGAATGGGTGGAAATAGGAATCTGAGTGAAGGTTGTTGCTCCTCAAAGATTCCCCCGCCTCCATTACAGATGACAAAAGCTGCTCATTTAGATCTCAGATGGCCTCTACAAAAGCAACCTCACAAGCTTTTTGGTACAGACTGAGTTTTCCGTCTCCTTAAACGTTTGTTTATCATGTTACTGTGACCCATCATGTGTGACCTGAGTCACAGTGACAAATCTAAAATGGCCAACAAAGAGCTTTTTCACTTTCCTCCACTGAAGGTAGATATTTATTTGCACCTCCCAGAAACCTGAGACTGAAATATGAGTCCTGACGACTGTTAGGCTAAAGGAGCTAGCAGCCAAGGTAATGGGGAGAACAGCTGACTCCCCGCCGTGCGTGGAGCGAGCCGCCGTGGTAAATCCGTATTTAAAAGAGGGAAAAAGTACATGCGTTTCTAGTCCCGAGAATTATTCTTCTGCTTTTTCTATGAAAAAAAAAAAACGTAAAACATTTGTTTTTAAGTGTTTGAAGAGAAATATTGGAGCACTGTCTTTAGATCCATCTACGCGATCAGCAGCCAAAACATAATCACCAAAGCGACGAACAGGAAGAGTCGAGACAGGAACTGTTCATCCATATGCTGTGGGGTCCCAGGGGCAGCTGTTGGGAAAGGTATTAACGGAAGCGCTTATTAGATTTAATGCTGATCACAAGCTGAAAAGTAGGAAGTGGTGCTAAGTTTGCAAACGACGTACCGGGAGGAGGTCTGCCATCATTTATGTTGAAGGCTGTGGCAAAAATACCAAAAGGAAAGGCACCGATTCCAAAGGACATCTGAAAACCTCCATCTCCAAAGCCAAACCCTTGAAAACCCTGTAAAATGTCAAACATTTATACAAAACACTTATCGGTTTAAGCCGTGCCTTCACTAGATCTGAGCCACAGTCAAACATCAGGCAGGTACGATGTGACGCAACCACGGACATCCTGTGGCCGTTCTCTGAGGAGGCTCCCGCTCAGCGTCTAATAGACCCTGTGGGAAATATCTGCTCGTCGGTGGACAACGTGCACAGCTGCACCACAGCACGACATCATCTGGTGTCACGTTTCATCATGAAACCGCAGCTGCTCTTATGTGAATGCGCTCGGAGAAACGCGAGGCCCGTGCTGTAAAACAGTGTGTATTTGTGAATGGAGCTACTTACACCGCGGTTCTCCGGCTCAGGCCGCTGACCCTGTGGCCGAGGAGGTGTTCGTTCTCTGAAAGAGAGCGTTTTATTAAATACAGCCATTTTACTGATTAGCATTTCAAACGGTACGCGGGTCATTTTAACTGACGCTTCAAACGGGTTCCCACCTGGGGTCTTGTTGACCCGTGCTTCCTCGCCCGTACAAAGGAATAACTTTGTCTCGGCTGATGCCAGCTTTACACACAGGGCACACCTGCTTGCTGGGCCTGGTTTCTAACCACTGTGCCGGAGGCAGAGAAAAGGGGTCAGTTAATCATCGACAAAAAAAGACCACTGGTAACTGGCAGGGCGCCGGCTCACCTGATGCAAGCAGGGCCAACTGAGGAGGTGGAGATAGTGATGAGGGTTCAGGTGTTGATGTGGGGGGAAAATAGCAATTAAAAACAAGCATCTCTGAATGTGCAAATATATTTAAGAGCCATTCAATGTTCATGTCAGTGAAGTATTTTTTTTGTGCGGTGAATGTGCAACCCCTGCAGCAGGTCTTAATGATAAGAGATGCACTAAAGTGACCACAAGACTGACTAATCATTCACAGATATGATAATAATCTTCTTCTTCTTTTGGCTTTTCCCTTCAGGTGTCTCCACAGCGAGTCAACTTTCTCCATCTAACCCTATTCTCTGCATCCTCCTCTCTCACGCCAACTACCTTCATATCTTCTCTCACTACGTCCATAAATCTTCTCTTTGGTCTTCGTCGAGATCTCTTGCCTGGCAGCTCCAATTCCAGCATCCGTCTACCAATATATTCTCCATCCCTCCTCTGTCCATGACCCAACCATCTCAGTCTGGCTTCTCTGACCTTCTCTCCAAAACATCTAACATGTGCCGTTCCTCTGATAGACTCATTCCTGATCCTCTCCATCCTGGTCACTCCCAAAGAGAACCTCAGCATCTTCATCTCTGCAACCTCTAGTTCTGCCTGCTGTCTTTTGGTCATTATGGTCACAGATATGATAATAATTATAATATAAAAATCACATCCCCTGGTTTAAATGATGTACCCCAATGTACAGTCAGCTGTACATTGAAGTCAGAATACTTCATAATATTACTGCAGAGGAGGGTTTTAAAATGTACTAAACCAAATTAATCAAAGTTTACTAGAATCTGAATGAAACTGTGGTTATTACAGCTGAATTTGTCGCCTCTCTAGACTGACAACATGTTTTTTTTTCGTCCTTACCAGAAAAGGTGTCCACACAGGCTGATCACCGCGTCCTTGGCGGTGTCCAGGCAGATGTTACACTCGAAGGTGCTGTCCTGGTTGGCGCCGTCAGCCGCCGTCGAGCCGCTGGATCCGGGATTTGCGTTCTCCGTGGCCGCAGCGGAGCCGGCGGTTGGAGGGGGCCCGGCGGTGGCCATTTAAAAATGTCTTCGGCTCCTTCAGCGAGAAGTTGAGGGTTTCACGGAGTAAACATGCGGGGGGACGGCCGAGAAGGGAATCGTGGAAAGACAATATCGAGGGAAGTAAAACAACAATCGACAAACGGAGTAAACAAAAAGTCCAAGCGAGCGGCTGTTCGCTAAACGAGGCTAGCGCTACAACAACCGGCTGCTAAGCTAGCTAGCTAGCTAGCTAGCTGGCTCCAGACCGGAAGCAACACAACCGCTGGCCGACCAAACGAAGAGGACTCTGCGACAGATTAACCGTCGGAATAACTTGCAGATTACGGAGTCGCGTAGGAAAGGGTGCTAATCCGAACCGCCCAGAGTACGCCGGGTGTTCAGCCCATTGGCAGTCCCAACTTTCGGTGTGAAGTTTGGAAAGTATCAGTTGGGTTCAGTCAATCGTAAGGGCGCCGCGGCTCTTCTTCTTCTTCCTTTTCAGTCTGCGGTCATGGCGGCCTTGCGCCCATTACCGCCACCTTCAGGTTGGGGGTGGTATTACAGCTGGTTTCTGCGACCCTCCTGGAAACATTTGCAGAAGATTTGTCTTCTGAGAAACAACAGCCTAAAAACTGTATTTGGTATCTTGCACGACGACCAGCAGATGCATGTGAGTCGTTTAATACGTCTGTGTAAAAACAACGGCACCTCTCATGAGTTCAGTCGGGGGAAACACACTGCCTGTGTGTCCTTGTAGTATTAATGTTTCCTTGATGTTTCTGATGCTTTGTAACACGCAGAAACATATGATCCAGTGCGAAATTGATAATCGATATGTCAGTGTGTTCCGTGATTACAGTTCAAGGTGTATCATTTTCTGGTTTCCTTTCCCACACTCATCCTATATCAAACAAACTCCAGACAGCCTAAATGTTCCTTCTGCTTCTTACTGCAGCTTACAGGATTTTCCATTAATCCTCCTTCTTGTAAAGAGTATCGCCTTTGTTTATTTCATCAGGGATTTTAAATCCTCACGTCTTTCCACTTTTGATTTGGCTTATCCCGTTCTGCAGGTTTCCAACATCATCATCCATATATACATCTTTTATATATATACAAATTATTTCTCTTATTTCTTGAATGACTTGTGCCAAGACATTGATGGGATGCTAGACCTTCTCCAGTATATATCTGCTTTTCTCCGCTTTATTTTGTATCCCCTTATTTTTTCCTGATCCAATGCATTAGCAGAACTCTCAGTCATCATTAGTCAGAGCTAATTTACCTCTTCTTTGCCACCAATGCATTCACCTCCACACCTCTGCCATCTGAGTCTTCCTTCTGCTTTGTCACATCTATCATTTCTCCACATTAGATAAGATAAGATAAGATAAGATAAGATAAGATAAGATAAGATAAGATAAGATAAGATAAGATAAGGTAAGATAAGACTTTATTGATCCCCATCAGGGAAATTCCTTTGTCACAGCAGCGCAACAATATCATTATCAATAAATATGCATATAAATAAAAATGGAAGAGACAATGAAAAGGATGAAAACAAGAGGAACAGATGAGAGAATAACAACAATAAACAGGAATGACAACAAGGATTAAAAAAAGGACTTTTAGCCTGTCTTTTTTTTCTCCCGTCCCTCAGTAAAAACAGAGTGATTTTCCTATAAACTCTTCTGGCCCCTTCTGTTTTCACCGCTGCCCACGTGACACGATGCCTTGGCCATCTGACCCCCGCATCCCAGAGAAAATTATTTTTCCCTTTGGTCTTTTCCCTTCAGGGGCCAATCCATCTTCTCCATCTAAGGCTTTTCCCTGCTTCCTCCTCACTCACACCAACGACCTTCATATCCTCTCTCACAGCGTCCATCCATCTTCTCTTTGGTCTTCCTCTACACCTCCAATTCCAGCATTCGTCTACCAATATCTTCACTCTCCCTCCTCTGTCCATGACCCCACCATCTCAGTCTGGCACTCTTTTACTCCCAAACACAGACCTGTAAAAAAATTCCCACAACTTCCCTTTTTCAAACCAGACCACAACTTGAAGATATTCTGATTTTGCCACAATACCAAGATGCAAATGTTACAACCCTCCCTTCCTTCCTTCCTCCCTTTCTTCCTTCCCACCATCTCCCCCGAGAGCTACGTACCCACTTGGCATTAGAAAATTCAAATGTGTCCTCAACCACGGCCTTCCTATGCAGATTCCATCTGTTTCCTCTCTCCTGGGACGGCTCCACCATGTTTCCCTCTGCAGATGCCATATTTTCAATACCCGACTGGTGATCAGAAGTTTCCTTCTACATGCATAAACCGTGTCTGCATATACTGAGATTTTAGGGTGGAAAGTTAGGTAGCTGATTTACAAGTCAAATTACGAGAGATTTGGAGATTCACCCAAACGGATGTCACATACAGACTATTACACAATCTAATGTCCAGGTTTTATGTGAGTTCATTTCTATCACATACCTTATATGTACATATCACACGTGCACATTATACACACCAAGATGTTTAAAGTTACGAGGAATCCGATGATTCATTCCCCGAGCAGGAGGGTGAAAAGTTGCTGCCTCTATCGTGACTAGCTTCCTTTTTTTGTGGTCTCATCTTCACCCCCCCATCGTTCTTCAGTTTCTTGTCCTTTGTCTTTCTTTTCTGCTGCGCGGTGCATTCCTTTGCCAGGATCCTGCACAGACCGCATGACTTCTAATCTTCCGTTTGAAATGTTTTTCTCATTAAGTGTTGGCTTTTTTTCTCATTCCGTACACTCTTCTTTGGCTTTCTGGAATTTCTCTCTATTCGTTTCAGGTGTGGTTCTGTCGTAGTCAGTAAATCGGTTCATTTCTTCCTTCAGATCCTCTTCCTGCTTAAAGTCACAGTATATCCACTGGGATCGAGTCCGAATGTTGGAATAATTCATTTTTCTTACCTCAGCATGACTTGTTGGTTTTTGTTCCTCAGCATAACACTTATTTATCATTTTTTTGTACTTTTGCACCATGGTTCTTCGAGTAATGCTATGTCAGTGCTCTGTGAATGTGGGGCAGAAGTGACAATAAACTTGACGTTGACTCATATTACTTTTTTTTGTTATATTTCATATTTCAACACTGCACTTCTGCACTTATCAGTGAAACCGTGGAGTCATTGTTAAAAGAAATGCAGTTCAGTGAATTGTCACCATTCATAAGGCGCTTTTGTCAGCGTGGGGTTTGAAAGCCCTGATCACTGGATTACATTCACCTATTCACACACTCACACACACACACACTCATACACTCACACACTCCCTCATTTATTGCAAGGTGTCAACCAGCCCATCGTGACAGCTGAGTATTGTTTGACTAGTTTAATAATTAAGGCACAATAACAAAGTTTGTTTATCCAAGAAATCTGGCAGAGTTTGATTCAAACATAATTGTATACAAGTAGGAAGTCCCTTCTTAATCTCCACATAAGTTTTGGGGAGTCCTGGGACTTCAGGGGTCTCTTGGCAGGTAAACAAAATGTTCCCCAAAGCAGCTTCACATTTCCGTGCATTAGCAGAATATTAAAGCGTGCTTTGGTCTTCTTATTTTAACTTCCTGAACTTTACCACCGGGGTTGCATGATTTGTCGATGCAGCTGATAATTTTCCAGTAAATCGGGTGGTGTATTTCCACATGATGGAAAAGATCACGTCAAAAAGGCGAGAAAGTAAAAGGGAAACTGAATTGATACTGTTTTCGCATTTCATAACATGAGACTCCTCCCTGTCATCTGAAGGGGAAACCGCTTTATTTTGCAAATCTACAAATTACATGAAAATCAGTCAAAGATGAAGAGGAACAATGAAGATTCATTTAAAGGGAAAAAAAATGCACCGTGACCACAGCCTGACCGGTGACTCTGTCTGAATCGATCCCTCAATAGGAATATGACAAAATATCGATCGGACTTGATATACTGACACAATGCTAAGTAAATCAATGCCGTGCAGGGTGAAACAAACCGTGCACAGACACACAGATGGAAGTAGAGCTAAAACGTTTTGGTGAGACTTGGATGAATACAAGCTGTATATCAAAGCAGATACTATTTTTTCAACATCTTTTAATACTAAAATGTCATTAATATAAGTTATTGCTTATATCATATTGCCAAGTCAGTGCTTCTAGTTTGGTGTTTTATGTTTCATCCCAGCCCGTAGATCCTGACCAAATACGCGGGTTTCCATCTCCACCGAGGTCTTGAAACCCGACTAGCCGCTAAAAGTCCTTCTAGATGTCACTAACGGGTTTTTGTTTTGTTTTACAGGAAATCGTCCAACATGGCCTCCTCGATCCTTGACAGCAAAGACTTCCTCAGGGTCGCTTTAAAGTCATCGCCGATGAAGATGTAGAGAACCGGCGAAATGAAGCTGTTGGCCGCTGCGATGGTCGTGCCGACTTTTAGCCCCGTGTGCAGGAGGTGGTGGCTCTGGTTGGTCCAGTCCAACTCCAGGAGAACGAAGGTGTGGTACGGAACCCAGCAGACAAAAAACGAGAAACCCAGCGCCGCGATGACTCTGTAAGGCTTTGTCGACCTGAGGGTCAAATCTCGCAGCTTGACGCAAAGCACCGAGGAGCAGAACAGGATGGCGAGGAAGGGCAGGATGAAGCCGCAGATGAAGCGAGTCAGCACCACTGCCTTCTGACTGGGCGGCTCCAGGTAAACGGTCCGGCACAGGGTGACCGAGCCGTGGTCCACGGTCTGCCTGAAGACCAACGAGGGCACCGACAAGAACGCCGAAAGGGCCCACATGAGGACAACGATGCCGGTGGCTTTTCTCAGCGTGCGGTGGTTGCGCGCCCACACGGGGAATGAAACCATCACGCATCGATCGGCGGTGATCAGAACCAGCAGGAACACGCTGCTGTACATGTTGATGAAAAGCACGGAGGACGTGAACTTGCAAAGCAGCTGCCCGAAAGGCCAGTTTGAGGTGATCACGTAGATGACCTCCAGGGGGAGGAAGGCGCAGAATAACAAATTGGACACGGCCAAGCTGATATACCAGGTTGTGGTGACCGTCCTATTCATCTTCCAGCCACAGATCCAGATCACCAGGGAATTTCCTCCGAGGCCCATAACGCATATGGTGATATTGACGGCCACAAGAAAAAGAGTGACAGAAGTCTCTGATTTCTGGGAGATGTCCATTTGCGTTGCGGTGAAGTTGAATACCGTTTCATTTTGGGCCGTGTAATCCTCGTATTCGATGTAATCCACGCTCATACTGTTCACTTCTCCTGAGGTGAGAAGAGCCATTGACGCAATTAGAACTGAAACCAACAATTCAATTGTTCCACTTTGTCGCAAATAAATTGTACGACATAAAAGTGAGCGTCTTCTGGATTCCTCCGCTTGTCTGGAGAAACAGACAGTAAAGCTGACTTTGAAAAGTGAATCAATACTCACGATATGGCGCTACGTGTTGAACGAGGCTGTCACGGGTATAAAGTGCCTTCTCACAGACTTCTGTCAAGCATTTGAACTTCTTCTTCTTTTGTTTCCTGGGCTGTCCCAAAGTGACAAAAGCCATTCATGTGTCACAGCGAATGGAGAGACAAGTCATCAGGAAAAGTCTCTCGCTTGCTCAGAGAGATTTCAAATAATTGGAGAAATTTGATATCTGACAAACTCACAAGCGCTCTTCATCTCATGGATGAGCTGTTACAGCCTGATAGAGCAAAAATCAAAGCTCGATATAAGAATTGATCACTTTCCAACAACTCTCATTGGTTGGGAACACTTTTAACAAGCGTTTTTCTCATGCACAGATAACACATCCTTAAGTTCATGCTTCAAGTTATAAATTTACAGGGAAAAAGAGTTCTATTGTATGTAT
The DNA here is from genome assembly GCF_037954325.1 of Fistularia commersonii. Taxonomy (NCBI): domain Eukaryota; kingdom Metazoa; phylum Chordata; class Actinopteri; order Syngnathiformes; family Fistulariidae; genus Fistularia; species Fistularia commersonii. The sequence continues at coordinate 662,233 of NC_141292.1, forward strand.
TTTTAACTTCTTCTTCTTCTTCTTTCGGCTTTTCCCGTCAGGTGTCGCCACAGCGAGGCAACCTTCTCCATATAACCCTATTCTCTGTATCTTCCTCTCTCACACCAACTACCTTCATATCCTCTCTCACGACGTCCATAAATCTTCTCTTTGGTCTTCCTCGAGACCTCTTGCCTGGCAGCTCCATTTCCAGCATCCGTCTACCAATATATTCACTATCTCTTCTCTGTACATGACCGAACCATCTCAGTCTGGCTTCTCTGACCTTCTCTCCAAAACATCTAACATGTGCTGTTCCTCTGATAGACTCATTCCTGATCCTATCCATCCTGGTCACTCCCAAAGAGAACCTCAACATCTTCATCTCTGCAACCTCTAGTTCTGTCTGCTGTCTTTTGGTCATTGGAACAGTTTCTAGTCCAAACATCATCGCTGGTCTCACCACTGTCTTGTACACCTTTCCTTTTATTCTGGCTGATGTTCTTCCACCTCTTGGTACCCCTGACACTTTTCTCCACCCATTCCAACCTGCTTGGACCCGTCTCTTCACCTCTTTTACGCACTCTCCGTTGCTCTGGACTGTTGACCCTTCGTACCTGAAATCCTCCAGCTTCTTGATCTCCACTCCCTGTAGCCTCACCGCTCCACCCGAGTTCCTCTCGTTCACACACATATATTCTGTCTTGCTGCGACTAACTTTCATTCCTCTCCTTTCCAGAGCATACCTCCACCTCTCTAGATTTTCCTCTACCCGTTGTCTGCTCTCACTACAGATCACAATGTCATCCGCAAACATCATGGTCCATGGGGATTCCTGTCTAACCTCATCTGTCAGCCTATCCATCACCATTGCGAACAAGAAGGGGCTCAGAGCTGATCCCTGATGGAGTCCCACCTCCACCTTGAACTTCTCGGTTACCCCTACAGCACACCGTACCAGTGTCTCACAGCTGGCATACATGTCCTGCACCAGTCTAACATACTTCTCTGCCACTCCAGACTTCCTCATACAATACCAGAGCTCCTCTCTTGGCACTCTGTCATATGGTTTTTCTAGGTCTACGAAAACGCAATGCAGCTCCCTCTGGCCTTCTCTGTACTTTTCTATCAGCATTCTCAACGCAAATACTGCATCTGTAGTACTCTTCCTAGGCATGAAGCCATACTGCTGTTCACAAATGCTGACTTCTGCTCTCAGTCTAGTTTCCACTACTCTTTCCCATAACTTCATTGTATGGCTCATCAACTTTATCCCTCTGTAGTTGCCACAATTCTGCACATCCCCTTTATTCTTAAAATTAGGCCCCATCACACTTTGTCTCCATTCTTCAGGCATCTTCTCACTCTCTAAGATCCTGTTGAATAATCTAGTCAGACGACAGCACACCACTGAGTCAGACTCATGGTCTGACTTAGTCATTGTTAAACATCAAATAACGCGCTTATGTCATCTTAATGATATGATTTCGCTTTACGTTAATGTTTCCGTTTCTGTTTTATGTAAATGTATCCCATATTGACGCAAATTTTCTTTGACTCGAGCTTCACTCAACTTTTAAGATGTCAATTTGCATTTTCTCAACTTGCACATCCCGTGACCACAACTGTTTACACTTTTTGCACTTCCTGTTCACATTTCTCTGCACTGTTTACATTCTTTTGCAATAGTATTCAATTATTATTAATAATTGTTTTTATTTTTTGTCTATCTACCTGGCTTCACAGCATAAAAAGGAGTTTCATTGTACAGGGAAATTCACGTTTCCAGACAGTACATATGATAATAAACACTTTGAATATGATCAGTTGATTTTACACCATCGTCTCTACAATAGGCCAGTGTCCATTTTTTTTCAGGTAGAATAGAATACGCCTTAAATCGTCTCCCGTGGGGAAATTTCAGTTCACACAGCAGAAAGTGGACAGTGCAGTAAGGGCAGTTACATTATACATATGATCAGTTAAAAACAGTAGCATACAAAGTATTGGAAAATATAAAGAATAAAAAGTATAAATGCTCTTGTGCAAAAAAATGGGAACTAGCAGCAGACAACAGGTGCTTACAGCTGAACCACAAGTGAATGTATGGATGAATGAGTGTGTGAATGAATGAAATCACTGAAATTATTTTTGTCATCGTTATGATCTCGCTGTTTCTATTCTCATCCTTGCTGTTGTTTTTTTTTCATTCTGTTTCCTATGCTTATCCTTGTCGTTGTTCATTTTGCTGTCTATTTTTTTTGGATGTCTTTTGCTGTCTTTCATTGTCTCTTTTATTTATATTTATACTCATATTTATTCATATTGTCATTGTTGCGCTGCTGTAACAAAAGAATTTCCGCTATGGCAATTAAATAAAGGTTAACAAAAAAAAAAGACCTTACTTCCGGTGTTGCGCGCGCATCGCCCGTTGAAGCCCCGCCCCCTCTCAGTGACGTCAGCGCCGGGTCTATCCGCCTCTCCGATTTCCACCTGCGTCACTCCAGCTCGTTCCAGACAACATGGCGGGGACGGTGGCGAACAAGTGCCGCAGCCCGCTGGCTTTCCTCACCCGCAGGTTCTCCGCTCCGGAGTTCATCACCCAGTGCTGCTATCACAAGAAGGTAAACCCCGTCGTACCGTCGCTGAGTTTGGGTCCGAATGATACCTGTTTTGTTTTATTATTTTCCTTCGTTTTAGGCCGCCATGTTTACACCTTACTGTTATTGTTATTGTTATTACTGTGTAACAAACCGGAAGTGACAGCTCTCCTCGAAGTAATATTAGCATTTTTAAAAGCGGGGGGTAAAACACTCGAAAATAATACAGAATTACAATATATGTCAAAGCAAAGACGTTGAATAATATCAATATCAGTATCAATATTAATAAGGTGAAAATGTTGCTTCTCGAATTGTCTCGACAAAATAAAAATAACAAAATTACCGGCGAGCTACGTTATTTATCCCTGTTTACCCCTGCGGAGCAGCTAATCTGCAAAGCAGCTCCTCTGACTTAATACCGCAATCACGTCCAATTAATCAGCTTTGGACTTAACGCGTGTCCCATCGTGCAGGGAGACACGGCAAAGACGTCTAATTGTTTAGCCATCTTTTTGTTATGCCGCCACTTCAAGCTGCTAGTTTCGTTTTGAGTCGTGTGTGATGCAACAGGCCGACACCAGGGAGACATCCTTTACCTTCAGATGACATTCAGGCCTTGACTCGGCGTCACTTCAAAATACAATAAAATAAAAGATTACGTGAACTTTATTTCGAAACCCCTTGTGAATTCGTCATCAGGTCAGTGTAATAGAAAAATTAAGGGAAAAAATTCAGCTTCCTTTTTTGGGAAAAAAAAAAAAAGTGTCTGGTAAAATCCAGGGGTCGTTTGCGGCTTAAAAATCTTAATCTGACACTCTCACTACAAAATGATATATGTGATGGTTAATTGATTAACGGGAAAAAGGTTCAATTGCATTGAAGCAAACCTAGTGAATGTCATTTAGATACCCTGTAAATACAGTGAAAGGCTAAAATTGGGAGGGCAATAATACAAATTGTACAATTGTATGACGATACATATATGTGTGTGTGTTTATATATAAATGTAATATTAGACAAGAGTCACATACATTTGTTCAGTAAAGGGATAGTCCATCCACAACGTAATATTTCCCCCCTGATTTTATCCATGTAGCTCTCACAAAGACATCTCCAAATGTGCTCAGAATAAAACGCTTCCCTTCCCCACTCAATGACTGGAATACCACAGTAGAGAATTTGTTTTCTGCACCACGAGGCAAAAGCCGTAGAGTTTAGTTACTGGTGAGAGAATGCAGATATTTCTGGTGTCGCCAGAACCGTCGAAATGGATAAATAGCACCGCTCCAGTCGGGGGAAGATTCATTTTGTTTTCCAGTTTGAGAGCAGCTCGGCGCTGCGAACGGGCCGTGTTGTCTGGTCACGGTGACTCAGCATAACCCAGGGGGGGGCAGGATGCTGCAAGAGCCCTGCTGGACAATGAAATCCTGTCCTAATCTAATCTGTTTATGTCAACGGCCATTACGCAATGCTGAAAACCCGCAGTTGTATAATTGTGACGCAGCTCCTTACAGATTTAATATATTGATAATCGGCGCAAGTTAAAATTCTGTCGAGTGTCAGGGTTGTCAGCCCGCTGGAGAATTACCCAGCCGGAGATCATCTAGTTATTCCCGCTCCCTAACCCGGTGTCCTCGCTGTGCCCTCCGAAGGTGGTGGATCACTATGAGAACCCCAGGAATGTGGGCTCGCTGGACAAACACTCCAAGAACGTCGGCACCGGGCTGGTGGGAGCGCCGGCCTGCGGAGATGTGATGAAGCTCCAGGTACGACCGTCGCCGTGTATGGACTCAGAAACTTTATCAGCCGGATTCAGTCAAACATGCCGAATAGTGGCTACAACTCAGTACTGATGAAATACTCGCAGTACACGGTTCAGGTTTCTGTGTGAATGAAGCCTTCTCAGATTACTTTTCGTTCTCCGAGGTTGAGGCTTCCTGTTTTATCTCAAAATTGTTTGCGTTTGAGAAAACTGAAATGTTGCAGATGAGCTTTGCATACAGGAAATGTGTAGATCCGTCCAGGAAAGAGAAACCAGCCTCCTGCGTATGCACATGCACTCGTGCACCCGTGACACTGAATGAACTGCTGGTGCAAACGTCCCTTTGACAGCGAGACCTGATGCTCTCCTCCGTACCTTTAGATTGAGGTGGACAACGATGGCAAGATCGTGGACGCCCGCTTCAAGACCTTCGGGTGCGGCTCTGCCATCGCCTCCAGCTCTCTGGCCACCGAGTGGGTGAAGGGCAGATCCGTGAGTGCTCGCCTCGCCGGATTCACTCCTTCGTTTCTCGCCCCGTCCTCCCGTTCACGCCTCTGTGTGGTTCTCAGGTGGACGAAGCTCTGATGATAAAGAACACCGACATCGCCAAGGAGCTCAGCCTGCCGCCCGTCAAACTCCACTGCTCCAGTAAGCGTTTCAAATAACCCCCCGTCTCTTGAGAAATACCCGAGAGGGGCGTCGACGTAACCTCTGGCCTTTCACCCGCAGTGCTCGCGGAGGACGCCATCAAGGCCGCCCTGTCCGACTACCGCCTCAAGCAAGCGGACGACCACCAGGAGACGGTCCGTGCCAGCAACTGAGCGGCGCCGCCTCTCTTCATCCCGGCGGACGCCGCTCTTTCCTTCCCGCGGCACGAGATGAGAAGTAGAAGTAGCTCAACGTCACTTTCCTCACAGTATTGATGAGGCACACCTATTGTGTAACCGCTGTTTGTAGCCTTCCCTCTCCAGTCCAGCTCCACAACCTGGAGGTTCTCACAGTGTGAGGTGGGCCCGTATCGTCTGCTCTGTTAAACGATAGAAAAAAGCGTCTGACGCGACTTCGAAATGCCAAAGAGTTATAAATGTGTTGTTTTTTTTTCCTCCCCTACATAATTCCACCTCACATTTCACACCCAGCCGTTTGAAATTTCAGTCATTAGAGAGCATTCAGACCGCACATTTGGGATTTTGAATTCCTCCCACGTATTATTCCGTATAAAATTGTTGGCAAATCAACTCAGATCGAGGGAAGGCCCACCGTCACCGGGAGGACGCCCACCCTGCCCTCCACCGTATCTTCAGCCTGTCACCCAAACGCACAAAGTACACTGTGGTTAGCTGGTCGTTACAAAGTGGAGCCTTATATTTGAGTCGGTGTTTGGTTTTTTAATGCTCGTGGAGGTTTTGAGGAGGATGTCAAGAGGCGGGGACTTCTAAAAGCATTCCTGTTTGCACTGTCAGCACTGACGTTTTGATATGCAATGATGCCACGGCGGCTTGAAGCAATGAAAGAGCCCACTGGTTTTTAGTGTCGTGTGATTTAATCTTTGGTGTAGAAACGCTTCCTTTCTTTCCTGCAATAAACATATTCTGATCTCAGCGGATTGAAGCGCTTTCTTTTTTTCTTGAAATCTGATCGGAGAGGAACCGAGCGTTCTGACGCACAACACGGTAATGTTTTCCACTGAGCGGCTTGTGGTTTCATCAGGTATCTACTTCTGGAACGCGATGGCCCCCAAAAACACCCATCTTGGTTTCTGACCAAATAAAGCCTGTTCGCTCCCGGACGCTGAAGACTCAAAGTCAGTATTGGATGCAAAGCTGAGATCCGCAAACAAACGAAAAAAAAAATGGCGCAGGACCGAACCTCTGCCCTTCCGGCGCTCGGCTCCGGCGTGGAGGAGGAGGAGCCTCCTCTGATGGTGTGGAGATGATCCCCCCTGCTCGCCTTGCCGACGCCCCTCTGTAAATGTGGAGGAGATCTCCACGGGTTCGGGTCAGTCTTTTCCCGGAGGTCAGAAGGCGGTCTTCTCCCCGGCGATGAGCTGCAGCGTAGCGGAGTCGCTGTGGATGTGCAGGGAGGAGGGCCTGGGGCTCCTCCCGGCCGCCGGCTCCTCTGACTCATCTCCGGCTTCCCCCTCCGACGGCTCTTCCCCGCGGTCGGGCTCTGGCGTGCGGCGTCCCTCTGCCGCGTTCTCGGGGGCCGTCCGGGCCGGCTCTCCTCCGTCTGCAGCGCCGGCGGTCTTGTTTGGCGTCCGCAGGCTCCTGGCGGCCCTCATGATGTCCGCCTGGAGCTGCCGGTGGGAGTCGGCGGGCTCGCCGTCCGGCTCGGGAGCCGCCTTCTCCGGCACCTCGTTGAAGGGCTTCAGGCCTCCGGTTTTGTCCCTGCCGTCCACGTACATCTTGGACGGGAAGGAGCAGGGGTAGTAGGCGTTGACCTTCCGCCGGCGGCTCATGAAGACGGCGCCGCAGACGACGAGGGCGACGGCGAGGAGCAAAGTGGACGCGACCAGGACGAGGAGCATGTTCTCCTCCAGGAAGCTCACCACGCGGCCGTACACGCTCTCCTCCCTGCGCTGAGTCGGGCCGGCGGCTGTGGTTCGCCGCTCGGACGGCGGCCGGGCCGACGTGAAGTTACCGGGTTCCTCCTCGCCCGCGCTTCCCTCCAGCAACATGTCGAAGATCAGCGGCGTGGCCGACGCGCCGCCGACGCAGACCAGAGCCGCCACGCAGGCCCACCTCTGCAGACTCATCTCCAGGCACGTCTGCGGGCAACAACAACAACAACGCTCTTCAGAAACTCACAGCAAATTCAGAGGCTTCTTCAGAGAGGTGCCTCCTGCCAGCAAACCTGGAAATAACAGCACATTGTATTGAACACACACACACACACACACACAGTACACACTTCCTGCTTTAGTTCGGTACTGTGAATTTGTGTGTGTCCGACACATTCACTTGTGTGCACCAGGAGGAGCTGCACGCTCTGATGGTGTCTGGACCTCCTCCAGCCCCTCCTGACCTGGCTTCTGGAGGAGTGACCACGATATTGGCCAGATGTGCCTCAGAGATACCGGGATCCAGGCCAGATGTGGGGTCAACATGGACCTCAAAACACACCGACACACACACACTCACACACACACACACACACACACACACACGGTCTGATTGTGAGCAGACAGTGATCCGCATCCTCATTTCACCGCCATCTGCGTTCAAGCCAGAATACATGAAACTGTACTCTCATCTGGAAAAAGGGGTGGATTTTTTTACAGAATCATTCAAACACACACACACACACGGGAGTCACATGCCTAGAAGTATCTCCAGTCAGGAAAAATGTCTAAAAAGTTCAAGGGATGTTCAGAAAGTGAGTTTGTAAAGCCGTTTTCAGTCTTCCTGAGTGCGTCCTGGACTCTGCGTTCACGCCGATGTTCTCCCATCATCTCCTGCTGCTCCTCGGAGCTCCTGAGCGCAGCTAAAACAACACGCCACCACCACGGCTGACGTCCTGAGATGTTTCCACTCACCGTCCGTCTGCCTCGGCCTGGAGCTGGGAGGAAGGAGGCTCGCTCGAAGCCCCGCCGCCGCTTCAGGTTCCAGTCTGGAGGTTCTGTCTGGACCTGAGGAGACGTGGTCAACCATACGGAGGAGATCCCTCCTCCGTCCTCCCTGTTCCTCCTCCCCCTCGGATCCGTCCAGGCCTCCACACAGATTGTTCTTGTTAGGTAGGAGTGCGCGGCGTGCGGTGGGGGCAGGGTTCCCGTGTGACCGCCCTCCGAGACGCCGACGGGCAGGAATGTGATTTGTCTTCTCAGAAAAAACAAAAAACAAAAGTCCAGCATCTGGCCTGTGATTGACGGACCTCCAGCGGCGACCTGCAGGAAGAGGTTCATGGTTCCTCTGTGGACGGAGAACCTGGAACTGCTACCAGAGCGCAGGGGGAACAATGCAGCGTTATTCCCCTCCAAGCACACATTTCAGCCAGTGTTTGTGACCACTTTAGGGAGAAACACTGACTCCGTACGTGTGTGTGTGTGTGTGTGTGTGTGTGTGTGTGTGTGAATGCATATTTGGCAAGTCTGCAATGTTTGTGATCAGTCAAGACAAGTCTAGCTTTATATGGTCATCACCAGGAGGGCCAGCGTCTGTCCAGGCTCTGCCAGATGTCAGGACGGGAGGAAGAGGAAGGAGAAGGTGGAGGAGAAGGTGGAGGAGAAGGTGGAGGAGGTGGAGGAGGTGGAGGAGGAGGAGAAGGTCTGGCTGGACGGCCATGATGAGCATTCAAGCCTGTGTTTGCTTTGGGAAGGAGGGGAAGTGGACCTGGAATCCATCCAGGGCAGAAGAAAGAACCTTTATGGAGGTACTGGTGGACGTCCACGGGGGAGACACACACACACACACACACACACACACACACACACACACCTCTCAAACTGGAAGTGGGGATTTTTTTGTCAAAAGCACTATTTGAGTAACATTTTTTGCTCCAGATGTTTTATTCAGTTTAGTTTTACTTTTGTGAGTCCATAAACCTCACAGAAGCCTCCAGAGAAACCTAGAAGTCATTCATCCATCCATCATCTGCATCACCTACCTCAGCTGTGATTGGACGAGGTACTGGTTCACCCTGGACCAATCACAGGGCCTCATAGAGAGACGTCCAACCATTCACCCTCTCATCCACACATCTGGACCACGTAGGTCTCCAAAGAACCTCCTGCATGTGTTTGGATGAGAGGAACCCCAGAAGATGGAGCCTCCACGCAGGAAGGACCTTCTGGCTGAGAGGAGGAGGCTCGGACTGCTGCACCAGACAAAACATCTGTAAAGCTCTGAGCTCCTTTTAATGACGTTCATGTGTTTAAACCGCCAGTGAGGAACAGAAACATCTCCATGAAACGAGGCCTCCTGGCTCCTGAGTGAAAGACCATCTGCTCTCTTTAGAAGGCGTATGGAAGAAGATACAGAAGGTTTTTAATTCTCAGTAGATCTCAGGTGTGACACGAGGTGGTGCTTCTCCAACCCTCCAGCCGTGGACACCTTCCTTCAGCTTTGAGTCCTCCACGTCCTGGTCTGTGCTTTCCTGGTGGTGTCCAGTGGAGAACCGTTCACAGGTTTCTCTGAAGAACATGTCCTCACCACCTGAGCCTCCTTCATGCAGAACCTTCATCAGATCCTTCTAAGGCCCTTTTGCTGTGAAAAGGTCTCTGTGAAGGTCCTTCTGAAGGCCTCTGTGGGGTTACCAGACCCCAAACAGCACCGTGGAGCAGATGGTGAGATGTTGCAGAGCTTCACCTTGGTTCTGATGGAGTCTTTTGATGGAGTGTGTGTGTGTGTGTGTGTGTGTGTGTGTGTGTGTGTGAGAAGCGAGAAGCAGGGGGAGGTGAGCAGCAGGGGGCTTGGAAGCCAGTGTGCGAGAAGGTGTCCTCCACGAGTCCACCTAGAGGCGGTCGTGGTCCGGCAGGAAGCTGCTGAGGGTGATGTTGTCGTCGCTGCTGTTGGTATCTTCATGTCCATCTCCATCTCCAGGGATCACCAGGACGCCGTTGGTGACGGGCTTCCTGCGCGCCGGCTTGCTGCAGGTTCTCTCCGGCAGCAGGGTGGAGATGCACATCAGCTCCGTGTCCTGTCGCCGCCTCCTCTTCAGCTTGTACTTCCTCTCGGAGAGCTTGGCGCAGAGGACCACGGTGGAGACCATGAAGATGGTGGCCAGCACGGCCAGGGCGGTGATGATGAGCAGGCAGAACTTGGCCATGCTGCGGGTGGAGCAGGGCGGCGGGCCGCTGGAGGTCACCATGGTAGATGATTTAGTGCTTGAAGGCGTTCTGGTGACGGCGAAGATCAGGGCTCCTCCAGAGCTGGTGGAGGAGAAGGCGGTGGAGATCCTGACGTCTGCTGAGGAGGAGCCTGGAGGCTCGGTGTTGGAGGTGGAGCTCCGCTGGCTCCCGGCGGAGGTCGGCCACGGAGCTTCACTCGTGCTGGCAGGGGCCGAGCTGTGGAGATCAGCTCCGGGTTCCACGGCGGTGGAGGGTCTCAGCGGTGGCGTGGAGGTGTCAGCAGAGAAGGTGATGGGATCTGAGGAGACACCGCTCCTGGAGGTGGACCTGGGCTCAGAAGAAGCCGTGGTGTTGACTGACCGTGGCTGCTCGGTGGGCGGAGCTGCTTCTGAAACGCTGCCAGAAGGTCTGGGCCTGCTTGTAACCATGGTGTCAGTGGAGGAAGGAGGTCTTCTACTAGGCTCGGTGTCATCCTGAGCATCGCCGGTGGAGCTGGTGGTGAAGCTGCTGGTGAAGCTGGTGGTGAAGCTGCTGGTGAAGCTGGTGGAGCTGCTGATGAAGCTGATGGAGCTGCTGATGGAGCTGTTGGAGCTGCTGGTGGTGCTGTTGACAGCAGAGCTGCTGGTGGAGCTGCTGATGGACCTGCTGGTGAAGCTGGTGGAGCTGCTGATGGAGCTGTTGGTGGAGCTCCTCACAGTGGAGGGTTCCCTGACCCCATCTTGGACTGTGACGGCTGCAGCATCTTCCTCTGGGCTCGGAGAAGAACCCTGAGGTGCAGACGAGGCTTCCGTGAGGAGTAAAAGGAGGACGGTCCACAGCAGAGATGGATTCATCTTGATGGTGGAAGACCTACAAGATCTGAAATGACAAAAAAGACGCCCACATCCAGACTCGATGACCTTCACCAATGGGGAGAAGCTTTTCAGGAGAGAAGAAGCATCAGGACACAACTGGAAAGGAGCCTCAGAGGAGGGATGGACCTCCCAGGAGGCATCTCCACACAAGAGGCTCAGACCACCGTGTGCTTCTGCCTGCCGCCAGCGTCAGCCTCCAGCAGAAACAGGATCTGCTGCCTCTGCCAGGGCTGGTGCTCATCTGAGAACAGGAAGCCCTGCAGGTATCTGCAGAACCCAAGCGCCCTAGAAGACCTGCAGATCTGGAGGTGCACCAGGGCACGGAGAACACGCCCCGAGGTGTGTGTGTGTGTGTGTGTGTGATTCAAATCCATGTCACCAGCAGGTTTGACGTCCTTCTTCAGAACCCTGAGCGGGCGGCTGCTCCCCTCCCGCTGGTGAACTTCTCAGACGTTCAGATTTGGTGAATCTTCGTTGTGACTCCACGTCGACACACAAACCATCCCTCCATGTCTAAACCCCCAGAGAACCTATCTCCAGCACCGGCGGGGACGTAGGACCATCAGAAGCTCTCCTACCTTCCTTCTTGAGATGCGGTCGTGGTCGTGGGTCGGAGCCTCCTGAAGGTCCGTGTAGATGTGAGACGTCCACGGCGGCGGCGTGCAGACCGACGCCCGACACAGGAAACAGGAAACGCTCAGCTTCTTCTTCTGCTTACAGGCTTTTTCCAGAGAGGTTCTGAAACCCCCGCCTCCTCAGCCCCGCACTCGAACACGTGTTTCACCTGGCTCGGACCAGGAGAACCCAACTTCTGGAGCTTCTGGAAGTTCTCAGCCCGGTGGAGGAGACCACGAACACCGTGGTAACGCCCACAACCGAGTCCCAGAAGAGGAACCTGGCCGGGTCAGGTGACGAGGTCCTCTGAGACGTGGCCTTCGGTGGTCCTTCAGTGGTCCTCCTAAAGGAGCTCTGATGCAGGAGGTCGCCTCCACACACACACACACACACACACACACACACACACACACCCTGGAGACTCTTAAACTCCGAGAGCAGCGTTTTTTCTCCTTCTGGTGATGCAATCATCACTGTGGCTTCCTGGACTGCCAAGTCATACCATGAACACACACACACACACACACACACACACACACACACACACACACACAGCGCTGGGTGTCTGCTGTGCATCGTGCGCCTCCACTTCCTGCACTACACCACATGAAACCAATGCAGCTTCAGCTGAAAATGCTCCAAAATCCATGTGGAGATGTTCAGAAATCATCACACACACACACACACACACACACTCGAAAGCCGCAGTTCTCTAGTGACACTTCTCTTCTAAACGCAGAAATGAAGAAGCAGGTTGCAAAGGCTGAGGAACCCCAGGAGCTCCTCCAGCTTCTGCGGCGCCACCTTCAGGCCGCCGGGGGAACAGGAGGACGGAGACGCCGCTGAGAAAAGCTGACATTGAGGAACATTCGAACATTTATGGGTTCAAACTGGATTTGGAACGTGAGGAAACACCTTGGAGACCCGAGGAGGACAGACGTGTTCAGTGTGTAAAATCTTTATTATGTGCACGGAACTGTTTGTCAACGTTTGGAGTGAAACACGAGCCGGGCCAGCGGTTCCTCCCCACGCCGAGGACCTGGACCTGGACCTGGACCTGGACCTGGACCTGGACCTCCACGGCGACAGGAAGCGCCACCACGTTTGCGCGACGTTTACATCGGACCCCCGTCCGCGCCCACCCGCCCACCCGCACCTCCATTTTAATAAACCGGGGACAAGATGTTTGAGAAGAACTTCCTCCACATTCATAAATCAGATGGTTATGGATGAAGAGCGAGAGGGGGAGGAGGAGGAGGAGGAGGAGAGGGGACGTTCTTCCTTTCTGAGAGAAGATAAAAAAAAAGATGGATTCCAGCTGGACGACGTCGTTCTAGCGGGTTGTGACTGGAATGTAGGACCAGAGAGAGCGAACGCGTGGAAGCAGGGCAGGGAGGCCTCTGCAGACCACCCGTGTTTGGCAACACACCAAAGGAAAGGCTTGGGAAGACACACACACACACACACACACACACACACACACACATGCACGCACACACACACACATGTGTGAGGTGAGGACCGACGCGGCGTGGAAACATCAGATTGCCGTTCAGAAACAAAGCCGCCCCGAGCTGTAAGACTTTTCCTTTGACGACAACAACAAAAAAAAAACAACAAAAAAAGTCTTTTCTGGAGACGAGCGGGGGGGAAGGAGGAGGGATGAGAAGAAACAAAAAAAAAGGTTCATCCTGGAATGTAGGCTCAGGTTCTCCGCCGAGCAGAACGCGGCCCGAGCCGCAGAACCCGGCCGCCGACCCTTCACATGGCGACCTTGGCGACCTGCTCCTCCAACCTGGCGATCCGGCGGTCCTGGAGGATCACGCGGTCCCTGAGGGACTTGAACTCCCGGAGAACCTCTTCCAGTTTATCTTCCATTTTCTGAGGAGGAGAGAAGAAGAAGATGTTGAAGGGACGGGAAGGACCGGAGGTTCTGGCCGGGGTCGTGGAGGCCCACTCACGGCGGACGACTGTGGCGAGGCGTGCTTCTGCACGCTGGAGACGCTCTCCGCCTTGGTGGCCGGTTTGCTCTCCAGGACGTTGGTCTTCACCACCTTCAGGTCGCGGCCTTTGGCCGACACGTAGCCGTCTTTGAGCGAGATCAGGATGGGGCCGCCGTTCTTCCCGGCGAACCACTCCTCCGCCTCCAGGGCGGGGTCGGGCCCGGCCGTGTCCGGGTACAGGTCGTCCTGGAACAGGTCCGACTGGACGTGGACACGTGGGAGAAGGTCACGTCAGGAGGTGGACGGTGAGGACATCTACGCAGCGTCCTGACAGGAGAATCTGGGAGTCCTACCTTCCGCGGGACGGTCATGATGATGGGCTCGCACTTCCTTTCGTGCAGCTTGTAAAACCTGCCGGGGCAAAAACAGGTTCAGGAACCCGTCTCTTCATGGAGCTCCATATATCTGGAGGTCCCCCTGCGGCGCCGGCTCATCGCCATGGTAACCAAGAGCATCCAAAACTCATCGAGAAGTCAAACCACTTTCAACTCCACGTTACGTAAAGCCAGGAGAAATGCGTCTCTGATGTCATTTCCTGTCCCATCTGCCTGTACAGGCCGTGGACTCAATGTGTGTGTGTGTGTGTGTGTGTGTGTGTGTGTGTGTGTCATCTGCTGCCGTACCTTGCTATTTCACACTTGTTGACGTCCAGGCCCCTCTTGGGCATGTAGCCCATGCCCCGCTGGGGCTCCTTGGTGGAGAAGGTGTTGAGGAAGTGAACGTACGGCACCTCGTCCGTGATCTCGAAGTAGCGAATGCTGCTGTCGCCCTGAGGAGATGATGGGAGAAGGTTACACCTCGTGCAGAAATATCCAGAGTCGTCTTCTTCTGGCTTTTCCCTTCAGGTGTCGCCACAGCAAGTCAACTTTCTCCATCTAACCCTATTCTCTTGATCCTCCTCTCTCACACCAACTACCTTCATATCCTCTCTCACCACGTCCATCCATCTTCTCTTTGGTCTTCCTCTAGACCTGCTGCCTGGCAGCCTTACCTTCAGCAACCTTCTACCCAGATCTTTGCCCTGGGTTGGACATGATAAGAGGAGTGTTCATGTCCAAACCATCTCAGTCATCACTTTGTCTCAGTCATACATGTCCTGCACCTCTCTGACAAATTCTTCTTCTTCTTTTGGCTTTTCCCTTCAGGTGTCGCCACAGCGAGTCCACTTTCTCCATCTAACCTTATTCTCTGGATCCTCCTCTCACACCAACTACCTTCATATCTTCTCTCACGACGTCCATAAATCTTCTCTTTGGTCTTCCTCCAGACCTCCTGCCTGGCAGCTCCAATTCCAGCATCCGTCTACCAATATATTCTCTATCCCTTCTCTGTCCATGACCCAACCATCTCAGTCTGGCTTCTCTGACCTTCTCTCCAAAACATCTACCATGTGCTGTTCCTCTGATAGAGTCATTCCTGATCCTCTCCATCCTGGTCACTCCCAAAGAGAACCTCAACATCTTCATCTCTGCAGAGAAATATCCGTGGCCCTCACCTTCCCGCACAGGTAGACGATGTTGGTGTCGGGGTCGTAAAAGGGAAGCAGGACGCCGTTGCTGGTGTCCATCTCCTGGACGCTGATGGGCTCGTCCATGTTGTCCTGGCGACACAACATCCAGCGTTTACGTGACGGTACAGCGGCATATGTGTGTGTGTGTGTGTGTGTGTGTGTGTGTGTGTGTGTGTGTGTGTGTGTGTGTGTGTGTGACGCGAGCTCTATCTGACTGTGATTGGTCCATTTCCACCGAGGTGACCGGACCTGTAGCCGAGTCTTCCAGGGGAAGTAAAGTAAAGTATTATTGTACAGTTATTTTATTGCCTATCTGTATATTTTATATATATTGTCTATTTTATACAGTTTTATCTTTGTATTGTCCAGGACTACAGATGGAAATTAGCTATGAGCTATAATCTGGTACAAACATCTCTGCCTCTGTGCTTAATGTATTTGTACACTGTCCTAATAAACTTCTAAACAAACAAACAAACAAGTCATGTGAGAGCCTTCTGGAAGGCGGGGAGAAGAAGGCAGCGTCCTGGTCTGAAGCTGCGCCTCCTCCTCCTCCTCCTCCCAGAAGGAAAGAAAAAAAAAACAAAAATGCATCGCGTTTGCTGGAGGAACTGACGTGGCGAATGTGGGACTCCAGCTGACGGCGGAGTGTGTGTGTGTGTGTGTGTGTGTGTGTGTGTGTGTGTGTGTGTGTGTGTGTGAGAGAGATGTGTCAGCATGTTGAGGATTGAATAACGTTCCCGGCGGTGACGTACGGTTTTCCACAGGGCGAGTTGGCGCTCGCTCATGCGACTGAACCCGGTGGTGAAAATGTTTCCATCTGCTAAGAAGATGGCTCTCATGGGCCGCGCTCCCTCGTGCGCTTTGTCCTTCTCCTGCAAACACACACCTCCGTCAGATGGTCGCGTGGCCTTCAGAGAGAGGAACGCCGCTCCACGCACGCTCCGGACGCGCTCCACTCACCGCCACCACCTTGCTCTTGCGTGGGTCGATGACGCGGACCTTCTTGTCCTTGCAGGCGGTGCACAGCAGGCTGCCGTTGCGGCTCCAGCTGACGCTGAAGATCACGTCGGGATGCATGTCCTCCAGGTTGATCACCGCCTGCCCCGTGCCCACGTTCCAGATGATGATCTGGTTGTCGCACCCTAAAATGGACACGTGGCGCCATCACACACACACACACACACACACACACACACCTCCAGGTCAGGGGTTATTTATACGCTCCAGATGAGGTAAGCGCTCGTATTTGGAGCTCAGCTGTGCTCCGGAGACAAACGGATGCTTCCACGGCGGAAAAACCAGCACGGATAGAAAAATGACTTCAGGGAAAAAAAAGAAATGGAAATATTAGCGGTATTAAAAATACTTTGAAGCCATTTGGTTGATTCCTAAATCTTCTTCAGTCCTGACACTGCTGGGAAAGAAAGACAGTCATGTTTCCAACTTTTATTTTCCTTTTCTGTCCAAATACGGTCACACCCTGACCCAGGAGTGGAATCGGTTCTGGAACCGTGTTCGTCAGGCCATTCGCTCGTGCACGGACCCTCGCTAACACGCTGGTCCGCTGATTTTTTTTCTCATTGGTTCTTGCAGTTTTCTGCAGTACTTGAAATTTTGTTTTGTCGTGATACAGCCATGTTCTAGCCCAAGAAGAAATAAAACAGTAAAAAACATCGTAAATGAAACTGAAATTCATTTTATGAATCTCTATCTCCTTAGCTAAACAAAGATACCCTGCATCCTATAAAATATGAGTTCCTTCAATACATCATTTCTATTTACTTTATATTTAATATGATTTTTAATTCCCTCATTTGCTGTACACTTTGTATTGTATTTCAGTGTTTATTGTTGGTTCTAATGATCCCAGAGTGTTTCGTGAGCCGTGTGGAATCCGGTGGATGCTGGGTTGATAACGGTTTGCAGGAGGTTGGTAAAGGTTTACCTGAGCTTCAAAGAGGGTTAATAATTCTGTAAATACCATCAATATGATCACATCTACTGCCTACTTCATGGAAATTAACTTTTCATGGGGGGTCTTGTAACGTAACTCCTGTGAAAAGTGGGGGTCTGTTGTTTGTCAAATTCAATTCCCCGTTGAAATGAACTGAAATGCTTCCAACACCAGTTTGTCTGCTGCAACCAGTCCCTGCAAATGTCTCGCCTTCTCCGTCACCGTATCTCACCCACAACAACTTCTCCGTCCCTTCACGGACGAGTCCACCACACACACACACACACACACACACACACACACACACACACACACACACACACACACACACACACCGACCTCGCTGGTGTTTTTCCATGATGTTCTCTGGGCTAGCTAGCGGCGGCGTCCGCGTGGGTGCTAAACTCTCGTCCCTGAACTCGGATCTGGGCTCCGATCACAAAGATAAACATCCACTCGGATCTCAGAGAACTCCTCTGGATAAGCCATCATGATTGTGTGTGTGTGTGTGTGTGTGTGTGTTATACCTGCGCTGAGGAGAACGTTGCGAGCCGTGGGGTGCCAGGACACGATGCCCACCCTCTTGGAGTGGCCCTCCAGCACGACCACGGGCTCCGACAGCGGAGCCTCCAGGCCGTTCTCAGGGATCTGCCACACCTGGAAGGTAGATGAAGAAACGAGAAGAAGCGGGACGGTTCGGGACGACAACACGACCGCCGGACGCCGGAAAGATGTTGCGTGTCCTTACCATGACGGTGCAGTCCTCCGAGCCGCTGGCGATGACCAGGTCGTTGTGAGGACACCACTCGATGTCCAGCACGGGGCCGGTGTGTCCGCACACCGACGGGTAGACCTTGTCTATGCGGCCCGTCTGCAAAGGACCAGAAGCACCAGCGTGAGACGGCAAACGCGGGATCGACGACATCACGGGTTTCGCGTGTTCGTCGGGCGAGGGATGGATTATCGTGCCGGAGGTCGGGCGACGCAGAGCCGATCGATGGATGACAGAAGGACACGACTGGAACGGCGGTTCAATCTGGTTATTGATCTTCAAAACCTGACACTTCTTCTTCTTCTTTTCCCTTCGGGGTCTCCACAGCCGATCCGTCTTCTCCATCTCACCCAATTCTCCAGATCTGACCTTCATATCCTCTTTCACTAAATCCATCAATCTTCCCTTTGTCTTCCTCGTGACCTCCAATTCCAGCATCCGTCCACCAGTAGCTTCGCTCTTTCTCCTCAGTCCATGAACCAACCATGTCTCCAGAACATCTAGCATGTGACGTCCCTCTGGCGGACTCATTCCTGATCCTCTCCATCCTGGTCGCTCCCAAAGAGAACCTCAACCTCTTCATCTGCACCACCTCCAGCTCTGCCTCCTGTCTTCTGGTCATTGTCAGTGCTTGTAGATCATCTCACCACCATCTTCTATCTGACAATTTTTTGCAGCCATTCCAACCCGCTTGAACCTGTTTCTTTACCTTTTCTCCACCCTCTCCTACCTTCTGGACTGTTGACCCCAAGAGAAATCCTCCACCTTCTGGATCTCCACTCCCTGCAGCCTCACCTCATTCACACACACATATCTTCCGTCTTGTTGTGACTGACCTTCATGCTCATACGATCCGCTGACCAACCGAACCCAGCGGTGTGAAGATGTCCGCGTCACATCTCCACAACGTTTAACCCACACATTTTGCTGGTAAAAAACTCCTGAATATCCAAATACGTCTCACCGAATGCCACGACCTTCACGAACGCTCTGGAGGAGCACCCACCTTCTGCAGAGGCAGGACCAGGAAGGCGCCTCCTCCGCTGGCCTCGATGATGATGGCGACAAACTTGGGGTTGACGGCGCAGAAGGAGCTGTCCCAGGTGACCCTGGAGACGCGGATGTCATCGTAGCACTGGTCGTTCCTCACCGCCTGGCCGAACACGTGACGGAACTTGCTCTGTCGCACAACTCGCCGCAGCATATCTGCGGAGAGGAGGCGGTAAAATAAGCTTCGGAAAGCGTGGAAGGGCCACGCGATGGACTCTTTGCACATATAGTGTGAGTGCATTTTAGCAAAAATATGGAAAATCATCCACATCAGAAGATAAGCATCACGTATTTATTTATAACACGTCTTTTCCGCGCGCTGAATGGCGCCCATGTTATAAAAGAATACATGATACATTATGAGCAGGATGCAGAGCGAGGCATATATTATTCATCCATACGCTCCAAATAATGAAGGGAACCCTTAAACAACACAATGCAAGTCCAAGTCAATCACACTTGTGTCCACTTGGGAAGCAACACGGATTGATCCGGACTTGTTTTAAGGACGTTACGTCAACGCTGGATCAGCCTGGAGTGTGTTTTTACATTTTCATTTGGAGTCCAGACCTCCGTGGGTTCAGACATTTCATTTCCATTCATCATTTCGGTGGGATTTTGTCGTCGGCACATTCAACTATGCAAAGAACAAAGTGATTCATGAGTGATTCATTCAATATTTCATTCATTCATGTTATTTTAGTGTTCCCTTTATTTTTTTTGGAGCAAATACAAAGTAAATACAGAAGGTCCTCACTGAACAACAGGGTTACGTTCCAAGGGGTCGTCGTTTAGCGAAACAGCTTCCTGACGACGGACCGGCACGTTGTGCGCTCAATGCAATGTTTATCCTTTGCAGGACGTACGTATCGTAATGCATGTGCATGGATATACAGGACTGTCTCAGAAAATTAGAATATTGTGATAAAGTTCTTTATCTTGTGTATTGAAATTAAAGAAACAAAAATGACTTTTTCACGATATTCTAATATTTGAGATAGGATTTTTGAGTTTTCCTAGGATGTAAGCCATAATCAGCAATATTAAAATTATGAAAGGCTTGCGATATTTCAGTTGATTTGTAATAAATCCAGAATGTATGACATTTTTGTTTTTAAATTGCATTACAGAAGATAAAGAACTTTATTGCAATATTCAAATTTTCTGAGACAGTCCTGTAGAGCACTTGTACTATTTTACCTTTTCTTTTTCTCTAATGATTATAATTGCATGAATACAGGCCAATATAACCCGTACTCACGCACAACTCAGCTGCCGCTGCATTACGCGGGTATTTTAAGTCATAAAGGCCGTGGAAACTCTGCGTGGTGGTAAAGCGAGTACGTCATGAAGTAAGGAACCTCCTGTGTGTAAAAAGCCGTGCATCTGTTTAGTCCTGCACACGTCGCTTGTCCAGTGACTGTTTCTGCCGTTCACACTCAGATAAATATCTTTCCAAATTTCAAGCGTCGTCGTCTGAGGTGCTCCTGGGGGTCGGTCTGACGACAAACAAGTTAGAGTCGGCTTTACCGTCAGTGTCTCCACGTGCACCGGACGTGCAGGGGAATGAAGAAGACGTTTCTCACGTTTCTCTACGGCTTTCGATGGAGAGTTGGTGTGTTTTAGCACAGAGCGCGCTAATCAAACCAAGAGGATTAGCTGACGTCCACATCTGTGCGGGCTTTGACACGCAGGCCTCGTCGAATATAAACACATTATTATCATTTCGTTTGATTGTACTATATTATTACATTTGTTGTTTTAATATTCAGCAGCCACGGAGTGTCTGCAGACACATTTTACATTGTTTTCTAAAGTCAACCCCACTGCTAAACAGGTAAATGTGATTCCGTGCTGCTGTTTGCAGTCGCTCCCACTATGTCGCAGTTAAAGGTTAATAACTGCTTTTTCACGTCTTGATTTGCAGTGCCTTTGCAACAAGGTGAGTAAAATGAATAGTAGAAAAGAAAAATTAACAGGGTTTAGAAGCAGCCAAATAATAGAGGGGTCTCACCTCGGTTCAGATGCGCACGAGGAACAAGCTGTTCTGTTCAGAACGCTACTTGTGTAACCATTTCCAATTCCTCTTATAACACACTCCGACCGGATCATTTCTGGTCTCTGACTGCGGCTCCGACCCCGAACACCTTCTAGGAACACGGCCGAGCACGGAAAGTAATTTGGTCTTCCTCCCCGACAGGAAACAACACGTCTATTTTCACATGCGAGGGTCTATTTTTAGTGGAACCATTTGATTATGTTTCTTCTAAGCCGTCTGTGCTGGCGCTGACGGGCTTAGGCGGCGCTCTCGCCACATTACCTGTAAATCCACCGGCTGCTTTTCCGTAGAAGAGCCTCTAAAATGAACCTGACGCCCCGCCTGGAGGCGCTGCGACCCAAGGGCCGGGGAAAAAGGCTGCCGAGGACAGCGTGTTCCCTCCAGCCTCTGCACCACCACCACCCCGAAAGCCGGAGACGCTCAGCCACCAAGCAGCAGCAGATGGAGGCACCTCAGCATCACCTGAAGACATCTTACCATCAGCTGGGGGGGGCCTTAGCATCATCTGGAGATGCTTCAGCAACAGCTGGAGGTGCATCAGCATCACCTGAAGATGCAACAGCATCACCTGAAGATGCTTCAGCATCAGCTGGAGGCGGCGGCGCTGATGCTCTGCGCAGGCCCGGGTGTGTCGTCATAGATGACGTCACCGCCGCCCGTCCAATCAGCGCCGCGCTACGAGAATCCCGAGGCCACATTTTCCAGCCGCCGCCGTCAATGGAGGCTGGAACAACTGCCCGTATGCTAGGCGGCTAAACAATGGCCGCCGGCTAACGCTAGTTGAGGTGGACCGTCACAAAGATCGGCGCCTCTCCTACGCCCCGCCTCCCCCCAAATCCAGCAAACTGTTCGATAAAAATAAACTCAGATCCCAAGACGCTGATTAATCTCGTGATTGTCCTTTTTCAGGAATTTTCCGCGCATTTCTAGCGCTGATGGAACGCGACCGTTAGCTAGGTGTGCTACGGCCGTGACAAGAGGGTGGATCGGCATTCCGGGGTGATGCGCCCCAGATGTGGCCCCTCCGGAAAACGCACCGAATCCCGGTTTGGTGTTCTAAAAACACCCGGGATACGGACGGTGAGCGAGGCGCAAGATCGAGGAAGATGACGGCGTGTGTGGAAATGTTCCGCCGCACTGCCCGGGCACCGCCGGTCCCGCTGCACGGCGGCGGACGTTTGCACAAGCAGCCCCGCGGGGAGGGAGGCGGGTTAACAAACATTTCCCACGCAAAAACCTCACACAAAAAAAAAACACAATCCGCGTGTTTTCTGACAAAACGGAACCGCTCGCTCGACAGCGCGGTGCGTCTTTGTGCATCCGCTCCCTCCGCCGTCCCGCCGGCGCCCGGGCGTCCGCGCCGGGTTAAGCTAGCGCTACGGAGTTAGCCTAGCTGCTAAGCTAACGGCTAGCCGCGGTGGACCGCCGCCAGCTGACGCAAGTGCAGATATTTCCACCCAGGATTTTCGGCTGCTTCCACTTCCAAAAAAACCCAGCCGAGCCGAATGGATGCTGCGCGGAGCCGAGCGCCAACCCCGGACACATCGCGCACGGTGCACACACGCTTTTTTTTTTCCCAGGCTCTCTTACCTCCTAAAATCTATGCGATTTTTCCAAAGCACGGAGAGGAGGGGGGATCAATCACAACACATGAATGTGGTAGTTTAGGCGCGCCCTGATCCTGCAGGACGGGGCTCCACGATCCCCTGGCTCCTCCACAAAAAAAAAAAAAAAAAAAAAAAAAAAAAAAGCAAAAAGGGGGGAAAAAAAAAAGCTGAGCGTTCACGCCTGCTCCTCTTCCTCTCTGCAGATACTCGTTTGCACGTCCAGGATGCTGCTGACTGCAGACCGAAGCATCCCAGGCGCTGCTCACCTGCGGGAGACCAGCTGCACAATTCTCATCGTTTCTCGCATTCGGAGAGACGTCGTGGATGGGCTACTGCACATGCGCAGACGCGAGAGTGAATGGAGAGGGGGGGTGTGTGTGCGGGCGGTGCGGGAGGTGCGGGGCTGCAGGAACTCCGCACGCTTTGGGACACACTGGGATCCGTTCGTTTTGTGCACAAACGGCCCTCACGTCACCACCATGCTCTGCAAGGATCAATAAACTGATAATAAACATAGATGAGATTTTTATATTTCCACGTCATCAAATTCATCTCCCAAACATCTGGCCGCTCGGTGGAAGGCTCACACTAACAGGAGAATACTTCAGAATTATTGCACATCTGGATTTACCTGTTAAAATTGACTGAGAAACGATCATCTTCAAAATGATAATCTACAGACGTATCATAACCAGAGCAGGTGACACCATAATTCCATGTTAAGAAATGTTCACATTGTTTATGTGCAACTTGTGAATACAAGCGCTGCCTGTTTATATATTGTTTACAGTATTTTTTACTCTTTGTTCTTCTATTTTTTGATCGCTATTCTTGCACAGCCCACGTTCTGCTGTGTGTGCTTGATATTTCCCCCATGTAAGAATAAGAATAAGAACACCTTTATTTATCCCGGAGGAAATTGTTGTGCCGGGGTTTAAGTAAAACATAACAATAATAAATAAGAGTAGGAAATTGTATAAACACTATAAAAAAGGGGGAGAATAAGAAATACAAATAAAACTATAAAGTGCCTAAGTAACAAGTCAAGGCTATAAAGTGTCTTAAGGTCAAAGACTTTGAGATTCCCTGCGGCTGAAGGGAGAGGAATTAAAAAGTGGGCCTATTAAAGGAATATTCTTCTATTCTATTCATTCATTCATTCATTCATTCATTCATTCATCATCCAGTGCATCCATCCTGCACCAGGGGTCACGAGGAGCCTATCCAGGCTGTGATTGGCTGGCGGGGTTTGCCTGGACCAATCACATGGCTTCATATAGACCTACGACCATTCAGGCCGTCATTCACACTCCTGGACCACGGAGGGTCTCACTGAACCTCCTGCATGAGTTTGGACGGTGGGAAAAAGCCCTCGCAGACACGGGGAGAACGTGGAGCTTCTCGCTTTCCCTGTGGGAACCCAGAGCAGGAGGTTCTAACCATCGCTCCGCAAATAATCCTCTCCAAACCTGCTTTTTTTCTTGCAGATCAATGAGAATCTTTGCAGAGCGTTTCTGGTACAGATGAAAAAGCCGCTGCTGTGCGACTCCGTGTCCCACCAGTAGATCATAGATCTCTCCACCAAACATCACGCACATCTTTTCAAGCCACCACACACACGGCGGCTGCCAGAGCTGGGAAGAAGTTTAAATTTCCAACTGTCTGAGGGGGTTTCTGGCCTCCAGAACGTCTCCTGACACAGTGATCGCATTGCTACTTTCAGCTCTTCTTTTAAACTGTAAGGTTTTTTTGTCGTAATCTGAAGGAGCCGTTAACGGTCAGTCGGTATTTCTGCAGCGAGATGTTAGTCATGTGACGCGGCGGCGGGCGATGTGGAGCGTTCAGAGATCCCATTCATCTGGGGTTCAGCCAGAACGTACCTCTCTTTGGAGACGGCTGGTGCTCCTGGGGTCTCTCCTTGGGTTTCTTCGGCACGTCGAAGGCGTTCTTCATCTGGGACACCTTCACGCCGGCGCCCTGCTCGGCCGCCTCGGCTCGGGCCGCCTCGGCTCGGGTCCAGCTCCGGTGTCTCTGCAGCCGGTTGGTTTCTCGGACGATGACGGAGACGGGCTTGTAGGAGCCGACCTCGCCGCAGGCTCCGGCGTCTCCGCGAGGTTCCGCCGCCTCCTCACGTGGGCGGACTCCCTCCCGGTCCGCCTCCTGTCGGGGTCTTCGGACCCCTTCGTCCGAGGTGACCTCGCGGACGTCCAGTCTCTCTGTGGAGGCGAAAGGATTCGGGGGCTTCTTGGCGACGGGGGGCGGCGGGTTTCTGGACAGGGACCTTCTCTCCGGGGGGATCCTCCGCCGCTGCATGTCCAAGTGTCCGCACTCGTCCTCCGGGATCAGTCTCGCCACGCGGTCGCAGTAGCCGAAGTCGATCATATCTCCGTACCTGCGGTCCATGTGCTCCGGGGAGATGTTCTCCCAGGGGCTGAGGTCCACGGACAGGCGCCGGGCGTCTCCCGCGGCCCCGCCGACCCACAGGGAGCTCATGTCCTGATTCCCCGCCGAGTTGCACGGGAAGCTCCTGTTAAAATCAAACGTGTGCCTCCTCCTGACCTTCTCCTCAGACCGGAGATGGTCTTTGCCCCTCCTCTGGACCTCCATCAGCTGGGCGGTCTTCAGCTTGATGAACGGGTTCTTGGGTTTTTTGGCCACGGGCGGAGGAGGCCCCCTGGCTCTCGGCCTGTCTCGCGGCACCGAGTCCTCGGCGGGCGGCGCGTCCGGTCCTGCTTCTGATCCGGGCGGGTCCGAGCCGCGGCCGGTGGCCTCCAGGGTCTCCCTGGGTGGCATCGGATGATTTGGAGGTGGAGGGGTGGTGGTGGCAGAGGAGGAGACCGGGTCTCCCTCCCTCTGTACGCTTGGAAACTGTCGGCGGTCCTGCAGGAGAAGACCAGAACACGGATCATCCGGTTCTGTGGAATCAGACCTTTGGGCTTCGAGATGCGGCGAGCCTTCTCCTCTGCAGGTCGGAGCCTCCTCCCTCCCGGACACCGTCCCCGCCGACATCTTCCGATGATCTTCAGATCCGCTCGGCGAATGGTCCTGCTTCTCCACGCGGGGCTTCCTGTGGGTCCACCTCGCCTTCCTCTCGCCCTCCTCCATCTCCTGACTCCTGCGGCCGTTCACGGTCTTCTCCGCGGCTCCGGCTCCCCCAGGTGGACACCCGCCTCCCGTCACCTCATCCACCGAGGTGCCGCTGAAAGGCGGCGGCGTGGAGCGGCGACCTTCTGCCTCTGCGGACACCGAGCCGCCGTCCGCTCTCCCTCTGGCGTTCTTCTCCGCGGCGCCGTCCACGTGTCCGTCCGTGAAGCCGTCCTCCGGCCTCCTGCCGTCGCAGGCGAAGTGCCTTCCCCTGTCGGAGGAGATCCAGGTCCCGTCCTGCTCCAGCACCACGAAGTCGTCCTCCTCGCTGAGTCGCCGGCAGGATCCCGCGGGGCCTCCGGCGCCGCCGTATCTCCCCGACCCGCCGTGACCTTCTGACTCCCCGCCGCCGGCCCGCTCCTCCATGACCTCAGCCTTGTTCTGGGCCGGCCTCCTGCCGATCAGCAGCTCCAGGGTGCGTCTGACCTCTCCGGGTCTCGGGACGGCTTTTGACTCCCGAGCGTCTCCGCGGGAGGCTCCGCCCCCGCCACGTCCCATTGGCCGCCCGGTTCGGGGGTCGGAGCGGGACGCCGCCTGTTCGCCGGGGATCCCGTTAATCCCGCCGGGATTCTTCCCTCCGCGGCTCGCCCACTCATCCGCCGCCTCCCGGTCCTTCTCTGACAGCTTCTCCAGCTTCTGGCCCATGGCTGCCCGTCCTGCTCGCCATCGGGGGGCGAAGGAGGGGAGAAATAACACACATCAGGAGAGGCCGGAGGGTTTAATAGCGAGTCACAATGGCTCCGCGAGGTCGGCGCTGATTTCAGATCCCGGCGAGATGAAATCACGCCACCGGCATTCCCGTCTATCTTTAACCACCTTGAATTCCCCTCTATTTTTGTATTTTCCCCCCCGCCGCTCGCCCTCGCCCTCCCAAGGCCTCCATCCATCCATCGCTCCCCGTTCTGCAAGGGAGGAATGCGGCGGCTATAATTAACGCCGAGGCGGCTGCTGCCAGTGAGTCAGGAGGCCGTAAAGGAAACAAGATATGTGAGATAAGAGGTCGGCCGGCCCCGGCAAGGTCACAGGAAGCTTCGACGGACGTTTATCTTCGGCTTTTCCAGGGAATCGGTGAGCTTTTTTTTTTTTTTTTTTTTTTTGCAACACTCACCGTCGGACCCCCGCCCTCCTCCTCCTCGGAGCTCAGCCCAGGAGGAGACATCATGCAACTTCAATTACCGCGCTGGAGACGAGGCACATGTATATGTGTGTGTGTGTGTGTGTGTGTGTGTGTGTGTGTGTGTGTGTCCGCCCTAAAAATCTATCTGTGTTTACGGCTGTTTTGGTGACAGCAAGGGTCAGCGGGAAAGGTCACCCGGAGTCCAAGCGCCCGGACATCTGAAGCGAACAGAGATGAACCTCAGACATGATGGATAGTGTGTGTGTGTGTGTGTGTGGGGGGGGGGGTGGGTGGGGGTGGAGTGGAGTGGAGTGGGCATCACAAAGGGAAAAAAGCTCAACGGGCATTACGGCAGCACGTCAGGATGTATTTTTAGGTGTCAGACAAACGGGGGAGGCCAGACCCGGACCCAGAACCTGGAACTCGTCACGCCGCCGTTTCAGCTATTTCAAACCCCAGGGGTGTTGAGTGACGCCTCGCTGCTTTCCAGCATGTCTATTTACCCTCACACACACACACACACACACACATACACACACTGCTCTGCCTCACATGACTGGAATTAACGGAAAACGTTTCTCATCCACCGATTTGGGGTTTTCGGAGTCGACGGTGTGACTTCTGTCATTCGTTCCACTTGTTTTGAGCGAAAAATGACATTTTAGGATTCATAACAGCACCTGTGCGAGGCGGCCGGGACGCAGGCTTACTTTACCTCTTTCCGCTAATTCTTTGCAATAATTGCAGTTATATAAGAGACCCGTGACTCGGAGTACAGCGTCTATTAGCCGGGAAGCAGTATGGGCTGTTCTCCTCAATAATAGAAAGACAGAAACCCCTGCAGAACACAAAGCCAACTGTCACTTTGCAAGATATGGTGACCAGAGAATTCCTGCATCTTCACAAACACCACGGGAACAGAGGGACGCTTGTTCTTGGTCTAAATTAAAAAAAAAAACCTCACAGAGATCTGTCTGGAGAGCGTGAGCCGCCCAAAGCCCCTCAAAGCTCCTGTCAGATGGAAGCCAGCATGCAGGTCGGCGGGCGGATGGGAGGGTTCAGGTACTCACTTGGGACGAAGCCGTTCTCCTCGCCGTCCTGCAGGACTCTGCTGGCCGAGCTCCTCCGCCGACTCTCTTCCCCCACCGCCGCAGAACCACCTAATTAGATAAATTAAATAAAAGATGCCCGTCCGCATTCATGTGGAGGCCGAGCCGGGACGCCTCGCCTTCCTTTTTTTAAATAAACTTTTCCTGATGTTATTATTGCGTTATTATCAGCTGTTCCGACCGCCATCTTTTTATTCTATTTATTTATTTGGGGGGAGAATTTTTAGATCAGAAGCAGAAAGACAGGATGCAACTTGAAAGGAAGGGAGTCTGCGGGAGGAATGGTTTATTCTCATGGACATCGTTATCACAAAATGTAAAAAAAAAAAAATAATAATAAAAATGAAAAATATTTTAAATGAAATTAAAAAGTGCATTTCACGTGAACATTTACAGTACACAAAGAGAAAAGGACGGGACAAAACTCCCGTCCCGTCCCGAACCCTCAGACGCCCCTGAACTTACAGCCCCTCCTCACAAAATCCCTTAAATCCTCAGATTGTCAGCGTGACGCCTTTCACCGCCACCCGGACGCCGCGGCCTCTGGCGTGGGAAGCGCTGCTCCTCCTCGTCCGCCACCTCCACGAGCCAACGCAGAAAAAAAAAAAAAAAAAAAAGTATATATACATATATATATATATGTATATATATATGTACACTACGACCAGATTGGATTTGTTCCGCCTCACGTTGTTGAATATAAATGGCGTTTCTAATTCCAGCGGTAAAATGTGCTTCTTCGGCCTGCGGTGGAACCACCAGCGCAAATACAATACTGATGAAGGATATTGATAAGTATGGAAGTCCACCGAGTATGCACGCATCATGGGGAGATTTGGAGTTATGGAAGAGAGGCCAGACCACACACTCACACACACACACACACACACACACACGCACTAACGGAAACCCGCGAGACCTGCAATGCTTTATGGGATGGCTAAGGCCGCGGTTAAGGCACTTAAATAGAAAAAAGTCAAAATATGAAGCGAACTGAGGAACGAGGGAACGCCGGGGTCTCAGATGAACGGAAAGCACCACGCCGTCGGCGCACGGGCGAACGACCGCACGCTCACACACTCACATCACACACACGTGCATTTTTTTGATAAACTAAACTTCTCACACTTCCCGCCTCTCGCTTTGAAATTCTATCCTGTTAGCGTAGCATGAAGGCTGCTAGCCTGGAGGCCCGACTGCACAAAACAAATTCACCCCAACGAAGAAGAATAGTATCATATATATTTATATATTCATATATATATATATATATATCTTTTCTGCAAGCCTGATTTCAAACTTCTTCTGCTGGCCGGACTTTAGCTTCGTCGCTCTCTCGTCCACGACCGCAGCTTCACACTGGGACGCGTGTTTCTTTTGAACACCACCCTCACATCTATCGCATCTCTAAGGAGTTTGACGCTTTGCAGAATTATTTCAGCCGCGGAGACAAAGTTTTCGTCAATACTTTGCGAATCACATGGCGCCGAACGTCTACCTGCAGACGTGTGGCGGTGGCCGAGGGGTTCCACAACGACGGGGAAATGTTACGGTTATTATTTTTTGTTAGCGGAGCGAACCTGCGGCTCCCGGTTTGATGAGGCGAAGGGGGCGGAGAATGCACTTTTCCGGTAAAAGAAAGCAAAAATACACCAAAAAATAGACATTAATCCCGCGGTTGGAGACGACCGCGGTGCTCTCGTGACGCTTTCTGTGCTTTTCCATGCATACGAACTCCTTCCAGCCAGGCGAACCTTTGAACAAAAAAGGATTTTTAAAAAGGAAAGAAAAAAAAACACGCGCCAAGTTGTGCCCACTTGCATAAAAATGCAAAATAAAGGTTTTAAAAAAAGTTTCTTCTGAACGCAGCCGTTCACCTTGGAAGTATTCACAAATCTCACGCGGACGGCGAATCAACAGCAAGATGGTTGTCGGATTAAATATAACGTCCTATTAGATTCAACTGCAAGCCAAAGAACTC
This sequence comes from Fistularia commersonii, assembly GCF_037954325.1. Taxonomy (NCBI): domain Eukaryota; kingdom Metazoa; phylum Chordata; class Actinopteri; order Syngnathiformes; family Fistulariidae; genus Fistularia; species Fistularia commersonii. The sequence goes on from NC_141292.1 coordinate 692,140, forward strand.
TCTCTGTTTAAGTTTTTGCTTCTGGAGGAAACGCTTGATCTCTGGAGCGTCGGCGAGAAGCAGATGAGGAAAAGGTGTGAAAGCTCTTTCCGCCCGGGATGGGCTGACGCGGCGGACCAATGGCATGGCGGGATATGGCTTTGGTTACATCAGAAATCATCTGACAGACGGCGGAGAGTCGAGTGGACTTGAAGCTTGTGACTCGGCTAACATCCCAAATTGAGTAACTGTCGGACGCGGCGAAAGAAAAAGTCCGTCTTTGTGTTTTTGTCCGTCGTTCTTACAAAGCCTTCCTTTCAGGCTCGACGCCCCGCTCGCACCGGCGGTTGTGCGGAGGCCGTCTGGAGGTGTGAGCGTCCGCGGCGGCGGCGAGGAGCGGCGAGGAGCGGCGGGGCGCTGCCGAGTCGTGAAGGACGTGATTACATTAACTTTACGGCGAAGACAACAAGCCGGCCTTTGAGCGGGAGAGTCGGCCTCGGACGCTTGCGGTCGGAGGCTCCGGGATATATATATCCCATATCTCATATTTGTCCGTCACATGACCTACGGTTTCCTCGCCGCCGCCGCCGGGAGCCTTTGAGCAAAGCGAGGAGCCGCGGCGGGCGCTAAAAAGACAGGAGACGCCAAACGCAAAGGCAGAAATCCAACCGGCTCCTTTCCCAAACACAGCTTACGAGCTCCGGTAGAAAAAACATACAGTTTGCAGCCCCGGTCCCGGTCCCGGTCCCGGCCCCGGTCCCGGTCCCGGTCCCGGTCCCGGCCCTCCGAGGTTTGAAAAGATGCACATGGCAGCCGGAGGTTTGGAATCCTGTCCGCGGAGAGAAGACACCCTTTCCTCCAAGAGGCGTCTCTCAAGATCTCTCGGCGTTCGTCCGTCTGGAAGCAGCCGGGTTTGGGACAAAACGTGGGCGGCGGCGCCGGGACAGAGCGGAGATCGGTGTGTTACGACGCGGCGCGGCGGCGGCGGCGGCCGTCTTCTAAAAGCCCCGCGGTTGTGACGGCGACTGATGCAGCGGTGCTCCTCCCCCCGCGGTCCTCTGCGCTAAGGCAGCGGCTCCATGGGGAGCGGGCCCTCCATGGCCAGGCCGGGCAGCATCTCCAGACCGAAGTCCACCCCGAGGCCCGGCATTTGCATCGGGGGGTTCTGCTGGAGCTCGCCGGCGCCGCGCGACCCCATCCTGGGAACGGATTGCAGTTTCAACCCCTCTGTCGCCGCGGCGATGGCGCCGCCCTCGCTCGATGCCCGGTCCTCCCCCTCCTCCTCCTCCTCCGCCGGCGGTTCGTCCATGTCCTCGGCCTCGGCCGAGGCGCGGTCGTGCGCGGCGTCCTCGCAACTCATGGGGGAGAGCGCTTTCTGGCGGCCGGCTAGCGGGCCGCCCGGCGTGCAGGTGGCGCAGCGGTAGAGGTAACTGGAGGACATGACGCCCGGGCCCGACAGGGGCTGCAGGACCGGGGCGGAGCTAAAGATGGTCCCGGGCGGGTCTATACAGATGGAGGGGACGGAGCAGTGGCGGGAGGGGTTCGGGCGGTGGGAACGCCCCCCCGCCGGCCGGTCGCAGCGCCGCCCCTGCGGCAGGCGGAGGCAGTCTTTGCAGGACTGGTAGGAGGGCTTCACCTTCAGGGGGTTTCCTGTGCTCGCACTGTCCTGGATGGAGAGTCAGAGGAGAAGGCGGCAGATGGTCAGTGACGCCGGCGAGTCAGACCAGTTTATTTTGAACCCTCTCGGACGCCTCCCGCCCCCCCGCCGTATGGTTGAAATGGTTCGGTCCGATCAGTTTACAGGGAAACCTTACTAGAAAACCATTCCGGAGGCTTTCTGCACGCCGAGGCGCCGGCTTTGAAACGGACCGTCCAAGATTCCACCAAGGAGCTCCACTGAACGCCACGGGAGGTCTTTCCTACCTGAAGCTATCAGACTCTTTAATTCCTCTTCCTTCAGCCGAAGGGAATCTTCAAATCTTTGTACTTTTTGAGACCTTAAAACGCTTGATAGCCTTGACTTTGAAACTTTATATTTTATTGTATTTCTTATTCTCCCTCCTTCCTACTATTATCTATTATTGTTATGTTTTACTTGAAACTCTGGCACAACAATTTCCTTCGGGATAAATAAAGTTGTTCTTATCTTATCAGATATTTGAGGTTAGCTAAGGGTCGGCTTGAAGGTTTGCCAATCAGACGCTCTTTTGGCCTTCGTTGCTCAGCGACCGAATGGCGGCAGACGACTTCTACCGAGTCCTACGAAGCCTCCCGGTCCTGCCGCCCGCCCGGATCGGTGGTCTCTGCACCCCCGCCAGCCTGCAGGCTTCCATTCGGCATTACTAGCTAACTCCTGGCTAACCGACGGTCATGTTAGCTTAGCATACTGGAGCCGTCGACGTGACAGAGGTGATCTCGTCTCGGATTTCGGTTAAAAACGTACTTTTTTCGTCAAAGCTTCCAGTTGGCCCGAGGCTAGCTCCCAGTTGTCCTAGCAACCGTGCATGACAGTGACCTCATGCCATCGCCAGAGTCCCTGGGCTCTCATTGGTCACATCCCCAGGGGGCGTGGCTTCAGCTACTGCACACCGCAATTGTCATTTCTTTCAGCGCCACTTAGCAGTAATAGTCTACCAGTGGTTCGACCAGCTTCGCGTGGAAAGTGTCACCAGAAGCACAAGTGGCCCACGTCGAACTATTTTTAAAATACGTCATCAAACGTAAAAAGCAAACTTCGGCACGCTTAGAAAGGCCTATTTTCCCACCAACTCACGTCGAAGGCGGCGGGGCAGCTGCGCTTGGCCGCCAGCCGGTTGCTGTTGTTGGTGTTGAGGTTGGCGAGGCCGAGCCGGCTCTCCTCCCTCCTCTCCAGCTCCTCCCCGGACTTTTTGCCCTCGGCGTCGCCGGGGTTCTGAGCCAAGGCCGCCATCTCCGCCTCCTCCTTCTTGGCCTCCTCCTCGTCCTCTTCCTCCAGCGTGCTGAACTCCAGCCTCAGCCTCATGTCCTCCAGGGGGTCGAGGCGCCCGCAGGTCTGAGCGGCCGTCCCTTCGCCCGGTAAGACCAGGTGGGCCACGGGGAAGCCTTCGTCCTCCAGCAGCGCGTCTCTCTCCACGTCCTCGATCTCGATGAAGACCCTCTCCATGCCCAGCAGAGGCGGCCCTCGCACCGGCGTGGACGGCTCGCTGTCGAGCGCCGAGTCCGACAGACGCCTGAAGTAGTAGTTGTAGTTGAGAGAGTCGAGGGGCTCCATCTCCAGCCCCAGGCCTCTGCAGGGCGAGGCCCCGCAGCCTCCCCAGGCTTCCTCCCCTCTCAGCGCCGCCGTCTCCTCGCTGCCGCCGGGGCGCCGTCCGGAAGCCTGCGGATCGTCCGACCCGTCCTCGTCCGTCTCTGGTCTCCACAGCTTGTTGTGCCGCTGTTTGCTGTAAAGCAGACGGTGCGGACGCCTTTACCGAAGAACGCCGCGTCCCCGCCAGCGCGACGGACCGCGGCTTACCTGGCGTCCAGGATTCCCTCGTACTCCGCCAGCTGCTTCATGAAGCCGGCGTTCGGCTGAGCGATGCTGCGTTTCTGCTTGACGAAGTTGTACGCCTTCTCCAGGGGCCAGCCGTACTCCTTCATGGCGTAGGCGATGACGGTGGAGGCCGAGCGGCTCACGCCCATCTTGCAGTGCACCAGGCACTTGGAGCCGTTCTTCCTGCCGGGGGAAAGGAAGGAAACGCCGACAGGGATGAATTTGGTCGCCGACGCGGGAATCGGTAATGCACCTGTTTTTACCGCCGCCATTTTCAGCGCTCTACCTTTTCCTCTCCCACATGTTAATGCGGTTTCTCAGACGGTTGCATAGCGACCGGACAGACCGCACCGTTCCCGTCTTCTCTTTTGTCGGCGGACGGAATTTTACTTGTTTTTTGGGGGGAGCAGCTCTCGCCGGGCGCCGCTGCCCAGGATCCACTTCAGGGAGTCAAATTCAACCAGAACGGCTTGTTTTTTTTATCAATTTAAAAACAACACAACATCATCGTGGAGATCTTTGGTGACGTTCAGCCAAACATCAGCCTCGGCTCGGTTCCAAGACTCCAGCCAACCCCGACGGCAGGAGAAGCACCTTAGAAGATGGATGAAGCCGGTCAACCCGTGTGACTCGATGCTCTCCGCGGATTTGTTTCGTTTGAAAAAGAGACAGTTGGGTGAAAACAGGGCCGGATCATCTTGCGCCGGTTCCGGATCTGGACCAAGTGTCGATCCGGCGGCGTCGTGTGTGACGAGGCGGATCCGGAGGAACACCTGACAACATCTCACCGCTCCCCGTGGTCACGACGGGAGCTTTGTACGGGTCGCAACTTCACCTGGACGTGCAAAATCTAAAACACATTTTCTCCTCAGCTCCTCCTCTCCGGACCCTCACTTTGCCTTGACGATGAAGTTGTAGGTGTCGTTCCAGTGGGCCAGCAGGTCGGTGGCGTCTTCATCGTACACGCGCACGTTGTGGTAGGAGAACATCCCCGGGAAGAAGTTGTCGATCTCCCTGGTCACGTTGAGGATGTAACCCACCCTGGAAATGGAAAACACGATTTAACGTTCATCCGTCATCTGCCGTCGGGGCCGCCGGAGCCGAGGGTCTCCGATGAAGCTCCTGCAGGTTTGAGGAACCCCACGCACACACCAGGAGAACGTGGAGACTCCACACAGAAAGGCCTCCAGTGGGAGTCCAACCGGGGACCTTCTGGCTGTGAGGAGGAGGCTTCAGAACTTGTTTCCCCGTGGACCGCAGGAGTTGGACTGATCGGAAGAAGATCTACTCACCCGCAGTCCCGCAGCTCCTCCAGGTTGGAGGCGTTCCACTCGGAGCCCTGGAGGAGCAGGACGTGTCAGAGGAGGTCCCAGGAGAACCCTACGAGATGCGAGACCGACGCGAGATCTCACCAGGTAGACGTGGTCGAAGATGAGCGTGGCCTTGTCCATCTGGCCCAGGATCAGGAGCATCTCGTTGTCGATGAACTCCTTGTACTCCTTCAGGTTGCAGCTCATGTGTCGCTCCAGCTCGGTGCGGATCTGAGGAACGAGGACGCAGAGCGGAGACGTCTTACCTCCTGGTCTCATCTCCGTTCCTCGGAGAAGCCCCTCAGAATCGGGGTCTCTACCACGAAGAGCATTCTTATGGGATCTGAAAAGAGGAGGACCCCGCTAACGCCTCTTCTGACTTTTTAGCGTCGCGCTGATCACCGCCGCTAAATCTTCTCCCTTCAAGGGTCTCCACAGCCAATCATCTCCCTCCGTCTGACCCTCTCCTCTCACACCAGCAAACCTCCGGTCGTCTTTCCCCTCCGTCCGTTAACCTTCTCTCTGGTCTTCCCCCTCAAACCTGCTTCCGGCCGGATCTTCTCCAAACCGTCTCGGCGTGGCTTCATCTCCGGAACATCTAACACGAGCCGCCGCCCTGACGGACTCCTTCCTGATCCACATCTCCGCCGCCTTCTATCCGGTCGGGCGCGGGCGTGCGACCTGCCTCTTTGGAGGTGATGTTCTCCAGGTCCTGGAAGGTCATGATGTTGCGCAGCTTAGCTTTGATGAGACACTCGGTCCTCTCCCGCTCCGTGGGCCTGCAGGCAACCGCACAGCGTCACCGCCTCGCCGAGCCATCCGGGAGCGGCCGGAGATACCGGCGGGTCGGCTCTCACCGGTCCACGAACATGGTGGGCGAATCGGGGCGCGTGGTCTCCAGGTCGGTCATGGCGTTCCACTCGTTGACGCGGCTCTGCTCCGAGGTGATGCAGCTCTCGTAGAAGGCCATCCAGGTGAGGGCGATGCCTCCCGGGAAGTAGTTGAAGCGGCGCGACACCTCGCACGCCTTGTGGAGGACCTGCAGGGCGGACCTGCGTGGAGCCGAGCGGAAGATCACCGTCACCTCGGCTATAGCGATAAGCGTCCAGCGGGGGGCGCCGTCGCACGCGGGTCGGAGGAGAACCGAGGAACCCGACGCTGAGAGAACATCCACCTCGCTCTTCTCGTGGATGGATCTGGATGTAACTGTAAGTCCTACTTTACATGGAAAACATCAGAATTCTAAATAGAAACGACGCGTTTTAATGCCGAAATAAAAGCAGAAAAGCTCCTGAACGCTCTCTGTGACTGCTTGGACGCTTCTGTGAGTCGACATGAAACACACACATAACCGGCGCCGGGGGTTAAATAAGGACGACAGGAAACACAAACACTCACCACATGGCCTGCACCGACACAGGCTTGAAGACGTGCGTCCGCCCCGCCGTGCTCACGCTGAAGCCCCTGCAGGACGAGGAGATGTAAACACAGAGCGACCGGCGGGTCACGGGACCGGCGGCTCGCCGACCCGTGGAACATTCCTCCGGCTCACACGGAACAATGTTCACAGCTCAGCAAGAAGAAGAAGAATGCATGCAGGACGGACGCCCTGCCAGCAGGGGGCGGGAAACACGAAGGGCCCGAAGAGAAGATCAGCGGGTTCTACGTTCCTACAATGACGGGGTGAAGGTCCACCTCCATCTACCTGGGAACGACACAATCTATAGATGACTTATGAATGACAGGGTGAATATTCCTGTCTTTATATGGCGTGTAAATGAAAGCGTGAATGGTTGTATGTCTCTATGATCTTTGAATGAGAGGGTGAATAGTTTTATATGTTTATATGGCGTGTGAATGCAGAGTGACTAGTTGTCTATTTATGACTTGTGAATGAGAGGGTGAATAGTAATATGTCTTTACACACCACAGAAATAAAGGAGTGAAGGGTTGTGTGTCTCTATGTGATGTTTGAATGAGAGGGTGAATAGTTGTATGTCTCTTTTTACACGTGAATGGCAGAGTAAATAGTTGTTCATCTATGTATATATCGGCGTGTGAATGAGAGGGTGAATAGTTTTAAATGTTTATATGGCGTGTGAATGCCGAGTGAATAGTTGTTCGTCTATTCATGACTTGTGAATGAGAGGGTGAATAGTTGTATGTCGTTATATGGCATGTGAATGCAGAGTGAATAGTTATTTGTCTCTACGTGATGTTATAAAGAGAGGTTGAATAGTTATATGTCTCTATTTACATGTGAATGAGAGAGTGAATAGTTGTTCATCTATTTATGACTTGTGAATGAGGGGGTGAATAGTAATATGTCTTTATACATGCAAATAAAAGTGTGAATGGTTGTATGTCTCTATGTGATGTTTGAATGAGAGGGTGAATAGTTATTACATTATTACATTACATTTGACAGGCGCTATAGTTATATAGTTATATAGAATAGTTATATGTCTCTATTTACATGTGATTGACAGAGTGAATAGTTGTTCATCTATGTATGGCATGTGAATGCAGAGTGAATGGTTGATTGTCTACATGATGTTTGAATGAGAGGGTGAATAGTTATATGTCTCTATTTACATGTGAATGAGAGGGTGAATAGTTCTACATCTCTATTAACATATGAATGACAGGATGACTAGTCATCATCCATATATTTATTGGCGAGTGCATGAGAGGGTGAATAGTTGTGTCTCTATTGACATGTGAATGCAGAGTGGATAGTTTTTCATCTATTTATGACTTGTGAATGAGAGGGTGAATATTAATATGTCTTTATACATGCAAATAAAGGAGTGAATGGTTGTGTGTCTATGTGATGTTTGAATGAGAGGGTGAATAGTCATATGTCTCTATTTACATGTGAATGAGAGGGTGACTGGTTCTACATCTCTATTAACATATGAATGACAGGATGACTAGTCATCATCTATGTATTTATTGGCGTGTGAATGAGAGGGTGAATAGTTTTATATGTTTATATGGAATAGTTTTAAATGTTTATATGGCGTGTGAATGAGAGGGTGACTAGTTGTGTCTCTATTTGAATGAGAGGCTGTGAGCACCCTGAGCGCAGGATGAGTGATGAATGAATGAATTAAAATGGGTCCAGTGCCAATATAGTAAATATATATATAAAACAAACCTAGCGTTGCGTTTGCCGCTAAGCTATCATCAAGCACACGTTCATATTTTCATGTTGTGATTTGAAACGGCCTCCATCAACAAACACCGTCCACCCGTTCCCTTCTCTCTGCGCATCTAAAGAGCTCTAAATGTGGAGAAACAGAAGCGGGAAAGCGACGAACCCGCCGACCCCGGCGTCGAGGACGGCGCCGGACTCACCCGTCTCCGTCCAGGTGGATGTTGGTGTCGCTCCAGAGCGGCAGAACCATCCCGATGGAGCAGCTCTTACTGAGGGGTCACAGCAGAGCGGCGTTTGAGCGGCGCCCGCCGTCGGACCGGCCGGCGGACGGAGCTGATCGGCCACCTACTTGTCCTTCTCGGTGAAGTCCATTCCCAGGACGATATTTTCCTCGGTGTCCTGGTGGCCGCCGGTGTAGATGACCACCATGTAGCGAACCCGGTCCGACCAGCCGCTCTCCAGTCGCACGGCCTGGGAAGAGCGGCGTCAAACATGGAGGCTCCGCAGTTTCACCCAGGTTGTGGTCATTGTGAAGGTCGGCGTTCTACTGACCAGCTTGATGCGATCTTCAGAGCGGAGGATCTTGAACATGACCTGCAGGTGTCGGGGTAAGTCGCCTGCAGGGGGAAACCACCACCGCAGCCGTCAGAAATCGGGAAGCTTCGCTCGTGTCCTTCAGCGTGAAACCTTCAGCGGGACCAGGCCTGAAGCTTCACGTCCAGCGATTAAGAAATCATCTTTAACGTTACGGAGGAGATGCTCCTCCAGGACAGACAAACAACAGCGCAACGGTCCTGGAACTCCTCCAGCTTCTTCAGCTTCACCCCTGTAGCCTCACCGCTCTCCTCTCCTTTCCAGGCCACACCTCCACCTCCACCTCCACCTCTCTAGATGTTCCTCCGCCTGCTCTCATTACCAACCACAAGGTCATCTGCAAACATGGAGATCCCTGTCCTGCTTCATCTGATCGCCTGTCCGTCAAAGGAGCAAACAGGAAGGAGCTCAGAGGTGAAGAATGATGGACTTCTACCTCCAACGGCCTCCCAGCTCTCACCGCCCTAACAAACATCTCCGCTTCTCCAGACCTCCTCATACAGCACCACAGTTCCTCTCTTGCCACCCCGTCAGATACCTTCTCCAGCTCCACAAACCCCTGGAGACCTTCTCGGCTCTTCTCAGTCATTGTTCCTACAGCAAACAACCTGACAAACCCTGGACTGAGCTGAAGTCCATACCTCCTGGTTTAAGAGGGTAGTCCGTCTCTGCTAGACCTTCTTCGTTCTGCAGGCTATTTCTGAGGGACCAAGAAGGTTGTACGCACCTGCATGTTTGTGGTGGGTCGGCGTCTTCGGCCCCTCTGTGCCGCCGCCCTGCTGGAGGAACAGGGCGGCTCCTTTGACCATGAAGAAGCTCTCGCTGAGGCTGAGGGACACAAAGAGAACCACAGATGGGTTTAGGACTCCACGGGCGAGGTGGAGGAGAAGCAGGCAGGTCTTCACACGTTCACATGTCCAAGACGTCCAACCATTCAACCTTTCATCTATACGTCTGGACCACGGAGAGTCTCCTGTGCGTTTGGACTGTGGGAGGAGGCTGGAGAACCCTGAGGAACCCCACGCAGACACGGGGAGAACATGGAGACTCCACACAGAAAGGCCTCCAAGTGTGGACCTCCTGGCTGTGAGGAGGAGGTCCCAGCCTCTGCTCCACGGTGCCGCCTGAACTGTGACAATCGCTTAAAAATTACATCGCAATTGTAGGAAACTGCAAAATCACTTGCTCACGAGGCGTCGAGATGTTCCTCCTCAGTCGGATCATTCTGAAGATGTCCTGCTTCAGCACGAAGGACTGGAGGGAACATCTCCACCCGTGGGCTTCTTCTATGTGGCGAAGAGGCCGCGGTTCCTCCTCCTCCTCCTCCTCACAAAGCTGACCTTCATCCCGCCGAGGCGTGAACTCACATGAGGAACATCTCCCTCTGGGCCAGAGCGGCTTCTTCCACCAGGCCACCCGGAAGGTTCTTCAGAGGCGCCGCCGTCAGAAACATCCCTCGGCACCTCCAGGGCCGGCGTCCGTCTTCCACCTCTCCTCCGATGGTCCGACCCTCTCCCCTCACGGCTCGGCTTCGGCATCTCCTCCTCCTCTTCCTCCTCCAACCTCAGCGTCCATGAGCTTCTTGTCGGCGCCCGTCTCCTCCTCGCAGCGTCACATTCAGGCCGGCTGGAGAAGGAGGAGGTCCGACTCGGCTGCGACGTGGACCTCAAGTCCACGCTGATCAGTGGGAGCCACAGGGGCGGCCAGGAACCAGGAGAAGGAGTCCAGACAAAGCATGACATGACTGTTTTCAGCCAGCCCACACACACACACACACACACACACACACACACACACACAGGCTGAGCACAAAGGCCGTGTGTGTGAGAGTTCTGCTGACACACATCACTGCTCTTGTGACGCGTGTTTTGATTGAGGAGATCCTTTGTGGTCCAGAATGAAGGCTTTTCTGTCTTCCTCCGGTGGAACCAGAGAAGGAGGCGCTTCGGACGGAGGGAGGAGACGTGGAAGCCTGGGAGATACGAGATGGAAGGAGGGCGGCACGGTGGGGCCTCCACCTCACGGCCAGAAGGTCCCTGCTTGGATTCCCACAGGGTGTGTGTTCTCCCTGTGTCTGCGTGGGGTTCCTCAGGGTTCCTCAGGGTTCCTCCCACATTCCAAACAATGCAGGAGCTTCACCGGAGGGTCGGCATTGTCAGTGATGAGAAGATGAATGGTTGCAGGCCTTCATTAGATATTTGATCGAGGATGAATTGTGGTTTGTTTCTGTGACGTGTGATTGAGAAGGTCCAGGTCTGAAGCTCTCCTTGGTCCAGCGACGGCAGGGATCGTCTGCAGCCCCCAAACCCCCCAATTCGTTGAGAACAATCAACAAATGAACGAATGTGGTTTGGCTGCGGTTGAGTTCGGGAAGAAGAACCTCACAGGGTTCTGAGGAACGGAGGTTTCATCCACCTCGTGATGCCTCCTGAACGTTCTCGCCCTGGTGAACGGAGTGCATCTGGGTTTCTGATATTATCAATAGATACCTAGTTTGATCATCGCCATGGAAACATGGAGTATTTTTCCAATGAAAGAAATCTTGACCCGTCCGTTGCTGTTTTCAGTAATTTTTCTGTCAAACATCTCCTCCCACTCCAATGAAGAAGAGCTGGAAGAGCCACGAAACATCGGACGTATCGTCGCCTTGGAAACCGACAGGAAATGAGTGACGACTTAAAACGGACCAGATCATTTAAGAAGATAAAAAGAAGTTGAACCAGAAAAGACCTTTAAGAAGTGAACCTTAAATTCACTGCATTGTGAAGTTGAAACAAGCACACACACACACACACACACACACACACACACACACACTCTTCTGATTCTCATCACCAGCTGTGGGGGTCACAGAGGTCAGAGGTCAGAGGTCACGTCTGGATTCTCCTCTGAGCTCATCTCAGATCTCAGGTTCCAGCAAGGAAAGAAAAGAGAAGAAGAAATAGAAGATTTCTCACCTCTGGTTGTTTTTACGATCATCGTCGCTTCCAAAGTCCTGAAAGACAAAGACGGGAAGCGTGAGGAGATGAAGGTACGTCCACCTGGGCTTCCAGGCCTCCCGAGTACCAACATTCCTGGAAGAATGACTCCAGATTTTCTGCTTGGTGTCCAGGGGTTGTTCTGTGTGTGAGTGTGAGTGTGTGTGTGTGTGTGTGTGTGTGTGTGTGTGTGGAACTGAAGCTAAACCCACCTTCAGCACCTACTTGCTTGCTGTCAGTCAGACGCAGCACTGATGGGACAGCAAGCCTGCAGATCCAAGCAGCTCCAAAGCAGACCGGCTGCAGAAGACTACCGAGTACTGACGAGTACTCCTGAATACTTACTGAATACGCTCAAGTCCTCACAGAATACTAGTGAATACTTCTGGAATACTCGTAGAAGACTGCTGAGTACTGGTTAAATACTCCTGGGTCCTGCAGTTTACTGGTGGACTTCAAACACAGAGGTCCTTCTTCTTGTCCTCCTCCTTCAGGGTCTCCTCAGCCAATCATCTGCCTCCTTCTAACCCTCGGCCAATCATCTGCCCGGATCTTCTCCGTCCACGTCCAAACCATCTCAGTGTGACTTTATCTCCAGACCATCCACCACGTGCCGGCCCTCTGAAGGACTCCTTCCTGGTCCTCTTCACTCCACAAAGAGGAACCTCCACATCTCCAGCGCTGCCTCCTGTCTTCTCCTCAAACCAAACATCAAGAACGCTCTTCACCTCCGTCTCCTCCGCCTTTCCTTTCCTTCTGCTTCATCAGCCCTGACAATCTAAACAGCGAGCTCCTCGTGAGCTTCTTCTACCTGGTCTCCAGCTGGACAGTGGATCTGCTCTGGTGGTTCTTCTGGACCATCCAACCAGAAAGGTCTCCCTCGCTCATTAAATGTGGACACAAAGCCGCGTTGTGTCATTTCTGCAACATTCCTGCCGCGTCCGATCTGAAGCACCAGCTGGTGCAGCACGGCGCCATCTGCTGGACACACACACACACACACACACACACACACACACACACACACACACACACACACACACACACACACACACACACACACACTACTGCCAAACTGAGCTTCCAGAGCTCAGAAACATGCTCCAGTAGGTTCAACCCTGATGTTCTCACACGTCCAACAACGGCTGGTTGTTGATCTTCATTGATTGATTGATTGATTGATTGTCTCCACAGCTTCTCCTGCGGCCAGGGTGGTGGAGGGACTGGAGGCCTGTTCCGGGCGTGGTTCCCCCTGGACCAATCACAGGGACACATTTGAGACATGTGACCATGGACCTTCAGGTGCAGGAGAGAAGAGGCCGGGGTTCAGGTGAGGATGAAGAGAAGGATGAAGGACGGGATGTCGCTTTGGAGTCAGACCTCCAAACTCCTGACCTTCGGACGATTTGAGTATTCCGGACCTCTTTGGCGCTCCGAGGGCTCCTGCTCTGAAGGTTTGAAGGTCTGAGGAAAGATCTGGCCTGAAGGTCGACACCGGCGTCTCCCTGGAGACGTGGCTCCTGCAGGAGCTCACTTCTTACCTTCACTCCTCCGCCAGGTTACCGCCTTGTGTCCACACTCAAGGTTTTGCATGTCAACTGTTCCTGGAGGAGTAAAGTAAGTGCCAGCTTCTACCCTGCGGTGGTTTCTACCTGAACTCCTGCAGACCATCCACAGCAGCAGGAGAACCTGCTCACCCTGGATCGATCTCAGGGGATCTAAACGTCTCCGTGAACCTCCAGCATGTGTTCGGGCTGCAAGAGGAACCCTGCGTGGATACGAGAGAACATGGAGACGCTGCGCAGGAAGGCCTCCAGAGGGAATCCAACCAGGGATCTTCTTGCTGTGAGGAGGCGGAGGAGGAGGAGGAGGAGGAGGAGAAGGAGGAGAAGGCCATCGCTGTGAGGCTGACACACAAATCCATATCCAACCCAAACGGATGAAGAAAAGATGGTCGTCGTGGTGTTTTCCACGCAGGCGTCTTCATTGTGAGGACCAGACAGGTCAACAGGGTCGACTCATCTGGGACGGCGGAGAAGCGTGGAGGTCTGCAGGCCTCCTGCACCTGAGGGGATCCACAGACCTCCTCAGGTGCGGTGAGTGACCTCCGTGGAGAAGCACTTTCTTCTGACAGCTGAGAGCTTCCGCCCAAAACCCCCTCCCCCTCCGCCGGGACTGTTTACAAACCCGCCGCCCGGAACACAAAAGCGCAAACGTGCCAAGTTCGCGCACACACACACACGCACACACACACACACACATACACACACACGTCCGGTTGACCCCTCGGAGCGGAAAACACACACACACACGCATGCATGCAGGCAGGCAGAGACACAAAGAGCCGCCCCGCTCCCCGCTCACCTCCCCCGCGCTGCTGTTGGCGGTGCTGGCCGAGGATGCTGCACTCGGGGTGGGCGAGCGCTGCAGCGTCACCAGGGCCATGGCGGGGCTGCAGAGGAGGAGGAGGAGGAGGAGGAGGAGGAGGAGGAGGAGGAGGAGGAGATGCGCCGCTGAGATTGCCTCTGTCACCGGGGAGAAAATGCCGAGTCAGACTCTCATCCGACGGCGGCGGCGGCGGCGGCGGGGAAGCCGAGCCCGGCCGCCGCTCCGCTCCGCTCCGTCCCGTCCTCCGCGGTTCCCGGTGCTCCTCCGCGCCGGGCCGGCGGCTCCACGGTCCGGACCGCCGGTGCGCAGGCAGACAAACAAAACCGTGCGCGGGGCTGCGAGCGGGGCGCGAATGACATGCGGCTCCGCCGGACGCCTCTGATTGGCTGGCCTAGTTTGCGTGAGCGCTGTCATTGGGCCAATGTTGTCAAGGTGACTGGCCAGACTAGGTGCTCGCGAATACAAACCGCGATGGAAGGGGCTTCTGCGCATGTTACGAAACAAAAGGCTGCGAGCCGCCTTGGACAAAGTCAGGAGGCTCCGGAGATTAAAATAAAGCATCTTTATCCACAGAATGTACACGCGGGGCTCCGGCGCTGGGCTCTGAACACATCGCCGTTTGGGGACGGGCATACAAGTCCGACCCCCTCCTCGGGGCTTAACCGCGGCTTATCCCGGGCCGGCCCCCGACCCCCAAAGCCCTCGGCCCCCCGCCGATCTCCGGCCTGCCGTCCGCGGCTCCTCAGCTCGGTCGCCCCGCCATCGGGGCGTCCCCCTGTTCCCGGGCCTCCCGGTCGGTCTCCTGCAGGCACCTGCCCGCCGTCTCCACGGGGAGGACCAGGGCGGCGACGCCGGCCAGCAGGCTGCAGCCGCAGTACACCGACAGGGTCAGATACACCGACGTCCTCAGCAGCACCTTTGGGCAAAACACAAGAGCTTTATGACGAGGGACCGGATCGAGGTGGAGGAAATGGAGCGAGGCACCTTCTGCCGGACCAAACATTCGTATATGACGTGAAGAGCGAGGCTGGGCTCGGCAGCTTCCGATTATCTGTTTATGTCCGACGAGCTACCTGTGACACGAAGGGAGTGATCAGCGATCCCAGCCTGGCCATCATGCTCGAGGTCCCCATTCCCAAAGCCCTGGTCTTGGTTGGAAACACCTTCGCGGAGAGGAGAGAGAAAAAGACTGATCCGACCGAGGCAAATGTGGACGTGGAGAAGGATGCTTGCAGTCTCACAGGTACCTCATCAGTACGCAGATACCCAAAGGTACCATACATGCCCAGAGATACCCATGGACACCTATAGATATCTCAGAATCAGAGAAACTTCATGGTTCCTCAAGGGGCAATTAGAAAGCACAACCTCATAAAATAAATATATAGAATAAAGGTAGATCAAAATAAGACCAACGTAAAGGGAAAAGTGGGACGGCGACTCCGACATCTAGAGAGGTACCTAGAGGTACCCTTAGATACCTACAGATACCAAGAGACGGCAATTCTCAAAGATTCTCCATCAACGTGGACTCGTCCACTCGGGTGAAGAATCTGGGATCATCCCTGCTGCTACGTTGTCTTTCCGGTCCCGTATTACCAACATAACCTGGTCCTCTTTTTATCTACAATATCAATAGGCATCACCAGCATCTCACCCCGTCCATAGCCTCGTCACCTCCGGGACAGATCACTGCAGTGCCATCCCTTGGCTCTCCCTAATAAAGCCCTCCACAAACTGCGGGTCCTTCAAAGTTCTCCAACCCCCAGTCCTTCACCAACTCCACTGGCTTCCCATGGGTTGCAGGATTACCTTCAAGATGTTGCTCCTCACCTGTACTATTAGCGCGTCCACACCTGTCCCCTCCAGACATGCTAACTCCCCATCTCTCCCATCTTAAGTCCCAAATCAAAACCCATCTCCCCACAGGTGTCTTCTCTCCATGATCTCCATTCCAGGGGCTGTCAATCTGCGACCTTTCTAACCCTTTGTAAGGAGACCAGGTCGATCATTATGATTACCTCCGGTGTGTAAACAAAAGCAACCTGATACCCTCCAGAGATGAAGGCTCTGGCGATGAAGATGAAGATGGTCAGAGTGACCCTGCAGATCAGAGAGAAGACGCACAAATGAAGGACTTTTCAGTCGGACGTCGGATTCCAAGCGTCCGGCGTCCGACCCACCTCCCGATGCAGGCGTACAGCGGCAGGATGCACAAAGAGAACATGAAGAAGCACAGCGCCATGCTTTTCTTCCTGCCCATGCGGTCGATGATCACAGCGAGCACCAGGAGGCCTGGAGGAGACACGAGGTACAAGAGGTCATGCAGGTTGGACCCTCTGTGAAGATAAAACACTGCAAGAACAACATTGGGAACAAGATAGTATCTGAAGCGCTGGTTAAAGGTGTGGTCACTGTTAGCTTAGCTTAACCGGCCCTGAAGTCACTCAACAAACTGATTCTAGAAATGTATTCAGTCACAAAGGCCCCCTGAGGGAATCCAACCAGGCACCTCCTCGCTTTGAGGAGGAGGCTCCAACCATTGCACCTCCAACATAGATGTTGAGACAATATTTTGGTTTCTTGCTGTTTGGTTTCTTAATGGCAAGATGAAGATCCACGGAGGAGCTCCACTGTCAGGAAACGGATCGCGATCGATTCTTCCTCACAAATATGAAGAACATCACCTGGGAATTCGGCCAGGGTGGTCCACAGAAGGTCCTTGTAGTCCGCTGCGGTTAGCGGTTTGCATTCCAGGCTGCAGCTGGGCTCCAGCTTGGCTCCTTGGGTCACTGCAAAGAGGAGGACGGAGGGAAGAAGTTCTCCATCTTCTCCACCTTTCCTTTCCTTTTGCCTGATGCCCTTTCATCATCCCTGACACTTTTCTCCATCCGTTCCAACCTGCTTGCTCATGTTTCTCCACCTCTTCTCCACCCTCACCATTGACCTGGACTGTTGACCCTCAGAACCTGAACTTCTTCACCTTCTTCATCCCCACTCCCTGTAGCCTCAGCGTTCCACTTGGGTTCCTCTCATTCACACAACCTTCATTCCTCTCCTCTCCAGGTCATACTTTCACCTCTCTAGATGTTCGTCCACCTGCTCCCACCATAGATCACAGTGTCATCTTCAAACACCAAATCTGATTTAGATTTTTCGAAATCAGACAACTGGCACGAGGTGTAGTGGCTTCCACTTACCCTCACATGACTCTCCGGCCTGGAAGAGCTCGGTGGTCAGAAGGATGATTCCGTAGTAGGTGAACGCGTATGCAAACCTTTCAGTAGAATTCAGAAGATACCTTGTGTGAGCTCATTCCAAAAACATCACACAAATCAAGCAGCAATTTCAGCTCCAAACTCAAGGTCTTAAATACTCTGATACCTCTTTTCAAAGCTGCAATTCCAGCCCTGAATGCATCTTTGACTTAGTTTAAACTTAAAGTAAGAGGAACGTTGGAGAGCCTTACCATATGAACCCCAGGAGAAGAGTCGTCCTGCAGTACTGGCTGGTGAAGAGGTCTTTGAACTGGCTGTGCACCTTCTGCCAGATTAAAAAGGGACACGTCGGAGTCTCACAAAGATCGAAATTGCGTCCAAACGGAAACGGGCGGGTTTGTCTCGGACCTGCTCTTTGTAGCTCATCAGTTTCCCCCGCGGTAAGGCCTTGTTGTTCTCTTTGGCGATGTAAGCCAAAGTGGCCATGGCCTTTTCTCCTTTCCCCATCAGCACATCGAAGCGGGGACTCTCCGGCAGCCACTGAGGAGCACAGACCGCTGATTTCACAGGCGGGGTCTCGCTCTAGAGCGTCCCCATCAATCGACGGCGTACTTACGAAGGAAAGGCATACAAAAACGGCCATCGGCAGGGCGGACAGGCCAAGCAGCCACCGCCAGCCCAGGTCGGGCATCACCCAAAGAGCCAGCAGGACCTCGAACACGGCACCAAGCGCCCAGAAGGACTGGTGTGCACAAACATGTCAGTCATTTGAGAAGTACTTAATGATAGGATTGAAGATTTGGTGATTTGTCAAACTCCACCGTACCGCCATCAGCATGATGCTGATGCCTCTGGCCTTTGACGGCAGGAACTCGGAGTACAAGGTCACCCTGAGCAAAGATGGAGGGCGGATTGCAATTCACTTGTTTGTTCGGGAGATGGTCAACTCCTAAGACAAAGGGCCAAACGTGGTGTCTGCCGCTCAGCATGGACTCACGACTGAGGGGCTCCTCCGATGCCGAACCCCACCAGGCCTCGCAGGAACAGGATCCAGCCGAAGATCGGAGCGAAGGCACTCAAGATGCTGTAGTACAGAGTCCAGCACATGCACAGGATCAGCCCCTGTTTGCGCACACAAAGTCCACCGGTCACGGGTCAGAGGTACAAAGATATCACTTTCAAAAATCTGAACATACTGTTGGGACTCAAACGGGAAGCTCACCCATTTCCTGCCGTACTTGTCGGATACGGTCCCCCACATGGAGGAGCTGATCCCCATCCCGATAAACACCACCTAGGGCCAAAACAAACCAATGGCAATCCCAATCCCACGGGCGACGACTTCCAACGGACACTTATTAATGACCTACGGACATTACCGATGTGATGAGGGCCACCTGGTAGCTGGGCAGCCTCCACTCGCAGTGCAGCTGGGGGCCCAAGATGCTGAGGATCATCATCTCCATGGCGTCGGCTACCTGCCGGAGGCGGCACGTCATGTGAGGGATTGCAGATTGTAGGCGGGAGATCGTTCCGCTGAGAGATCTTACCCAGGCCAACCCGGTGAGCAAAGAGATCTTCCACTGGAATATCCCGAAGCCGATGGCATCCAGAGCTTCGTCCACGGTGAAGGTTTCTGCCGAGCAGGAGGAGGTCACTTTGGGGAACTCATGCAAAACTGGTCAAGACTCAGATGAAGCAGAAATCAAAAGCAAACATGGACCGACTCCTCCGCAGAGATCGTTCCGACCTTCACCTCCGCTCGGAAGATGTGGGTCTTTAGCTCCTGCTAAGAGGCAGGAGGTTTTTACGTTCCACGGGTTCTGATCGGTGGAGCTCGTAAGCCACGCCCGTTACCGGATACTTCTTGCAGACTGTGGAGCGCCACTTTTAAACCTATCCTGGTCAGATGTTTTGTTGGGGTAAAATGGACAGAAGCGTCGAGACAAAGAGGTCCGAGCTCTTCTGGGCTGCTGCGTCTCAGAGGGTTTCAAGGGCTCGTAGAGGAACATCTACATTTTGGCCAGAATAAGCGCGGAGCTAGCTAACAGCTAATGGGGTTCTTCACTGTGCAGGGAGAAGATAAAAACACTTCAACCATCTGACGGTCCATGGTTGTTGTTGTCGTTCCCTAAAAAATGTGGCAGCTTCCACCTCCATGGTGTCTTCCACCTCTTCTTCTAGTTTTCTGAGTGTGGAGCTGAAGGTACACATCACTGAAACAGCGGTCCCTCACCGCCTGTGCTAATGCAGAACCAGAAGCTGCCCTTGACGGAGGCTACTTCCTGGAGCAGAATTGGAGCCGGACACTTCGGGGAACTGAAACTGGCAGAAGAACGGACATCTGACACAAGTGAGGAGGTCCCTCTCTGCGGTGCTCTTCAACAACAACACCAAAAGAGGTCTTCTCCTCTTCTGCGGGCAAAGCGCTCAGACATACAACACATATGAACACATGAATATCCACCAGGCGCAGAAAGATGATTCGGCGGTCGTGAGCACAGACCTTCATGGAGATGATGCGAGGGGACGGACGCAGACCGAGCCATCCCCGGTCCAACAACCTCCAAGGCGATGGTGCAGATCTCATTTTCCGTGCCTTGGTCTTCGTCGGCCCTTCCCCCGAGGCCCCCGGCCCTACGAAGAGGAACACGGGGTTGAGAGACAGAAGGTCCTCGGTGTCCGGATGTTCTGGAAGGTCTCGGGGGAAACCTGGGGTCAGAGGTCCTCCAGCGCTTGTAGGTGACCGAAGCTGGTTTACCCCACTTGTCCATCTTGGTGTTTTGGGCCGCCGTGGGACATCCAGCCCTGAAAACACCCGTGCAGCCGTCAAACCTGCTGGGGGAGTCTAACACACACACACACACACACACACACACACACACACACACACACACACACTTAGGTAACAGTATCCTGTGAAAGCAAGGCGTGGACTTTCGGTGAGGAACTGCGTTTACATTGACTACAACAAACACAAACACTGACAGGCTCAGAGGAGACATCTCCAGAAGGTTCCGGGTCTCTGCTTTGAATTCCTGGACCAGGAGATGGAAGCTGTGGAGACGTGGAAGCCGTGAATGTGAGAGCGGTTCACCTCCTGAAGGATTCTTCAGCAGGTTCCTCTCCTGAGTGGGTCGGAGCCACGCCCACAGCCCACGGAAAAACTCACCTCAAGAACACCGGGATCACGTGTTCACACGTCAGCGCGTTCACGACCGACTCACCTGTCTGCGGCCACAGCCGTGCGCGCTCCCGCCGCTCCCACGGAGAAGGAAGGGGGGGGGGGGGGGGGAGCAGCCCGGGGGTGGATCCTGTCCGGGGTCCGAATCCGGGTCTGGGTGCTCGGGAACCGGATGGACGGGCTCGCCGGAGCCGCTCCGCTCCTCCGCGGCGCGGTGGTGCGTTCAGGCGCAGCGGGAGCAGGAACCCAGCAGGAACCCAGCAGGAACCCAGCAGGAACCCAGCAGACCCACCAGGCTGGTTTGAACTGAAACCAAACAAAGCAGGAAAGACAAAGACTCCGTCACGCTCTCGGTCTCACTCACGGAGAAGAATTACACGCACTTCCGGTCTGGTTGCAGGTGCGCGGATCCGGGTGAGACCGCGCCTCTCGCACCAGTGGCGATGCTGTGCCCACCGGGGCCCCGGGGCAGAACCTCACCGGGGCCCCCCGCCCCCCTCAAGACCATTATGTTACAAATAGCCAAATAAAAGAATAGTGAGCCCCTTTGCACGGCCCTCCCGCCTCGCGGTGATACCCACGACCGGGGTCACCGTGGTCCCCCGGCCCGGGTCAGGGGTCGGCGAGAAGCTCGTTCATCCCCGCGGGTGGTTTTGGAAAATAAATAGAGTATCTCATTGCAATTCATTTTATTCTAGTACAGGATTTTTTTTCATTGTCACTCCCTATTTGAAAATGATAAATAAACATGTTTCATCTGTTGTCGCCGACGCTATTTATTTTGCTTTTGTAGGCCTGAGGTTCCGTCGCAAAATTCATATTAACCAGGTAAAATGAATATTTTAATTGGAGACTCAATTTGCAAATCTGGTTTTTGTAGTGTTCAGTGAAATAGCCCGCAAACGGCACGCGCCGGTACATGGGATGAAACCGCGGCGGCACAGATGGCATTTTTGCTTTGCGGCAGGAGGAATAAGATAAAATTTCAATTCGGCCTTTTATTTCCTAAATACAAGACACGGAGTATTTGAACGAAACCTTCGAACAAAAAGAGATCCACGACAGTTAAAAAGGGGCGTTAATAGTTTAACTATAACTATAGTTCCACTAGTTAAAAATAATAGGGGACAAACAGATGTCGCAAGGGTTTTGCGGCGGCTCTTGACGCGCTGAAGGTTAGCGACCCCTGACCGAAGCAGTGACGTAGTTTGGGTTTTTCCCCCATTAATCATCATAATTCTACAGCACTTTTTCTCCAAACGTCGTTCCCTGGCTTGTAAAAATAAAATGAATAAAGTCAAGCGCACACGGCGCCGTCCGGCTCGACCCTTCGCCGAAACCAAGGTCGCACGTTCCTCCGGTCCGAACTCCTGATCCGCGGCCATAAATGTCGGGAGCGTCCGATCTTCCGGCTCGAAGATGATTAAACGTGGTGGCGGCGTCGAACCACGGGGCGTCCTCTGCCTCCCTGCTCATGAATAAGGCCGACCTGGATTGAAAAAAAAAAAAAAAAAACACAGCTGAAGAAATGTAGGACGTGTGGAGGACATGCTGAGGCTGCTGCATGGAGGGACGCTCATAAATACCGGTAGGGTTGAGCTCATCGCTGCGTCCTCTGATGGTGGAGGGCTTGGACGGCGCAGAACCTCATCGCCTCTTCGCTCCTCTGACCTGCACAGACCACAGCATGGACTCACAGGTAAGAACTCCTTTCGCTGCTTCCACACGATCGGCGGAAGGGTTGAAATACTCAGCGATTGGCTGAGGATCGGGTTTATCTTTGTGAAGAACTAAGCGGGTGGAGCTGCGGCGTCGCTGTGACGAGTCCGACCGTTCCGTTGGTTTCAAACTTTATCATCGTCTTGCCGACCTGTTATTCCGTGGAACAGTTAGCGAGCAGGACGGGACTTCCAGGTTGGTATTAAAGTGCCGTAAATAAATAGCGGGTAAAAGTGATGCGGACGTGAAGCCGAATCAGGGCTGCTGTCGGACTTCTTCTTCTTCTCCTCTGGTCTTTTCCCTTCGGGGTCTCCGAATCCACCTTCTCCATCTCACCCTGTTCTCTGGATCATCTGCTCTCACACCAACGACCTTCATATCTTCTCTCATCGCATCCATCCATCTTCTCTTTGGTCTTCCTCTAGACCTCCAATGCCAGCATCTACCAGTCTACTGTCTCTCCCTCCTCTGTCCATGACCCGACCATCTCTTCTCTCCAGAACATCAACCATGTGCCGTCCCTCTGATGGACTCGTTCCTGATCCTCTCCATCCTGGTCGCTCCCAAAGAGAACCTCAACATCTTCATGTCTGCCACCTCCAGCTCTGCCTCCTGTCTTTTGGTCACTGTTCGTGTTTGTAGACCATCTCACCACCGTCTTCTCTACCTTTCCTTTGCTTCTGGCTGATGTTCTTCTATCTCATAGAGCCCCTGACACTTTTCTAAATCCATTCCAACCTGCTTGAACCCGCATCTTTACGCTGCTGTTGGACTATTTAACCTGAATAATGTAAAACAGCATTGTTGTTCCTTCCATGCAGTTCCACTACCTTCTTCTCTGGGTTTTTGGTGAAGCGCCACCCAAATAAAAGCACAAGATACAAAGGTATAGTTTGATGGAAGCACGGCGAAGCGGCGGTCAGCAGGTCTGCCTCGTGGCCAGAAGGTCCCTGGCTGGATCCCACAGGGTTCCTTTCTGTGTGGAGTCTCCATGTTCTCGCCGTGTCGGTCTGGGGCTCCTCGGGGTTCCTCAGGGTTCCTCCCGCAGTCCAAACACATGCGGGGGGTTCATGGCGACCCTCCATGGTCCAGACGTGTGAATGAGAAGGTGAAAGGTCGTCTCCACGTGTGGACCAAGGATTGGGTTTTCTTCTCGGGCGCTCGGCGAATGTTCCGGAGAAAGTTCTCGGTCAGCCCGACAGTGGAGGAGGGCGGTGAGGATGGGCAGAGGAGGTGGAAGCCGAAGCGGAGATCTTCCCTCCGCCGCAGGAGCTCCGAGCAGATCCCGGCGATCCCCCCCGCGCTCGCACAGCAGGTCACATGTTCCCGTCTCCGGTTTCTGGCCCGATGATCGATCCAGATGCCGGTGAAGAGCAGCGGCAGCATGAAGGTGAAGAACGGGCGTGGATTCCAGGATGTCCACGGAGGTCCAAACATCTGCCAGAGAAGACGCTTCAACGCATTCCGCTGATATTTATCCGTTTTCACCCTCACGTTTGATTCGATGCGTCTCCGAGTTGGATCCGCTTCACCTGGATTCCCCGGCCCGAACTCGACACCGCTCCCGAAGCCTCGGCGGTGTTTTCCAATTATCCGACTGGTAATTAGCCTGAAATGCATCTGCCTAATCAAAGATCAGTAATGGAATACCTGTACTTTAATTCTGCGGGGAAGAGGTGAGGACGGGTCTCCTGCGGGATCGAGTTTCCGCATCCTTGTGTTACAAACCTACAGGCTCGCACGCAGCCAGGATTCCTTGAACATATAGCGCAGCCCCCTTTGTTTACGCGCTCCATGAATGTTTAACGCCCGGAGCGGCCGGGACGCATTCGATGCGGGGAAGCCAGCCGGCCGGCCGGGGAGCCACCGAGACGGGAGATCGGCGGGCGGAAGTTTCGGCGACCCGCGGGGCGTCCGAGATGCGAGGGGGTGTCGGCGGTTGAAGGCCGGACCTCCTCCAGAGCTGCAGCCAGAGGAGCGGAGGGATTGATCGGGCGGAACCCAAGCAGACGGCGGATCCAGCCATGACACACATGGCTTTGGAAGCGAAGGAGGTGACGCTGTGTGTTTTGGTTGCAGCTGTGTTGCTTAACTGATGGCCTTTCAAATCATTCAGGGAGCATATTTAATATTTACTAAATATATTATAGTCTTTGGATTTTGTTTTATATGATTATATTGTGGTATATTATACTATCATACTTTTTTCTGAAAATCTTGAAAAAATGATTTGGGTCATTATTTTAGGAAGGCAACAATATTATATTGTATTGTATTGATTAGAATATACTGTCACCTTCTTAAAGTATTTGCTTTTCTTAAATCCACTCTTTGGTCGGCAGCTTTTTGGATATTTTTTCTGAAAAACTTGAAAAAAAGAGTTCAGTTGATTATTTTAGGAGTGCAATGGTATTACATTATATTATCACCTTATTGAAATAATTCATTTTTTGTCAATTTTTTTTTTTTTTTTTTGGGCTGAAATCAACTCCTTAGTCAACGTACGGCTTTTTTTTTTTTCTTTTCTGAAAATCATGACGACAAATGACTTGGGTGATTATTTCAGAAAGGCAACGATATTCCATTATGCTATATTATCACCCTCTTGAAATAATGTTTTTTTTTGTCTTTTTCTGAAAATCATGAAGACAAATGATTTAGGTAATTATTCTCGGAAGGCGACATTATTATATATGATATTATATTATATTTCGTTTAATGTACTGTATTTTTTGACCCTGGCTGCGGCCTGCCGTCAGCTGGGATGCGATCTTGCCTCGGGGACGGACGGTGTGGCGAGTGAATTTATCATACTGTCACATTCTACTCACCGCCAGCTCCCCGCACACCGGAGGAGGCGTGTGAGAGAAATGGCCGGGTGTTTTAATGACATTAAGGTGAGGCGTTGTGACTGTCAGGTATCCGTTGGTGGCCGGCGGCCTCTGAGCGCGGGTTGCCCC
This sequence comes from Fistularia commersonii, assembly GCF_037954325.1. NCBI lineage: Eukaryota > Metazoa > Chordata > Actinopteri > Syngnathiformes > Fistulariidae > Fistularia > Fistularia commersonii. Next base: position 717,141 of record NC_141292.1, read on the forward strand.
GGGCGATGGGTGATGTCAGTCAGTGGCCCACGAGGAGCGCTATCTCTTTCACGGGTCTAACGGCCACTTTGTGGTCCGGGTAACAGGATCCGCCGCCGTCCCCGGGCCGACCGGGACAATGGAGCCGCCTCTCGGGTGGTGTCTCCGGGTCAGATAGACTTTCCTGTTCCTTCTGGCATCAAAATTTGATGTTTCCTCCCGTCTTTGTTTGGTGCTTTTGTGTTCCTTCTTTCATTTCTGCTTCTTATCTTTTCCCATCCACACATGCGCTGCGTTTTCAGGAAGGCTCCAGATAAGAAGCCGTCCGGTGTTCTGCCGCGTCGCTGCTTTCCCATCTGTGGCTTGTTCTGCGGACGTCCTTCTCAACCCCACCTTTGCTGAGTGTGTGTGTGTGTGTGTGTGTGTGTGTGTGTGTGTGTGTGTGTGGGTGGGGGTCATGTGATAGATATTCTAACTAAGCAGTTCCTCTTAATCTCCCATTCCGTTTAATCCTGTTGAGCTTTAAGTGTGTAGCTGTAAGACTGGCAACCCATGGAGCAAATATCACATTCATCTTCCAGAATATTTCTTCATTTGTGCAAACACACACACACACACACACACACACACATAGTATTGATGGTTTCCTACCAAAGGAAGTGGAGACCGTAATCTCTGGTTGTTTCCTGTCAGACGGCTGTTATTTCCCCCCCGGTGCGACCAGATGTTAGTTGGTAAAAGGTGTTGAGGCGCACACACCAGGACCCTCCGGGTGGGTATCCTCCGCTGAAAAAGAAAGTGAATGATGAGACGGAGATTCCAGGATGTGATCGTGTCTCCCGGCTTGTTTTACCGCTAATCCGCGAGGGCCGCGGTACCCGGAGCCAAGGCGCCCGAGCCGAACGGCCCTCGGTTATATTGTAATTAAAGCGAACGGCCGATAGTGTTACTCGGCAATCGATGAGCGTACCGTGTTTTGTTTTTCTCTGCACGATTAGGAACCCGTCTGCGTCGCTGGACCGCGTCGCCCCGCATTACGTTGACTCGTCACGGCGCTAAACCTCCGCGGGTCGGAACCTGGCGCCAGGAGCGAGATGGATGAGTCTGTGGACAACGGAGGCAGATTAGATAGCGCCGCCTGAATTTAGATTTGTCACGGACATAAAGGATGCGGTCAAGGCCGCCGACCACTCCCACTGGAAGTTCCAGATAGGGATGTACAGACAGGACATGAGCAGCCCGCCAGGGGACATAAATATCCTAGGATGCAAAAGATGGAGAGCGTGTGTGTGTGTGTGTGTGTGTGTTCTTCGCTCGTGAAAACTTCAACACCGGCAGATAACACCTGGGAAAAACAGGACACGGAGGAGAGGGCCCCGGAGGCCTGGTCCTGACAGACGGCTGGAGGGCCGTCCCAGAGCTCAGGGAGGGAAAACAAGAAAACAAGAAAACAAAACCCCAACTTTTCTCCTGCCTTTTGGTTCTGGGTTCCTGCTGCGGCGCAGAGCCTGGAGGAGCGCTGCAACAGGATCCTGAGGAACATGGAGGCGTCGCTGACCGCCCGCGACCGCGTGGGCATCCAGGATTTCGTCCTCCTCGACGCCTACACCAGCGAGAGCGCCTTCCTGGACAACCTGCGCAAACGCTTCCACGAGAACCTGATATACGTGAGTGTCTTTGAGTACTTTGAGTTCTTCCCCTCTCTCTGCGATTAAACCCGGCGCCCTCGACCTTCAGCCCGTCCGGGCCCCGGCGCCGCTTTCCCTTCTGCTGAATCGGACGGCCCGTTGTTGCTGAAGCAGCAGCTCCCGTCCTCTTCATTTGCAGAGTGAGCACTGCAAAGGTCCCGTCCGGCCGCGGGGGCGAGACAAGCCATTAGCCAAACTTATTGCTCCTGATAAGAAGGACATTAAGTTATCACGGAGGCGGGCGCTTCGCTCCTGACACGTCTCCTCCGAGGACCACGATGACCGTGAGCCGAAGGTCCTCTCTGTCTCCGCAGACCTACATCGGCACCCTGCTGGTGTCGGTCAACCCGTACAAGGAGTTGGACATCTACAGCAAGAAGCAAATGGACACCTACATGGGCGTCAACTTCTTCGAGCTGCCGCCTCACATGTAAGACCCTCGTAAAATCTCAGACCTTCTTCCCGGAGGAGCGGTTAACCGCAGGAAGCTGTTTCCGCCCACGACTTGCAGCTACGCGCTGGCCGACAACGTCTTCCGCACCATGCTGTCCGAGTTCAACAACCACTTCATCCTGATCTCGGGGGAGAGCGGGGCCGGGAAGACGGAGGCCTCCAAGAAGATCCTGCACTTTTACGCCGTCAGTTGTCCGAGCACCAAAGTCCTGGACGACGTCAGGGACCGACTGCTGCTCTCCAACCCGGTGCTGGAGGTCAGCGCGACCCTCTCCTCCGCCGCCGCTCGCGTCGCGGCTCTGATTGCTTTTGCGCTCTCCGTCTCGCAGGCTTTCGGAAATGCCAAAACCCTGAAGAACGACAACTCCAGCCGCTTCGGGAAGTACATGGACATCCAGTTCGACCACCAGGCGAGTCGGAGCGACCTCCTCATTCCACGTCGTGTCGGTTCGTGGATGACCTCCCTCCACGTCCCCTCAGGGCGGCGCCGTCGGAGGCCACATCCTCAGCTACCTGCTGGAGAAGTCCCGCGTGGTCCATCAGAACCACGGAGAGAGAAACTTCCACATCTTCTACCAGCTGGTGGAAGGCGGGGAGGAGGACCTGCTCCGTTGGCTCGGCTTGGAGAGGAACTGCCGGCACTACCGTTACCTGGTGCAGGTAGGTGACCCGTCGCAACTGATGCTTTCCTTGTCTTGATATCATCTGAAAACAACAAACGGGAAGCGGCACCGTGAAGAAGTCAGAAGCGGAAGGTCCCAGGTTGGAGATCCACAGGAGGTCTTTCTGCACGGGGTTCTTCGGGTTCCTCCCGCAGTCCAAACACATGCAGGAGGTTCTAAACTGTCCGGGCGTGTGAGTGAGAAGGCGAGCGGTCGTACGTTTTCATGTGAACCCTCCCGCCGCCGAGATAAGCTCCGGCGGCCTTCGCCAAGGAACGCGTGAACCTTTGAGCGTGCCAATAACCAGGCCTGTGATTGGTGGAATCCTGCAGGGGGATTGTGCCAAAGTGAGCTCTATCAATGACAGGAGCGACTGGAGGACGGTGCGCAGAGCCCTGTCCGTCATCGACTTCAGCGAGAGCGACATCGAGGTGGGAAAGACGCGGTCGGTGGAAGCCACGCGCCCTGTGCTTTCCTTGCTTCTGACCAAAGGCGTCTCTTTGGGCAGCAACTGTTCGGGGTCATCGCCAGCGTGCTTCACTTGGGAAACGTCAAGTTTGAGGCGGACGCCCGTGGATACGCCAGCCTCGACCACAACCAGGAAACGCACTGGGTGTCAAAGGTGGGGAGTCCATGGAAACCAGATGACGTTACATTACATTACATTTGGCAGACGCTTTTATCCAAAGCGACTTACAATAGAGGACATAGGGACCGCAAAAACACTTGCAAATACACGATGCACAGGAAATATACAGAACAGTAAGCTTGGGTTAGTGAGTTTTTTTTGTTTTGACAAAGACGTACACAAACGTACACACACACACACACACACACACACTGCATAGCCTAACTTGGAGCCTAACCTGATCTGGGGCATCAGCGCAGTAAAAAGTCCTGAAAGAGAAAAGTTTTTACCTGTTTCTTGAAGGCTGAGAGAGATGATGCTCGTCTTGTTGCTTCCGGAAGTTTGTTCCACCACTGAGGTAGTAGAACTGAGAGCAGTTTTGCCTGAGATCGCTTAGAGCGAGCAGAAGGTGCTGCTAGTAGGTTTGTATTAGAGGAACGCAGCTCTCTGCCGGGAACATAAGGTCTTATCATTTGGTTCAGACATGCTGGACCTGTTCCTGAGGTGGTTTTGAAGGCCAGGGTCAGGACCTTGTGCTTGATCCTGGCAGCTGCTGGTAGCAGATGTAGATAGAAAGGGAGGAGCGGGTGTCGGCCGGAAGGGACGTGAGTGTTACTTGCGTTTCAGTTGCTGGGGGTCCCGGGCCGGGTGCTGCAGCAGGGCCTGACCCACAGGAAGATCGAGGCCAGAACGGAGGAGGTGACTTGGTTTCTCTTAATTCGACGCTCAAAACGCGTGCGATGGTCCCGGCGTCTCCTCAGCTGCTATTTCCTGCCGTCCAAGGTCTTCAGCCCCTTCTCCGTGGACCACGCCGGCTACGCCAGGGACGCCCTCGCCAAAGCCATCTACGGGCGCACCTTCAACTGGTTGGTCAGCAAGATTAACGAATCCCTGGCTAATAAGGTGAGCGCACAAAAACCACCCTCATTAGCATTTGGGCTTCTGTCAGAGTCAAACAAATCAATCATAATAAGAGTGATGATCATAAATTTGTAAAATATATGCAGGATTCCTCCAGGAAGACGGTAATTGGCCTACTGGACATTTACGGGTTTGAGGTTTTCAACGTGAACAGGTGCTTATGAAACTATATTTATGGTCACGATCATTTCTGTTATGTGAATGGTGTTATTTAAATCTAATTAAGTTTGACGTGCTTTGCATGTTAACTCACATCGGCTGAAAGGATGATTTAACACTGACAGCACTTCTGAGTTATCATTTTATATATATATATATATATATATAGCTTTGAGCAGTTTTGCATCAATTACTGCAACGAGAAGCTGCAGCAGCTCTTTATCGAGCTGACCTTGAAGTCGGAGCAGGATGAGTACGAGATGGAGGGGATTGAGGTGAGGAAGGCCGGGGCGGTTTGGTGCGAATAAATTCACGGGAATCTGCCGCTGCATTCATCCTCGTTGTTGTTGTTGTTGTTGTTGTCGTCGTCCGCAGTGGGAACCAGTGCCATATTTCAATAACAAAATCATCTGTGACCTTGTGGAGGAGAAACACAGGGGGATCATCTCATTACTGGTAAAAATGTCACAGACACACTGTGATATTAATGACAATAATACTTAGAATGTTGATAAAAAATATTAATGAGGGTGCTGATATCAATAATAACAGTTGATTAGAATGTTGTTGATAATAATAATAATGATGATGATGAAAATAAACAGTAATGGTAATAGAAGTAAATATAATGATGTTATTAATAATTATGCTCATAATGATTTGACTATAACCGCTACTACCGCTGCTAATAATCATAACAACAATAAGAAGAAGACGATGATAAAATTCATAATAATCGTGATCGAAATGATGATGACGATAACAACAATAATAGTAATAATAATAATTATAATGATGGCAATAATAAGAATAATAATTACCCCAACAATACCTATTCTACTACTTCTATTGGTAACAACAATTCACGGAGGCCCTCCTCCAACAGGACGAGGAGTGTTTACGTCCCGGAGAGGCCACGGACGTCACCTTGCTGGAGAAGATGGAGGACAGAATCGGCGGCCATCCCCACTTTGTCACGTACGTGATGGCGGTCTCCTCGCGGGAGGCGCCCGGTGACGCACGCTGACCTCCTCTTTCTGCAGGCACAAACTGGCCGATCCAAAGACCAGAAAGACGTTGGTGAGGGGAGACTTCCGTCTGCTGCATTACGCCGGAGAGGTCACCTACTGTGTCGTGGGTGAGACCATTCTCACGCCTCCATCTAACTGGCCTCCTGTCCTCTTCACCTCCATCCATAACCCTCCTCTCAGGTCTTCCTCTTGCCTTCCTGCCCGGCAGCTCCAACCTCAGCATCTTCCTACCCAGATCTTCCCCGACATGTTTCTCCAACCCTCCTCCACCCTCTCCATTGTACTTCAAATCCTCCAGCTGCTGCTGCTGGAGTGTCTATGCAGTTGTGATAGCAGCTATAATATCTGCGTGGCTGAACATTGATGTCCCGCGTTTACATTTTCAGGATTCCTGGACAAAAACAACGACCTCTTGTATCGAAATGGAAAAGAGGTAATTTCACCGCTTATTCGTCCTTGAATACGTTTCCCCTCGCTGATGTCGTTGAGGTATCTGCTGGCGTGAATCACAATCACGGTCCAATGATCGCAGAAGCTGGGTGAGACGAGCTGACCCTGTTCTTGATGTTCCTCAGGTCATGCAACAGTCCAAAAACGCGATCATCAAACTTTGTTTTCCTTCCACCGAACCAGACAACAAGAGAAGACCCGAAACCGTAAGAGACGAGACGGCGTTGAGAATGTCCTGCGTGTGATGCCGGACGGTCGGATCACCGGAGGGCTGTTGGTGTCCGATGTCTCCGCAGGTGGTGACTCAGTTCAAGGCCAGTCTCGGGAACTTGAAGGAGATCTTGATGTCCAAAGAGCCATGGTACGTCCGCTGCATCAAACCCAACGAGGCCAAACAGCCAGGTGAGGCCGGCTGCTCCCGACCGCCGAGGTGCAGACCTTAAAGAAGAGCTCTGAGCGTCACGGTACCCCCCGCAGGACGGTTCGACGACGTTCTGGTGAGACATCAGGTGAAGTACCTGGGGCTGATGGAGCACCTGAGGGTCCGGCGCGCGGGATTCGCGTACCGCCGCAAATACGAGATCTTCCTCCAGAGGTACTGCGGCACACGGGTTATCACAGCGGAAGTGAGCAGCAGCGGGGAGCATATTCCATGAAAGGATGCCATTGTCTTATTTCGCTCACCTGCGGAATAAGCAGTGGATGGATAAATGAATGATGATCCAAAGGGCGTCTGGATGATGATGTGGTGCAGCTTCTTGTCGCTCTCCTCCGCTCAGGTACAAGCCCCTCTGCCCGGACACCTGGCCCAACTGGAGAGGAACGGCGTCCGAAGGCGTGAAGCGCCTCGTCAAACACCTGGGCTACAAACCCGAGGAGTACAAGATGGGCAGGTAGGGCCCAGCCGCCCCCTCGCCTTGACAATCCACTAACTCCACTAACTCTGACTTCCATTAAGAACCAAGATCTTCATTCGCCACCCGAGAACGCTGTTTGCCACGGAGGACGCCTTCCAGGTTTGCAAACATAAACTAGGTGAGGTGCGGCTGGGTTGTCGTGATCGGGGATGAAATAAAAAGAGGCGGGGATTAATGTTGTCCCTGATGCAGCGACACGGATTCAGGCCAAGTACAAAGGCTATCGGGTGAAGGAGGACTACCAGAAGCAGAGGGAGGCCGGTACGTTCTGCACCGCACTACAAAAAACATGCTGCATTTTTGCTTTTCAAACAACCCGGTTTTTCATCTGACCAGCCACCAAGATCGAGAACTGCTGGAGAGGCCTGATGGCCAGGAAGGAGCGGGAAAAGAGGGAATGGGCCGTCAAGGTCATCAAGAGGTCAGCTGAGTCCACGCCGGGTGGGGGGGCGTTCCGGGACGGGAATAACGGCTTTGCTTGTCACGGATCTGCAGGTTCATTAAAGGCTTCATGACCCGGAATCAGCCGGCCTGCGTGGACAACAAGGAGTACCTGGCATACGTCAGGCTGAACTTCCTGGGCCGGCTGAAGGAGAACCTTCCCAAAACAGTCCTGGATAAGGACTCCTGGTTGACCCCCCCACCTGTCATGCAAGAGGTGTGTGACACACACACACACACACACACACACACACACCAGAATATTCTTCTTTTTGTTTTTTAAACACATGTATATAATGACACCACCAAGATATTCAGCTAAGCCTGAAACTGTTTTGAATATTTCTTTTAAGCTTTGCCCTTCGATGTATTTCGGTTCTTGTTGGCGTTTTTACCGCACAGTAAGATTTCACAAGCTCTAAAATGTGTAAGGAAGAGATGCTTATTCCAATACTAGACTGTTCATCAAAAGCTAATAGGCTAATTGAACAAAATGCACTGGATTCAGCTTTTCTAAGACAGTGGACAAGTGCTGACATTGTGAGAGGCCAGGTAGTTAGCAGCCAAAACAAAAGCTAAAATGTGTTAGCTTTTGGCTGCCAACACAGACCATTCATAGAATCATAAAGTGCTCAAGGAGCTAACGCTCAGTAAGGGTAAAGTGAAACATGACTGACAGCGGCTAACTGTAGCGGAACAATGAAAACAGATTCTACAGGCTAACTGGAGCTGTAAACGGACCGCGGGTATGACTCAGATGCTAACACGGGGCTAGCCGAAGCTAAAGCACGATTGCCACAGGACAGTGCATGAACGGCTGAGGCTAACAGATGCTAATAGTTGATGGACACGTGGCTGCTAATGCAGAGATACAGATGTTCATACTTGAAGGGCAAACTGTAGATTAAATAGCATTAGACATGTAGCAATAAAGCTAAGCTCAGTCTTCTTTGTTTGGAAGGCAGCAGCAGATTTCCGCGATGAAAAATGTTCTCTTTTCAGGCTTCCCAGCTCCTGAGGAAGCTCTACATCCGCAACATGGTGCGGAAGTACGTGAGAGAAATCCCTGCGGCGAGGAAAGCGCAGGTACAAATCCTCATTAATGCGGGTTTTAAATAACGGCCCGACAAATGTGATCGCCGGTCAACTCCTGACTTTGCTTTCAGCTGCAGCTGAAATTACAGACCAGCTCCATGTTTAAGGGGAAGAAGGAAAGCTACCCCTTCAGTGTCTGCAGACCTTTCCAGGACACCAGAATAGGCAAGACCTCAAGGAGACTTCTTTGCCTCCAACAGATAGAGGGGACTTAGATAGATATATTCTGCTCATGTGAAATTCCTCAACCTTTCCTTTTGCGAAGGTGCTGAAGACATAAACATGAAGGTGCTCCAGATGATTCGACACGAGCACATCAAGGTAAAAAAACATCTAAACTTGCCCGAACACGTCCTCATTCCCGATGCGTGCCGATCCGGGCATGATCGGTTCTTCTGCCCACAGTACAGCGTCCCGGTGGTGAAGTACGACAGGAACGGCTTCAAGGCTCGACTCCGGCAGCTCATCTTCACCCAGGAGGCTGCCTACCTCGTAGAAGAGGCGAGGATCAAGCAGCGGATTGACTACGGCTCTCTGAAGGGTAAACAGAAGCGTGGCAGAAAAACCTGTGGAGAAGACTATTTAAATCTTCAGCTTCTTGTTCTTTAAAGGTGGGACTTTTCTTCCCAGGTGTTTCAGTCAGCAACCTGAGCGACTCCTTCCTGATCCTTCACGTCACCTGTGACGACATCAAGCAAAAGGTAGACTTTATCTGTGCTGATGCTCCTGCAAAGTTTACCATTTTAGAGATAAACGCCACGTAGTCTACATATAGTCCAACACCTTCTGGTGCCCTGAAAGGACTCAGGAGTCTGTTCTTTACAAATGGACCCGCCGTAGGATCTCACCCCTGGCCCCAAGTGAAGGATCTAGTCATTGCTGTTTGTTTTACAAGTAATGTGGGAGCTGCAGATGTTTCTGCTTGGTAGTTTGGACCATCTCTGCAGGTGATTGAGGACAGGTTTAGTTTCAGGACATGTCAGGGTTAGTACGAGTCCTGGAGAAGGCAGGGAGGACTGATGAGACTCTCCGATCTCCAGGGGGATCTGGTTCTGCAGTGCGAGCACCTGTTCGAGGCCTTGACCAAGCTCAGTCTCATTGCCAACAAGCAGAACTCCATCGCCGTGGTGCAGGGCAGGTAAGGGGTCAGGCTCCTTCAGGACGACATTCTCACTGAGGCCTTCACGATCGCCTCTTCACGTGCTTTTTTATTCTAAATGGCAGCGTGCGATTCGACATCCAGCCCGGCAGGGAGGGGGTGGTGGACTTCAGGAGCGGCCAGGAGTCCGTGGTCTACAGGGCCAGGAACGGACATTTGATGGTGGTGAGGTGGCAGCGAACACTCCAGCCACAGCTGATCATCTTACACTAAATGACATCTCAACTTTTGTTTAAGAATCACTTTCAGGGTACTCGTTATTTCCGATCATCCTTCGTTTTGGTCCAGTGTTTTAGCTGCAAAGATGTTATGAACAAGGTCCTGGAAACATCCTCAGAACCTTGCGAGGGAAACAACCCGCTCTTAATAATGTCTCACTTCGAGGATATTTTTAATGTAAATACCCAACAGCTCCCTCAGAAAGTAGCAGTACAATATGAAATAATATTTACGTGTTGTTCCATGGAGTCTCCCTGGGTTTTTTTCACAATCCAAAGACATGATGGAGGTTGAGTGGAGACCCTGCGTTGTCCAGACATGTGAATGACTGTATTTCTCCATTATGTGTGAATGAGTGAGAAGGTGAACGCTTGCATGCTCTGGGATCCGACCCTCTCGCTGTGCTGTCGATGGTACCGACGGACAAAAAAGGAACCTTAGTGGCAAAGAAACAAAGATCAAGCTAAAAAGCTGACAAAGGGCCTTTGGTGTGTTTCTTCAGGAATCCACCCGGACCAAGGCCAGGTGATCGTGGAGGACGAGTCCGTCTCCCCGCGGGGCTGCAGCCACCACTCGCTCTGCTGCCAACATCTCCTTCTTCATCCGCCGATGTTTACCTTCGTCCGACTTCCTTTCCAAAAAAAATGTCCAACAATGAGGATGCTATCGTAGCGCTGTTACTGCCAACGCTGTAGGGCTAGAGAGGGAAACCGCTTGTATTAGAAGATACCGCGTGTGAAGTAAGGAATCAAATTCTGCCTTGTGAAAAACGGTCAATAAATATAGGACAGTGCAAAACACAAGCGCTTGTCATGGTTTTTGTCATCAGACGAGTCTAGAGAGTTGTGAAGTGTGTGAAGCCTATTTCTAACTCCAATAAAACATGGGAGAACTCACCTGCTGTGCGAGATCTTTGGGATGGTGAGGTTGGTCCAGGAAAGGCAGCCGGGTCCATTCCAGAGACATCGGCGCCCCCTGCTGGCCGGCCACGGCCCCCGCAGGCCACCATCTCAGATGCATGCAGACATTGAGGTTGTCCATTTTTGAAAACAATTCCTCAGGAATCCTATTCTTCCCGACGAAAACCTCCTGCAGAACACAGTCCTGCTCAACACCTTCTTCTCGTTGCTCCGTGAAGGTACTCTCCCGATCTCCTACGTTTCTACCCAACAACTGATGATAACAACTCTCCTTCATCTAATCATTTTATGTTTTTTATGAGATGGAAGGCCGTCTGAACAGTTTGATGGAGTAGATAACCAAACTGGAACGGGTTTATCACGCAACACGCCAGGGAGTCTGACGTGTTCCTCTCAAACACGCCAAACCAAGCGATTTATAAGCCGGAGTTATTGAGCCGTTATCTCAGCGGCTCAGATCTGATCCCGATACGGGACGGGCTGATTACATGTGGAAATGAGGGGAGGTCAAAGGTCATGTGGAGGTGAACACGAGATGTGTAGATGAGTAGATGCACAACAGGAGCGAAGAACGTCCCTGATGGAAATATCTCACGGTGAGCGAGGGCTTCACTGCCGGAGGGCCTTCGCTCTGCCTTCCTGTTGATATTTAGCAACTTCAGGTTGCCGTTCCTGTGCAAACGGGGATATTTGAAATATGAATGCTTGTCAAACATCCATCATATATATATAAACATATATCCATATCTATATATATTGACACCTGCCGGGGTGAAGGGTTCATCCTCTGTGGGAAACACCTGACCCGGCTGAACCGTCCTGCCTCTCCTGCCGCCTGGTTGATGATTGATGGGACGTTATATATTTTTTTATAAACGTCTGTAAGGACAGGGACAAGGTTTAGAAAGCCTGAGGAGCAGCTCGGTGCACGAGATAGGCGGGATGGACAGACTGGCGGCCGCCGTGCTGGTTTCCCTGCTCCTACGAGTCTGCAGCACCGTAGGTACGTGGATTTCAGGAAGCCGTTTATCAATATGAAGGATCATTCTGTGCATGTTTGATCACTTTAGTGTCTGTAGAAACTTCCCTGTGAGAGATCGGTGGGGTATCCAGGCGTCGGGTGAGCCCTTCAGGGTGTCTCCCTTCGCCGGCTTCCCTGGAAGTGACGCCCGCTGGTCCTTGTTCTGCAGGACAGACCTGCCAAGGAAGCTGTGGGAAGGTACTGGACTCGTGCTCGTGTCACGCGACATGCAAGAACCTGAAGACCTGCTGCCCGGACTACGACGAGTACTGCGTGGAGATCCTCCCGTACTCCGGGTCCATTTTGGGCGGGACTGACTTCCTCCTCCTGAACTCCCATTTCGAAGCCAATGCCCAGGTCGTGTGTAGGTGAGGCTTCTCCAACCTTCATGCCCGATGAACACTTTTCTCCGTTCCTCCTCTGATGGTCACCTTCTCGATCCGTCCGCCTGGAGCTGCACGGGAAAAACACAAGTCGGGGTCAAATCTGAACGCTCCGACATCTCGCTGGCATGAGAAGAGAAACCAGGACAGCAAGTCTGATTAGAAAAACAGATTTAAAATAGAACAAAATAAAAAATCCTCAAACGCACGAATCTCAGCTCCTGCTCAGGATGTTTTGTGTAAATATTTGAGTAGTGAAAAACAAGCTAAGGCTCCGAGGTGGCGCAGTGGTTAGAAAGCAAGAAGGTCCCTGGTTGGATTCCCACAGGGTCCTTCCTGTGTGACGTTCTCCCCGGGTCTCTGTGAGGTTCCTCTGGGTTCTCCGGGTTCCTCCCAGTCCAAAAAATGCCGGAGGTTCTGTGGAGACCCTCCGTTGTCCAGAGGAGTGAATAGGAGATTCAATATTCATACAGTTTGCCTACAAATGTGACCACGGTGAACCCGGCGACACCTTCGCTCCAGCGGCCCCATGACTAAGTGCAGGATAAGCTGCAGAGATCATAAATGACTCAAAGCAGCTGATATTACCGCCGCTCTCCCTTTGGATCGGCATCCACTGGTTCGAACCAGTCCGTTCAGCAAAATCACGATCGGACATTTTATTGTAATTCCACCTTTCCTGGTTTTCTGAAGGTTCATCCTGAAGGCCCTCATGTGGACGTTCCAGCCTCCCGGTGTCTCCGGGGTCCTCGCACCCATCCGGGGCTTCTGTCGGATGATCTGATAAAATATATGTAGGGCGGATTAAGAGATTTTGAAATCCAATAAGTGATAACTGCAGGTTCAACAACGAGACGGACACGGCGGGGTACGTGGACGCCGGCGGCCGAGGCCACTGCATCTCACCTCTCCTGTACCAAACCGGATGGGTCCCGTTCCAGGTCTCCTCGGACAACGGCGCCACGTTCCGGCGACTCGGGGCCTGGCTCTCAGGTACGTCCAGCTCACTTACAATGAGACATATTTGTTCAAATACACTGAAGTTTGTTTTGTTTTTTTTTTCCATCCAAACACGTTGCTTCAGTTCACACCGGCAAGTTGGACTCCAAGTTCAAGGCCACTCTGGTGAACTCCACCAAGTGGCAGTACTACGGTACGACCGCTGCCAGGGATCGCCTGGAGATGACCTGGAACGCCTCTCTGGTCCGAGCAGAGCGGGTCAACGTGGAGCTGTGGGGGTACAGAGAAACAGGTGCGCGCACACGCCTGTGCACGGCGGACGCCAGAGCTGGACGCCGAATGACGTCCGCCGTGAAACGCGTCTGTGCAGGAACCCCGTACTCGGACAGCTGGCGGGGGGAGTGGGAGTTCCTCTACTCTCTGGCCAAAGATCACCCCAACGACGGCTCCTTCAGCTTCCTGCCAAAACCGGCCCCTAAATTCTCGGTCTGGGAGCTGGGTTCGGTGCGCGTCAGCCCCGCCTCCAACCCCGACGGCGCCCGGTACGTCCCTCTCTACAGCAGCATTCAGGAATCCTGTAGAAGGACAATAACACATAAATGGCCTGGGCTGTGAAACCCACATCTCTCTGGGCTTTCAGACTCCAGACTTCAAGGTCCGATGGGGTGCAAACATCAGAAAATAAGATATGATTTAAAAAAATGATGCCAAACGAGAATAAGATAAGAACAACTTTATCAATCCCGAAGGAAATTGTTGTGCCAGAGTTACAGAAAATATAACAGTAATAAATAATAAAAAGAAAAAGGCAGAATTAGAAATAAAAATAAACTATAAAGTGTCTCAGTGAAACTATAAAGTGTCTTAGTAAACAAGTGATAAAACTATAAGTGTCTTAGTAACAAGTGAGGTAAGGAGTGCACAATAGTATGATAAAAGGAAAAATTGTAGTGTAGCTATTATGAAATGAAATATTGCACAGTTCTGAATATTGCACAGTGAAATGAAATATTGCAGTTTTTGTTTTTTTTTTTTAGGTTAAAGATAGGTTTTTATAGGTAGATAGGTTTTTTAAGAGGGGTTAGAAGAAAATGATCTGGAAGTGTGCACGAGTATGTTCGTTCTAACAAATGTGATTTTAGTTTAAATAAAAATGATATAATCTTTGTCTTTTTTGAGCCGGACGAGAAAAGGTTATTTCCGTTTTAAACTAACTCATTTGTGTGTCGGGCTCAGGGATGTAGAAGCTGCGTGGACGGAGGACCACGCACTGGCCTGGCACCTGGAGGAGAAGTTCAGGGAGAACCCGGCGGCCTGGGCCCTGGACAAATGCCTGGCCTGGGACCGGCTGGAAACTCAGCTGCCCGACTTCCTGGACGAGATCGCCGACTGCCCCTGCACCCTGGCTCAGGCCAGGGCCGACACCGGGAGGTTCCACGTGGGTTCGAGCGGACGCTCCTTCAGACGGTCCTGCGGGTCAGATCCTGAGCGCGTGCTTGTCTCCGCAGACGGACTACGGCTGCGACATCGAGAAAGGCAGCGTGTGCACGTATCACCCCGGGAGCGTCCACTGCGTGAGGGCCATACAGGCCAGGTGAGCTCCCGACACCACGACGCTTTCCGGCACGGACGCGAAGGGAGGCTCTTATCGGTTCCTGGTTTGCCGTCTTATCTATAATCGATAATCAAAGGCAGCGGCACTGTCAAGTGAGGTCATGGTAAACCCCTTTCCCCCGTGGCTCACGTTGTGAGCGAGTCCAAAAGTCCAAACTGGAAGGCGTCCGTTGGCACGTTTGCTGACGGACAGTGTTTTCGCTTGTAAAAAAACACAAAACAAAAAAACAACTCGCCCGCTCGTTATGGGATGTAATCTGTAAATCCGCACACGAGACCGCAGAAAGAGTGAGATAGTTGTGCGGTCGCCTCGGTAACGCCCACGGTGTCCCTGTGCAGCCCCAAATACGCAGCGGGGCAGCAGTGTTGCTACGACAGCGCCGGCTTCCAGGTGCTGACGGCGGACTCCATCGGGGGCAGCACGCCGGACCGGGCCCACGACTGGGGCTCCCCGCCGTTCGGCCGCCCGCCTCGCGTCCCGGGCCAGTCCCACTGGGTCTACGACGTCCTGAGCTTCTACTACTGCTGCCTGTGGTCCGACCACTGCTCCTACTACTTCAAGCACCGGCCCTCCAGCGACTGCCGGCGCTACCGCTCCCCCGGCTCAGGTGGGACCGCAGCTTCCGGCCCGGTTGAACCCCGGACAGGTTTAACCCCCGGCGCTCGTGTGTCCGTGCAGCCGCGGTGTTTGGAGATCCGCACTTTGTCACCTTCGACGGCCTCGGCTACTCGTTCAACGGCAGAGGGGAGTACAGCTTGGTGACCTCGCGGGAGAGAGGGCTGGAGGTCCAGGGGAGGACGGAGCCCATGAACGGTGAGCGGAGAGGAAGAGCTGCTTCTTCTGTCCTGTTGGCTGAACTGTGGTGGAGGACAGAGATGGAGTTGTTGAGTTGCACCTTTTCTCAGGTCATTTTCTTACGGATTCGGGGCCATCTTGATGCCGTTTGGATTTTTCTAGAAATATATTTTGGTTTTATCTGAAACAATGGCTCACAGCCAGAAGGTCCCCGGTTGGATTCCCACAGGCTTTTGTTTGTGGAGTCTCCAAGTTCTCCCCATGTGTGCGCGGGGTTCCTCAGGGTTCTCCAGGTTTCTCCCCACCGTCCAAGAACATGCAGAAGGTTCACTGGAACCCCAAATTTTCCAGATGTGTGACTATGAGGGTGAATGGTCGTATGTCCCTGTGATTGGTCCACGGTGAGCTCCATCTCTGGGCCGAGGAAAGCTAAATCGGGTAACGATGAGGCATCACCATCCCCGTCTTCCCCGTTCCATTGCTTTTGCTTTCCTGCTTCTAGAAACCATAAAAGCGACAAAACTGTCGGCGGTTGCCATGAGAGAGGCCTCCTCTGACACTGTGGAGGTGCGGCTGGACGGAGCTCACAGCGGCCTGGAAGTGCTGAGGAACCAGAAGACCCTGTCCTTCAGAGAACAGACCTGGATGGACCTGAAGGGTGGGGACGAGAGTTTTCATATTTACAAGATATCACTCATGTAGAACGTCCTCATCCGCAGACTCTGTCCCGCAGGCGTGTTTGTGTTTTCTCCGACGTCCAGCAACGTGACGGTGATGTTTCCCAGTGGAGCCGGAGTGGAGGTGCGTCTGAGGGAGGGAACCATGACCACCACCGTCCTCCTCCCCGTGGAGTTCAACGGCACCACCCTGGGGTTGCTGGGGAAAATGAACGGCGACCAAAAAGACGACCTGGTTCTCAGCGACGGGCTGATGGTGAAGAACCACAGCGACCCTCGGGAGATCTTCACCTTCGGGGCCAGCTGTAAGTCCTGGATGGTCGATTTCCAGGAAGTCATACGATTCCTGCCGCATCTTTGAGGATGTTGGCGGTGAGCGCGTCCGTTTGTCCTCCAGGGGCCGTGAGCAACACCTCCGCCCTCTTCACGTACGACTCACAGGACCTTCTGGACCGATACAGGAACTCTCCCAGACACGACCCAGATTTCATTCCCGTGTTTTCCGCCTCGGCGAGCCCGGACGATCCGCTCTCCGGCCCGGCGTCGGAGATATGCTCCGGGGAAGGGTCTCAGTTCTGTCGGTGAGAAGACTTCTGCTCATAATCACGAAGAACATCACGTGTTATGAAACACGGCAAAGATCTCAGTGACTACACGGAGTGTGTCCTTCCCTCTGCTCTGCAGGTACGACATCCTGGTCGGACGAAACCCGACGCTGGGAAACGTCACCAGGGCGTCCTTCGAGAGTCACATCGCCCTCATGGAGGATCTGAAGCCAGGTGAGCGCAGAGAAGAGTCCTGAGACGTCTCCAGCGTCAGAGTGGCGCCGGCCTCACGGTGCTGTGTTTGTCTCGCTGAGCAGTGATCTCCTGCGGCTGGCTCCAACCCCCGGACAACGGGGAGAAGGAGGGGACGGCCTACTTGCAGGGGGCCAAGGTGAAGCTCTCCTGCCACCAGGGCTTCACCCTCCAAGGATCGGCGGAGCGGGTTTGCCAGGAGGACGGCCGGTGGTCTGGGGAAGACGGCGGCTGCGTGAAGTCCAGTAAGGTTCTATCATTCTTTTTCAGGAGATGTTTTTGACCCGCGAATCCACACCTGACACCTTTGTCCACCCGTTCCAACCTGATGCTACACCTCTCCCCACCTCCTCGGAGAAAGACCCAACGAATAAAGAACATCTCTGAACATCTACGATCGTCTAGAAGGAGAACTTGAGCGCGAACACATTTAGACACGGCGGGATTTCTACAGTGCGATCCCACGGAGAATTCAAAACTAGTTCATGGAAGCGTCTCTTTGCGCTTCAGTCCAAACTGGAATCTGTTTCATTCACGAGTGACTGTTTCTGCACATTTTTGCTAAAAGCGTCTTCTCCCTGTCTCAGTTAACGTCGCAGGCATCGCCGCCGGCTCAGTCATCGGAGCCGCGGCGCTGATTGTACTCGTCACAACAATCGTACTCCACTCCAGAAAACAGAAAAGGTGGGGTCGCCACCGAGAAGCAAACCATCTGACAGTTTGCTTGAAATGACAGATGAGTGAAAGCTGATGACGCTGCAGCTCAGTTGTTTGTGTTTTTGATTTCAGGAAAAAGGCGGCGCAGGAAGAAGTGATGAGAAGCGACTCCCCTTGCGCAGGACACGCCGCATCTTCATGCACTGGGAAATAAGAGCGGCCACTTTTGGGGGTCATCTGGGGGGTCATTTGAGGTCTTATTTAAGTAGTGAAACTTCGTATAAAACGCAGACGTTTCAATGTTGGGCTTCTGTTTCGGCACAAAATCCCTGAATTCATAGTTTTGAAAATGTCGAAAGCTTGTACACGAGTGTATTTATCCGATCAACCATTACTGCTTGTTCTCCTGTCTCCTGTTTTTACACGTTTTATTTGTCCCTGTCAGAGAATGAAATGCCACAGAAAGGTTACAATGAAAGAAAAGCTCTCCTTCTGCTTCTTGAAACATACTATTTAACCTCATGGTGGCATACCGCTGTTTGCCTATCTTGTCCTAAGAGGTAAAAAAGCCAATTCTGATGTTTTGCACAAACTTTTTATGGATTCAAAGTGAGAAGCCTCTGGTAAATGTTTTGAGATGTTATATTGCTGCGGTGTGCAAATGATGTGATGATTAAAGGCTTTTATGGCGCAGGCTGCCTTGTTTGGAGTCATAAAGGTTTAGTATTCTACCTTCTCGGTACCATCCCAGCAGGGTGGTAGCAGGTTTTACGGGGGTGTCCTTTGTCCAACTGTAACTCAGAAAATGGAATTGTGATTTCTATCTGCCAAGCGTTTGTGTTACTGATTGCTAAAGTAAGACGGGACGTGAAAAAAGAAGAGGCCCTAGAACGTTACCCGAGGAACTCCGTACCAGGCTTTTGTTCACTCCCTGCTAATGCAAAGTAGTTCCCGTCTCGCGAGCGTAATTCGAGCCACTTGGTGAACTTTTCAAATGTATTGATTAGAATCTCGTGGCCATACATCTGGAGTGCAGCCCAGATATTCAACATATTGAACACTGGAAGCGCTGCAGTCCTCGGGCTGCGGGGTGGACCTACACCCGAAAACTTCAAGACATGATTTAACCAAAATACGAAGCTGAAATACACAAAATTTCTACATCTGCGAATGACAAACCCAGAGACAGTAAGGGTACGAAGACATAAAAGTAAAAAACACAACTTCATACGATAAAGTGGGTCCACTTTGCTATTTATACATTAAGATCCTCTATTTAGATTTTTCAATACTACAACTCACCGTGAAAATAAAACATTTGTAATAAATATAACTCGTCATTTACCTTTACGCTCGGTATTTATGTGGTTCACAACCGTAGTGGATACAATGACGAGAAGCAGTAATAAATCATTACTTCTTCGCCATAACACTCCTGAAGATGTAGATGTTGATGCAGAAATTCCCCGACACCACGTGAGCGCATCGGTCTTCCAGTCAGCCTCCGTGCCCTGGATGGGATCACCAGCACTTTCACCGCGTGTTAAGGTATTTGACACGTGCACGTCTGTTTGTTTTCCAGAGTCGAGCTTGGAAACGGGAGGTACCTGTTGTGGATGGCGAACTCCTGCCACCCTGGATGGACTCGCTGTTCCCTCACATGACGCCGGGCCGTGATTTCTGCAGACAAAGAGCGGCAGTATGTGACGAGACTGCAGAGGCCTCTGCTCAATAAGCCCACCGCTCAGTCATTCGGCAACAACTCGACAGTCCGGAGATATAAATACAAATTATTTGTTGTCCTCTCCAGATCCCGGGGCAACTGAGAAGTCGCACCTTTGCTCGTTCCCTACCAGCTCATTGTCAGCCTTTAAATCAGGCGGCGCCGGGTACTTAAAGTGTGTGGGTGAACAGTTACAGCCGCCAAATGCTTAGTTTGGTGTTTCACTTGAGACGTGCGGGAGAAAGATCCGGCTCTTTTTTTGGATTTGCTTACCGGTCGTCAATCTTAACTGGCTTGTGAGGGCGGAGCTGGGAGCTTCTCAGATTCTACATCGCCTCCCCCTCGCAGACGCCGATCCCACTTCTCACATCATGGACGACCAAAGTAAAGCCTCGCTACGTCCCATTTTCTGCCGCGATGCTAGCTGGGAGGCTTTCCCACGTCGGACTCAGCCGCCTCGCGTCTCCGGGCGCGACTTCGGGGTCCCTTCTTTCCTGGAGCCCGACGATCTGGAATGGATAACCTGGGCCCGGAAGAGACTGGCCGCTTCCTCCTGGCTCGGACAGAGGCAAGCCCTTCCTCTGCCTCTGTTCGGTGGTCGGCCTCCTGCGGCGTCAGACCAACAGACTCCGAGGAAAGCGACAGGTGGGGTGTCGGAGATCAGGACGGGGCCGGACAGCTGGAGCGTCCGCTTGGACGTCAATCACTTCTCACCGGAGGACATCACCATCACAACTAAGGAGGGTTTTTTGCAAATATCAGGTGTGGTTCCTTCTATCCGCTAATGCCGTTTGAGATGATGGAGCACATATTTGTTCATAGTGCAGCGGAATAAATTGTCGCTTGTTTTTCCGAACCAAGGAAATCGTGAGGACAAGCGGGACGAGAGCGGCTCGGTTTCCAGATGCTTCACACAGAAATACAAGTAGGTGCCGTGACCGACGAACCCATGGCATGCAGCAGCAGCAGCAGCAGTAGAAAATCTGTGTACGCCTTAATATTGAGATTCCTGCTTGGTCGTGAGTGGCTGTAGAGATGAGCTCGCAGTTACGTGTTCTAGAGCTTCTTCTCGATTTATTTTCACCTCAGCTTCGTCTCACAGGTTTGCACGACTGCTGTAACCCGCCTGCCCGATCTTTATGATGCATCTTGAAGGTGTAAGGACCTGAGGGTCAGCGAGATGGCCGATGCTCGGGTTGCCGGACTCTTTGGACCTCAGCGGCAGTCAACTAGCATTACATCTCACTTGATGTACTAGTTTAACGGTCAAACTGAATGCTTTCTCGTGATTTCACACGACAAGCAGCACGGATTGATAGATCAGGGGGTTAATAATGAATCCACCTGGAAGGCCCCGCGGCCATTTACCTCCCTTTGTTGCTGATCCACATCCTCTTGGTTCTCTCAAGGCTTCCCCCTGGCGTGGACTCGCAGCACATCAGCTCCTCGCTGTCTCCGGACGGCGTCCTCTCCGTGGAGGCCCCCGTCCGCGGGACGCCGGTCGGCGGCCACGCCGGCGAGATCGTCATTCCTGTCCAGACCAGACGAAAGCAGGAGGGTGAAAAGTGAATCTCGGAGAGGAGCGAAACTGGGAGAGCGTGGAGCTCCTCGGACACCTAGCGCTTTCTTTACTCTGATTAGTTCTGATTCAATGACCAGTCTTTTTTTTTCCCCGCCGTCCCTGTTAGACTGGGAACTTCCTGAGTAGCAAGGCTTTGGTCGTGGGACCTGAAGGGTCACACAGGCCTGAGGAGGCTGCAGAGAACCAATGGAAGCTGAAGGATCACATCAAGGAGAGCTTCTGCAACCCTAATCCTCTCCTGATCAGATCACTTTGCATGTCAGATATTAATATTGATATTTGAAAGGTTCGGGCAGAAAGCTATGTTCGATGTGCTGAGCAGCAGCTCTGCATACCGTCAGGTCTCCGTGGAAAGAGTGACATCTATTGTTGAAAGGGGAACTACACGGTAACGGCAGAATCCTGGTGTCCTCGGCGTTTGGAAGATCATTCTGAAGACGACTTCACAATGTGTTTGAACGGTCATTTACAGGTGGATTCCCCTGCTTTACTCTGTCCTTTCTCAGCTTCTCCTGACACAAAGTGGGAATCTTCTCACCACGATATAGAATTTTAAACCTTAGATTTATGTTGTGACCGTATATTAACACAAACCAAGGCTTTCAGGTCAGAAATGACTTAGTGAAAATGTTTAAACACGCTGATACATTTCCATTGCAAACATGGATTGATATTTTCACATAAAACGCCTCCGTGGTCTCCTCCAGAACGCGGAACTGTGCCGTTCTTCCTCTTCCATGGCTTTACAAAGCAGAACATCTGTTTGGGCGCCGTGAGAAAGGATCCGGCCACGTCGTGTTTTGACGTCACTCTGACTTTGCGTCCCTGTTCTTGTTTCTTCTCGTCAATAAAGATCCAAGGCGAGCACGCCGGCGTGCAGTCACTTGATATTTCTATGTTCACTTGAATTCCTGATCTTCTCCCCTCCTGCCCCGGCAGCGGACTCGTCCTCTCATCTGAGGCGGTTCGGATGAAGCGCCGCTCCAGAAATGAGGACGCGTCCATCTCTGCGAGGAGCCCGATGTTCTGCACAATATTACAAACCATCAGACCCGGTCTTTAAGTAACAAGAAGCCCTTGGTGGGCAAAGTCTGCGGCGCCCCGATGCTTTGGGACCCGGGGAGTCCTCCTCAAAGTGAACCTGAAAAGTCCTGCACCAGAAGGTCACAGACCGGGCCGTGGTTGCTGCGGGGTTTGGCTTCATTTCAGTGTATTTGCTGTCGAGGCGCCTCCGAAGGTTCTAGTCTGCCACGGGTTGGCTGGGGGCTCTTCTGGGGTGCTGCTGTGATGCAGGACTCAAGATGTGCAGCATTGTTCTGGACTCCCGCACCTGAGGTTTGTCCACTGACAACCAGCACATGTTTGTTTACGGTGTTGTTTGTAGTGCATCTGCGTGGACACACGTCACCTGGGTCCTTCGTGCACTTCTTCAGCCCCCGAGTGGCAGAAGTCCTTCCGAGGGATCCTGGTTGTGCCTCCACGTGTTGCTGGGGGTTGGCGTTTGCGGCTCTCGTCCCGCCCCTCGTCCCAGCCCATTGGACAGCTGACAGGAGCGGCGTTTGAGGGCAAAGTGACATCTGTGGATGAAGACAGACAGACTTTGCGTTTAAAACTTCTTCTGCAAAACCGTCCTCATAAACATCACAGTGGCGGAAGTGAGAGGAACCCCAAAGCCGCGGATGATCCGCAAACCGTCGGGAAGCTCCAGCGCATGAACCGGCCGGAGGCTGTATATGGGCTGGTTGTCATGGTGATGCCTGCTGGTTGCCGTGGAGTCGCACGGTGGCCGCGGGGCTGCAGCTGCAGCGGCGGCGACGCGTACGAAGCACATTCAGCACCGTGGACAGAGACACACACGCATTACACGCACGCACACGCACACGCACAGGGATGCCACTTTCAGTAACCGGCGGAAATACCAAGTTCTCCCACCATTATGTCATCGCCGAGGAACGCGGTCGGCGCTGACGCCGCGAGGGGGACTCGTTGAAACCGAAGGGACCCGCGCCGTCCTCCGCCACGCAGGAGCGCGTTGCCGTGGCAGGGGACGTGGAAGGCGCCGTGCACGAAGTTCGGGCCGGCCGAGACGTGCCCGTAGTATCGCGGTGTCTCTTTAAAGGAAGGGGGAGTGCAAAGAGGGACAGGGAAGAGATGAATAGAAGGCACCAGAAGCACCTTCCACGACCAAGTGCGCGGCGGATGTAGGACAGGAACCGGAGAGGAATACGAGCGGATCGCCGAGCGACGTGCCGTTTGGGGGGGGGGGACGACGACGACCATGTCCGGATGTGCCTTATCTGATCCCGGGATTTGTGCATACGGTGCCACATGCGATCGTCATGGGAGCGCAGGAAAACTATCCCCCCCCCCAAACACTTCTTGCATTCTGAGAGGGAAAAGAAGAGTGGCAGTAAGACCCCCCCCCCCGCCGTGCCATCTTTCTTCGCTGATCAATGGTAGGCATTGCATAATTCTCCCTTTTCCGCCGAAGCCGTTCGTTGCCTCCTCTTCGGCAGGGAGCGGGAGGGGGCGACGGGGGACGCCGGAGACGCGGCTCCGGCTCCGGCCCCGGCGGCCGCCTCCTCCTCGGCAATGCCCTTTTCCCTCCGAAGAAGGACTTGCAGACAGTAGCGGGGGAGGTGGGGGGGGGGGGGAGCGTTCCCAGCCGGATGTGTGCTGCATTCAGGGGAGATTCGGCTACCACACAAAGAGCCGGAGCGGAGGGCCCGGGAAGCACCCAGCCCCACGATCTCCTCCTTTTCCTCCCCCTGCAGGACCATGCTTGCGTGAGGGATGAGGCTGTGCACAGGGACACCAGGCCAGAGCTGCGGCCTACTTCTCACAGGAGCCGGTCTCTCGACTGCAACATCAGTGAACACATTGTCACCGTCACACCATCATCACCTTTGGTACGCAGCTCCCTCCTTCTCCACCTTTATTAGAGACAGGAAAAAAAAGAAATAAAATAGAAGGAAGGGGAGGGAGGGGGGGGGCATATATGTGTAAGCGTGCGCGCGTATGTGCGTGCTGGAAGGGGGGGACGTGTGTGTGTGTGTGTGTGTGTGTGTTCTCAGCTGTACATCTGTAGCCATGGCAACCAGATCCCGTTAATGGATGTCACCCCCCCCAACCACCACCTCCATCCTCGGCTTCCTTTTCTGGCTGTATTTGCGTGTCGCGTTTAATGTGTCCCATAAAAAATCTGACATTTCACCACCGACTCGGGGTGTTCCGTTCGCGGTCGTCGTCCGTGTGTCCGAGGTCTGGCGATGCCTCAAACTTCTGGCTGAGGGGTCACCGCTCTGTTCGCGGCTCTAAACCGGTGCAGACGCTGGGGTCTTCAAACACCCCGTGTCCTGGACGCCTGGCAGCCCCTGCACCACGAGGGCTTTCCTCACCCTGAACGCCATCCGTAGTTTTCGGACGTCTCCCGCTCTGTTTCCGATGTTTATCACCTCTTCGATTAGCAATCGACTTCAGACCAGTGTTTCCCCGTCTGGGGTTTGACGGCGATGCAGCTTCGGGTTGACGAGGAAAGACTATCTGCCGGGCACTATCCCGTAATATCCCGGAGACCCTCTTCCAAACTAGTTTTCCTTAAGTCAACCCCCCCCTGCTTCTCCTACGTCCTGCCTCTCCTCCGTCTCCCTCCACAGGTCATCAGGTAGATCCAGGAGCATGAGCAGGACTTTGAGCTGCGGGAGCAGATGTCTGGGTATAAGCGCATGCGGCGGCAGCACCAGAAGCAGCTGATCGCCCTGGAGAACAGGCTAAAGGCCGAGATGGATGAGCACAGGCTTCGGCTGCAGAAGGAACTCGAGACACAGGCGAACAACACTTACATTGAGCTGGAGAGACTGGCCAAACGCCACGCCGCTCAGACGGACAAAGAGGTAGAGCCTCGGCTGCAGGTGTTCCATCTGAATGAAGCGGGGGGGAGAAAAAGAAATAGGGAAAAGCAGTGATTTCATTCACTTCCTACCAAACGCCGAATGCATTGACACTTTTGTCGGCGAGCGGATCAATAAAGGGTGACGGTTTTAATGTCTCCGCGCAGATGAAGTCGGCCGCAGCTGAAGAAAGGAGGATCCAGCAACAGATTGTTGCTCAGCAGAAGAAGGAGCTGACTACGTTCTTAGAGAACCAGAAAAAGGAGTACAGGCTTTGTAAAGATAAGATCAAAGAGGTAAGGATGGACGCCGAAGATGCGCGTCTCGCCGTCCCAAACCTCCTACGTTTGCGGCGTTTACGGCTGCCGTTTCTATGTGTTGCAGGAGATGAACGAGGACCTCTGTACACCCAAGGAAGAGAAGCAGGAGCGTCTTTCCAGGCACAAAGAAACAATTCAGCGCTCCCAGGCGGAGGAGGAGGCTCATCTGCTGGCCCAGCAGAGGCTGGTCTACGACCGCAGCTGCCGGGCCCTCAAACGCCGGAGTCTGGTCCGGAGGCACGAGTTCGAACAGGAGCAACTCAGAGAGGTAACCGGACGTTAAGGGAAATAACAAGGAGGGATCGGATTCCCGCTTTTATTTGAGCGCGTTGCAGAATTCAGATGTGTGTGTTTGTATAAGAGCACGCTGCTAAATCATCCTCACCGGACAGGATGTGGACTTGCGTTTGCGACATCCGATCAATTAAGTCATCGGGAACATATTTTGGTTTTGCAGCAGAGGCGGGACGGCTCGGCGGAAGCCCAGCAGATACGCTCCGCTGCACGCCGGCAGTCGGCGCATGAATCTGTCGTTTACAAAATGAACGGACGATCGCGGCGGCTGGCGCATCCCGTAAACACTCCTGGCTCACTGTATGCGACTTTAACTCGCTGCCACTTTGTGCAAATCGTTGCAAGACAAAGTAATAAAGTGAGTTTCTAAACTTCTCCGCCCAGAAATAAACCTTCCAGGGTCACCACCGTCCCTGGGGGTGTCGAGATCCACGTTCTCTCCGCATAAATGCTGATAGCCCTCAAAACACACGCAAATTTAAACTGATCTTCAATTCAACAAGCACTTTCATCTTTTGTGGCAGTTAAAATATGGAAAAAAAGGAATCTACTTTTGAATACCCGATGGATTAAAAAAAAAAAAAAGTGTCTCTTTGTTCTTCTTGGTGCAGTTGAGGACATTAGTGTCTCTGAATTCCCCAAAAACCTCAACTCCACTTTAGGAACTTCAGAATGAAACACACAGCTGATGCTCTTATGTTTCTTTTAGTCCACAAATGAAAAGGACCAGACTTACGTCCGGCTCGCGCACGTCTTCGTCCACCCTAAAACAGCATGACGTGGATCTCGTCTTCCCAGGAACTGAACAAGAAGAGGACCCAGAAGGAAATGGAACACGCCCTGATGATCCGGCAGGATGAGGGCACCCAGGACCTGGAGCGCAGGCAGCTGCAGATGCTGCAGAAGCTGCGCATCGAACTCATGCGACTACAACACCAGACGGAACTGGAGAACCAGGAGGAGTACAACGGCCGGCGGCAGAGGGAGCTGCACAGAAAACACACTCTGGAGCAGCGGCAGCAGCCCAGAAACCTCAAGGTACGGGAACTTTATATCTGGAGAAGGTTAAATTCTGAGATGACAGACACGGTGAGCGTCCATTCCAGCAAGATGGAGAGGTTACTTACCAGCTGGATCGCTGTCTGGATTGTATTCTTCTTTTAGCAGAACCTCACATGTCTGCCGCCCTTATTTACAACAAATCAATAGTTTGAAGTGTGTGGACAAAACGACCACACGCTTGGCCAAAACCCTGCCGTGACAAGAGATGGACATCGGAGGTGAATCAAATATCCTATAGACAGCTGATACTTTCAACATTAACAGACTAGAGCTGGTAAACACAATATTACCATTAGAATTAAAGCCTGTCTTAGCACGTTTGACTGGCCTTCAAAAGATGCTAGTTCAACACGATGCCAGGTTAATATTACAATGTACTTCGTAGGAAAAACAAACAAACATCAGGTTGATATTAGAAGTAAAATAACACCATTTACATTTTGAAATGTCGAAAGAAACAAAATCTCAAGAACAACACAACATTGTTTCATTGACATCACAATATACAACCAAACATATGAACAACCTTGGTGTGCGGCTGTGTGCCGGGGGGACAGAATTACACAGCAATATAATGAAATCTTTAAAGTTTTGATATTGGCTGACATGCTGATACTTCACCTGTACCAGGATAATACTCGCAATAAAAATCAGCTCGAGCCTCGGTAATGACTAATGACCAGGAGGAGTTTAGTAGGAAATTTAATACCGCGGCAGCAGCGGCGTGTCATGAATTCATCCCATGTTTCAATTGTCTTTTTTGGTTTGAACTATGGTGGAAGGAGGTCAAAGCTCAAGTCTGAAAAGTGAATAGTTCCATTATAGACGAAGGGATATGACTTAATCCTTCCAAAAAAGAAAACATGATGAAATCAAATGCTGCGTGGGTCTCGATGAAAAGAAACTAGCAAATATTCAAACACTCATACGACAGCTTGTTTGCTCGACGCTTAATTGTCAATTGCGTGTGTGAGCTAAAAACAGAACAACAACACTTTTCTTCCTCTACAGACGCTCGAGATGCAGATCAAGAAACAATTCCAGGATACCTGCAAGGTGCAGAACAAGCAGTACAAAGCTCTCAGAAACCATCAGCTGGAGGTCTCTCCCAAAGGCGACCACAAGACCATCCTCAAAGGCCTGAAAGAGGAGCAGACGCGCAAGCTGGCTGTGCTGGCCGAGCAGTATGAGCAGAGCATCAACGAGATGATGGCGTCGCAAGCGGTAAGAGAAGTCATTATTAGCTAAAGCGGATCTGCTCCTGCTGTGCTTGTACATGAGCAGCATTAGTCGAATGGTAACAGCGGCATGTTGACATGTTGCCCCCACACTGGATGTGACTCATGTAAAATGACATACGGGCCGTTTGGACGTTCATCTGAAGACAGGGAGTTCGAGTTAACGCAGACCCAGTATTGAACTTGAAACGTCCACTGAGGATAATTCTGGAAAATCACAGCAATCTGTTGATCCTGAGCAAAACATTGCAACCACTTTCTTGTAGCAATTTCTTTCTTTGGGTGCTTTGAACATTTAAAAATAGACAAAAAAATTGAGAGATTTAATTGACAAAACAACACGCTCAAGTTTGGATGCAGGGCCGTTTCTAGCTTTGCAGGAGCCCTTTGCAAGATGCTGTTTGGGGGCCCAAAGTCTGCCAAACTATGATGGACAGATTCCTAACCTTTCAGATGATCCACTAAAATCTACAACACCTCAGGGGGGAAACAGACTACAGTCATGATAACCTCATGTTAGTATTAAACATTTAAAGGCTAGAAAAAAATATGGAAAACAATCATCTGTGAATAAATACTTAAAACAGGTATCCAGTGTTTTTTTTTTAAATACTTCCTTAAAATTTTGAAGTCAAATTCTCCCTACAACACATGTCCTCACAACCACAAAGAATATACAAACGAAGTGGGCCAAACCCGAGGTCAACAGAAAGCAATTTAGGGTGCTACTTACACTAAAACACTATCAGCGAGCATCCATATTGCTTTACAAACAATAAATACAAAACAAGCAAAAAACCTTACCCATGTCACACTCCAAACCCTTCAGGACCATTTTGGGTCTTTTACTGTTTGTTTGTCCATTGCACATTATAAACAGAAATCAACATCAAGTACAGTGAACCAGAAATTATTCTAAAGTGTAAACAAACCAAAACTAACAAATTATACATATGTTGGCTTTTATAATAGGAAAACATTACACAACACAAAAAAACAAACCTACTCAGTGATAAGTTCATTTATCATCATAGTCTTGAGTATTATTCTCCTCAAAATGGTTCTTTTGAATATGACAAAGTACTAAATTCAAAACCTAACTCAGCTGCAGGATTGTTAGCGAAGCATATTAGCACAATAAACATCCCTATTAATGTGTCAAAGAGAGAGCCTCCAGCTAACTCAGCTCAACTAGCAATAATCCACTGCCAAATTAGAACAACAATCATCAATGGGACCACTATTGCTCATAAAACTGGAGTACAATTCTAATTAGGTCTATAAAACACACATGAAACTTAATAAATGTATCAGATGTAACTGTAAAGCAATGTAAAGTAGCAAATCTCTGAGACAATTTCCACGGACATATGACATAGCAGACACCGGCACAACAAACCCGCCCTCCATTAACCAACCCAACAAAAATTCTCTAAGTCTTCCCCTTCCCTCATATCTGATATTTATTTTTTTTCGGCCAACTTTCATGATGCAAACGCTAAATACTGGTTTTATGAACGAACATTTACCCGACGCTAGCTTGGCTGGCTAACATTTACCCAAGGCTAGCTAACCTAGCTAACATTTTTCCGAGGCTAGCTCAGCGAGCAAGAAGGACAAATAACAAACTTGATAAATAAAATCGTCGTTACACCTCCTACCGCCCACACCTTCGCGAATAAATGCCGGATTACCGTTTACTTTCTCCGTTTTCCTCTTCTGTTTTCGGCTCCAATGGGTTGATTTGTATGTTATACATTAGCGCCTTCCGCCATTAATATCCTGACTTCCGGTAGTGATGGTAGCTGTCAATCATCCCGTCCCACCTGTGCAGCGCTCCCTCTTAGTCAGACACATAAACATCACTTTATCATTGCTGTTTATTTTATTGATATCCTACATTTATTTTTCTTAGTCTATAAAGAATTTAATGAGCAAACAAGACAGGTACTGTTTTTAATCCTCCTCAGATGAGGCTGAATATGCAGCTCGAGACCGCGTGGTGGCTCGGGGCCCCGATCGCTTCGTCCACACATAAGTCACATAAAACATTATGAGGTTTGGTCCAGCGCAATACTAAACCAAACAGGAACTTCATACAGGAAACATAAAACCACCGATTAGCACATTTGAGCAGCATGATTAGTAAATGGGTAAAATGTATTTCTACTGACCTGCCTTGGATAAAAACTTAATCTTATGTTGGTAATATTTCTCAGATAAGATAGGTCTGGTCGCTGTTTCACAGAGTAATGTGATTATTTTCATTATGTCCGTTTGGTTCTTCTGTGCTTATAAAGCTGAAGCCGTGTCCATCTAGATGAGGATTTATGGTTTTGGCAGTGGATAGTAAGATAAGTGGTGGTGTGAATGAGACATACCCCAATGCTAAATGAGTAGATGCATGGATGAGTGTATGTACGTATGTACGTATGTATGTATGTATGCATGTATGTATGTATGTATGTATGTATGTATGTATGTATGTATGGATGGATGGATGGATGTATCTATGTATGTATCTATGTATGGATGGATAGATGCATGCATGTATGTTTGTATGTATGTATGTATGTATGGATGTATGGATGCATGTATGGATGTATGTAAGGATGTATGTATGTATGGATGGATGGATGGATGGATGGAAGGATGCGTGTATGAATGCTTGCATGTACAAATGTATGTATGTATGGGTGGATGGATGGATTTAAGTATGTATTTACATATGTATGCCTGTATGTATGAATGGATAAATGGATGAAAGGATTGATGTATGTATGCATGTATGTATGTATGTATCTGTGGACATATTGATGTATGTATGTACTGTATGTATGTATGTATGTATATGTGGATATATTGATGTATGGATGTACTGTATGTATGTATGCATGTATGTATGTATGTATGTATGTATGTATGTATGAGAACAACTTTATTGGATGGATGGATGGATGGATGGATGGATGGGGGCAAGTATTTATGCATGTATGTATGAATGCATGTACTGTATGTATGTATGTATGTATGCATGTATGTATGTATGTATGTATGTGCGTATGTATGTATGTATGCATGTATGGGTGGATGGATTGATGGATGGAGTGATGGATGGATGTATGGATGTCCGACTAACAAAAATAAATAACAAATTAAGCTAATGCTATCTTCCTTATCAGTTTGTTGCATATTGAACAAGGTAAAAAAATATGTCAATATAAAAACATGTCACTGTCAATATAAAGTATTTTGGCAGAGCCAGCAAGCCAATATTTTATCAGACCTGCTAATAACAGAATGATACACACTTTCCTCTTTCACTCTAACTGATAATATCTGACATGGTTTCCATCGTTGTGTGCCGGAAATCTGATGGCCAGAATATCTCACCGTGGTCTGTGAAGTTCCGTGGAGGTCCAAGGAGGTCCGTGGAGGTCCGATGGCCCCTGGCTGGCTGCCGATGCATTTGCTAAGTGCCTGTGTTTCCGGCCTGTAGATGCGATTGGAAGCGGAGCAGGAAACAGAGTGCCAAGCTCTGAAGCAGCAGCTGAAGCAAGAGATGGAGCTGCTGGACGCCTACCAGAGAAAAACCCAGTCACAGATGGAGACCCAACATGAGCGAGAGCAGCAGAAACTTGAGCAGAAGGTCTCCATACGAAGAGCCCACCTTGAACAGAAGGTAGGTTCAGGTTCAAGCCAGGATGCACAATATCATTTTCGATATTAAAAAAAGGAAAGGAAATCACCTCACAGTACGAAGGTCCCCGGTTGGAATCCGACCAGGATTCCTTTCTATGTGGGGTCTCCATATTCTCCCTGTGTCTGCGTGGGGTTCCTCAGGGTTCTCCGGGTTCCTCGGCTGGCAGCCAGTCCAGGGTGAACCCCGCCTCTCACCCGATGACCCCCGCGACCCTGACCGAAGGATAAGCTGTAGATAATGGATGGATGGATATTTGCTCCTGATAGTCTGGCTAGCGCTTTGCATAGTAGCTCTGCTGCTGTGGGTGTGTATGTGTGTGTGTGTGTGTGTGTGTGTGTGAATGGCTGAATGCAATCCAGTGTCAAGGGCTTTTGAACCCCAAGGTGATGTGAAAGTGCAATATAAGTGGAGACCAGAAGCAAAAACCTGATCCACATCTGCAGAGGCGATGCTACTAGTGTAAGTGCTAATGCTAACACTAACAGTGCAACGCAACGACTTTAAAAGACTCTCGATTCCTTTTCTAGACTCTGCCCCGAATGTTTCCGATAGTATCCATTTATTTTGGTAATAGGAAGCAGAAAAATGCCCCGGACTGGACGTTTGCTCCTTTTTATTTTGGATTTTGTGGCCGAGACTCCTGTTTTTTTCTTTTTATTGTTACTGAGACAAGCCAGGACTTTTTGCTTTTTTTCTCCCCAAATTTGTGTTTGGGGTTTTCAGCGCCGTGGGCGTTTGGGACGGGCGGCCTCCAGCCACCAGACGCCACATTCTTCTTCACGGGAATATCTCCCTCTATTATGCAACGGGATATTGGATTACGTAGTAGTTTATGGATGTATTTATTCCACCTGAGAGTGAACAGCCCTCCGCTGACCACTGGGTGTGCGTTACAGATCGAGGAGGAACTGGCGGCACTTCAGAAGGAACGCAGCGAGAGGATCAAGCACCTGCTGGAGCGCCAGGAGAGGGAGATGAACGCTTTTGACACGGAGAGCAGGAGCCTGGGCTTCGGGAGCCTGGGATCGCTGGACTTCCCCAAAGAAGACAACAGATGAAAGTGGATTTATCTTCAGCGGACAACATACCCGTGCCCTCTCCATCGTCCAGGCTCTGTCATCGCCACGGCGACAGAGCCGGATAACTTTCTCCGTTGCTTTCGTTTTTCCTTTTTCTTTTCCCTTCTCTTAGATATCGCATCTTCGAATCGAGGTGTCATACGTGCAATGAGAACTTCTTTTGTGAAACTTGAAACGGGGGCGGGGGGGGAAGAGTAAAACAAAAGAATCGACAGCGACATCGAACCTAGTCAGTGTTACTCTAAATTTACGTGTTAAAAATAAGACTCTTTCCTCCATTTCTTTTTTTTTCTTTTTTTTTTTTTTTTTCGCTTTCGGTACGAATTAAAACGATCGAGAGGATCGGAGTCAAATGGGCACTTTGCTATGTTTCAGTAGAAACCCATCATGTTCATATGACGCTAAACATGTGTTACATGGAGGGACATTGTGGAATGTGAGCTGCGGACCCCCCCGAACCCCCCGCCCCCGGCCGCCCCTCTTTTCCAAATTATTTTTTTAACATGCATTTTATTTTCATGCTCAGAATGTGAATATTACCGCGTGGGGTCGGCGGACCGGGGTCAGAGGTCACGTTTGGGTCGACGACGGTGTGGCGTCCATCCCTTCATGTTGTGCTCATGCATAGGGTTTCCCGTGGTTCCTCACTTTTCTAGGCGACAGGCTCTTACCTTCTCTTTTATTTGACACGCGGGATCAATTGGCTATCGGCTCGATCGATCCGTCCGGTCGCGTCGCAACCTCGAGATCCCGCGCGGTAAAACTGCTTATTATTGCATGCACTTTAAGGACAAATTCAGGTTGTGAAGTGAAGCATGAATCTGTCAGAGATCTTAGCTGTTTGTAAATAAAGTGGTCATAGCGTTTATTTCTTATCCTTTTCTGTTAGACTTTGGTTCGTTTTGGATTTTTTAGCCTCCGGATTCCGGTCACAAGCGCCACATTTCGATCAGCTCGTTTCACAAATGCCTTTATTTAAGTTGTGCCTGAAGCGGATTTCGGTTTGGTGTTTGTTATATCCGTATCGACGCCGGCACCTTTATCCTTTTTTTTTTTTTTTTTTTTCATTTTGTTGTCTTTTCACGCAAAAACTTGTAAATCATTTAATGTTCACTAATCAAAGTTCTTGTAAAGGAAACTGGTGAGAATTGTGCTGTATAACTTTTGATATGAATATTTGTACTTGGACACACAGACGCCGGGTGTTTTCCCTGAAGGCTGAGCGGAGGCCGGAGGAGGCGGAGCCTCACTCTGGCGTGGCGACGCGGAGAGCTGGGAAACGCCGCTCGGCGAAAAAGACCAGCAGACTCTCAGATTGTAATAACGGCGGCGGACGGAAGGCGCGGGGGCCCGCCGCGCCATCGAAAGGCAAACACAAAAAAAAAAAAAAAAAACAACCGCGTGGGTCCGGATCTGATTGGACCGATCGGTGTCCGATGATCAGATTGACGCGTTCCGCCATGTTCATTGTGGTCATTGAACAGGTTGCACAATGTTTCCATTTCTACCGAATGGAAGGATAATTGTTTGGTGCTTAATTTCTTATAACACCTTTAGCCTTGTAGTCTTTTGTCTTGGAGAGACGATTGCTTTTTACAAAAAAAACCCCTAAAAAAAACCCGACGACGAAGCATTTTGAACCCCCCCCCCACCCCACCGCTGAGTTTTTTTCCCGACGCTCATGACATATTTAGGAGAACCCCATGCAGTGAAACCCCTCTGAGACGAAGTATATCTATGAAGAAAATAAATACTATTTTATCACGGGTCAGTTTTTTGAAATGTGGCGGTCGAGACTGCGACCCCGTTCCGTTCCCGGCGGGTATTTTTCATTTCACAGGCCCCGACTTGTATTAAAAGGCCGGTGTTTTTTTTTTTTTTATGTTTTGTTTGTTTTGTTTTCCTCACAGGGCTGAAACAAACGGAAGATGTCCCCTGAGATAAGAAAAGGTATTTTAAAACAGAGGAATTAAAAAAAAAAAAAAAATGACCTGATTTCTGATGGCAATACACTTCAAATGCTCTTGTTTTACATGTAAAAGAAAAGAAAGAAAAAAAAAAAAAGAGGATCTACTTTGTGTGTTCTGAAGTTAAAAAAAAAAATGGCTCCACTAGATTTTTTCAGCCTTTTACATTTTCACAGACTTTCTGAAATTTGAAGAAAAAAAAAAAGTTTCTAGTATGCAGTAGGGCCTTTTGTCTGGGTGGCGTGTTGCCGACGCCAACTGGCGGACAAACAGGCCCCCGGAACAGAAGTGCTACCGGGGGGGTTTCTTGAATAAGGTTTTTAAGGCCGAGCGCTTGAGAAGGAGCTGCCGTGAGTTCAGAGGAACCTGAGCTTGCAGAGAAGGAAGGGGACTTTCCTAAACGACCTTATTCACCATTTCCTGTGCAGTTCAAACACGAAATAAAAGAGATTCTGTTGAAAACAAAAAGGGCCGTCTCAGTTGACATCATGTATCTTGTGACTTTGAATTTCTTCCTTTTTTTCTCTGTGTGTGTGCGTGTATGTGAGTGAGTGTGTGTGTGTGTGTGATGATTTTACCTGTTTTTTTAGCGCTCCTGGTGGAAGGCCGCCCTTTGCTCCACCTGTGAGCTGTCAAAATGAAACCCAATGGAGAGGAAAGTGAAAACATACATGCGGGGTGTGGTATTTCACATAACCAACGTGCGTTTTACCCGTTTTTCTCGGGGCACGCTGGCGAGAATCAAACCAGGGTTTCCTCGAACGGTGAACCGGCTGCCGGGGCAACTGGAAACCCCCCCGAGAGCTCAGCCTTTACCTGAGAAAGCCTTTCAAGTCGATTCCTTTTCCCCTAAACGCCGCTCCCACGAGACAACGCGATAAATCTGAAAAGCCGCATGAATGAGCGTCCAACCTCTGGCTCACCCCGCCGACGAAACAGCGGCGTCATGCGGGGCTGCCCCCGGACACGAGTGACCGTCATCCCTCCACGCAAGCGCCGTTGGCCAATGGCGTTGGCATCATTAAAAAAACGGGCCGATGTAGAAATCCTTTTAATTTGGCGCAGATGTGAATGTTCGCGATTGAGAAACTCTCTTCCTGTGACTTTGCCAGCTTCCTGCGCAAAAAAACTCACCATTAAAAAAAAAAAAACAGACCTCTGTGTTTGACGCGGAGGGAAAACCCCGGCTCGTCGCACCTGCCAGGGGTCAGAGGTCAAACGTGGCATGTCCACGAAGGTGTTAAAAAAAACTGCAGCGTGGCTCGGGGGGGGTTTAGCGCGGTCGTCCCCGAAACCGAACGTTCCTGGTTGGATTCCCGGCTCCTCCTCGCTGCTCCTGACCTGCCATGATGGCTTCCATGCAGAGGTCAAAGGTCACTGATGTGCTCTGTAGATAAATGCATGTCACAATAAAAGGCATTTCTTTCTTTTATTACAAAAAACGAATTCCTTCAAAGTCTTTATTTCACTGTTTTTCATCAGGAAAAAAAAAATGTGTTTTTTAAATAGATGTGTGTGTGTGTGTTTGTGTCTGCCCCCCCACTGACAGCCTATGGAGGCGATAAAACACTCGAGAGAGAGAATTGTGACATAGGGCAAGGGAGGCGAGGGCTGGCTGGTCCTGCAGCCTCAGCCTGAGGAGCCCAGAAGAGCCCAGAGGAGGCCTGGGCTGCTGGTTCACATGTCAAAATGTAAACACAAGACGTCCGGACGTGTCCGTCGAGCGGGCGGGCATGTGTGGATGTCTGTGACATGTTAAGAAAAAAAAAGAAAAACGGAGCTCCGAGGTGGGGGGGGTTCTAGGAAACACGAATTGCCACACAAAGTCCACGTCATTTCCTCCTGTGACAAATCTGTGGTTTCTGTCTTTGAAAAAGTTTGAAAAGAGTGCGGAGATGAGCACTCGGTAGGATTCGCCGGCTTCACAGAGCGGAGAATGAATGGTCACGTAAAGAGCACGCGTTTTGGGCGGTTTATGGAACCGGCGGCCGGTAAGTTTCCCCCCCCACCCACCCACCGCGTTCTGCACCGGAATTGTAGAATTGTGGTCGAGGCGAGATTCGAAGCGTGTTTTTGCAGAAGAGGGTCGACGGCGACGATCGGGACCTATTTTTACATTTGCCCTAGAGAGTCTTGCGGTTTGAAGGTTCCCCCTGAACGCGGCGCAGGACGGCCGGCCTGACCGCTTCTTCTCCTTCCTCCCCTCGCAGCCCTGCTCTGCCTCCTGCTGCTGATGGCCGGACCATCCACCAGGACGGCGGCGGCGGCGAGCCGAGTCCGGCAGTGCGACGGCTCGGTGACGCGGGCTTTAAAGCTGACCAGGCTGATGCAGAAGGAAACCTCGGACCTCATCCGAATATACGTGAGTCCTCCTTCGCCGGCGCCGGCGGCGGACACCTGCTCGCCGCTCTTCCTCTCCCTGACGTGGCCTCCTCTGGACTTTGCAGAAAGCTTCGCAGGGCGACATGGCCGAGCTCTTCTGCAAGGTTTCCTTCGGCAACATCCCCGACCCGGGCGTCTCCGGGCTGGACCCGTCGGCGAGGACGGCGAGCGCCTACGTGACCCTGCGCGCCTTCCTCACGCATCTGAAGAGGGTCCGCGAGCAGCAGGCCGATCTGCAGCCGCTCGACAGCCCGCTCACGGACGAGCTGTCCGTCGTGGTCTACCGCTCCCGCGACCTGGACCACCTTCTGAGGAGCCTCTACCTGAGCCTCTTCCCAAACCGGTCCCTGCCCGAGCCGGCGGGGGGGCCCACGGCCCCGCCGCCGCCGCTGAACGTCTTCCAGCAGAAGGTCTACGGCTGCGCCGTGCTGAAGACCTTCAAGGAATTCCTGGTGAACCTTTATCAAGAACTGAGGACGCTGAAGAACAAGGAGTGCGAAGAGAGGACGCTGAGGAACTCCTTGGCCTGAGTCGGAGCCTGGGACCCCCGCGCTGGGACTGCAGAGCGGCCGGGGGGCCGCGGGGGACCGACAGCTGAATATATATCTGTGAAGGAGCCTATTTATGCTATTTAATATTTATTCTGTGGAGCGCAACCAGCCTGTTTCCTGTATTTAATGTGTCCGCCGTGCTGTGGAAGGATGTGAAGTCATTAAACGCATCTCTCGGATCTATTTTCTTACGTGCTGTGTGTGCGCGCGCCTTCTTTCCCTCCGAACAAGCGCTGGATTACGAGCGTCTTGTTTACCCGTTCAGCTTCAACGCGGGTTTTTATGTTTTTTTTGGCGGCTGCATGTCGCACCTGATCACAAAGGGGTTAAAATAAAAATCAGGAACCTGCGGAGACGCTGACGGCGTGCTATCGGCTCAGAATAATGCACGCCTTCCACGGAGGGCCGCATCAGATAGGAAAGATTTTGTGAAAGCGGCGGGCCGTCTGGCCTGGTCACAAGGCGTGGGTGTGTCTGGGTCTGAGGGACGGCGTGCCGGCGGCGTCACGTCCCCGATATAGATGTCGACGGCGGCCGGCGGGTTCGGATCGACGCCCCGCGCCGCCGCCGGGGTGGAGATAAAGCAGAAAAGGCGGGCGGACGCCTCCGTCCTTCGCCAGAAACTGGAAGTGAGCGGGGAATTGGCTCATGAATCAAGTTCCCTTTAATAACTCAGCTGTTTTTCGGAGCACAGAGGCGGGCAGGGGTTACTGCAGAGTGCTCGGCCTTCGCTGCGTTTTTCTTACGGTAAGAGCCAAAGACAGGGCTTTAAACGGCGCTCGGGTTCAAGGCGGCGCCGCAGAAACATCCCCGCCGACCACCTGGAGACTCCGAACCTATCTGGTTTGGTTCTCGCTGACAATCTCCAGCGTCGCTCATCTCAGGGGTCTGAAGAAACATCACACGACATGAAGCGACCACGGCGTCGTCGCAGTTTAATGGGTTGTTGTGTCGTACAGCGCGTTATATCACCACAAACATTATGCAACCGCTTGACGTGATACAATAAAACTCCGCTTTTATTTAATTTGGCTCGACCGATTCACTGGAATTAACGCGGACGGAGGAAGAATCCACTTTTTTGTCGTCCAAAACAAAGTATCACCACAATTAATGAACATTTTAATTCAAATTGAAATTTATTCTGAAATAATGTCAAGCTATTTTTTATACCCAGATAGGGAGTCAAATCAAAGCGAGTGTTATTCCGTCCCGTCAAGATTTTACACCTTATTACAAGTATCATATTCACTTATGATATCTAAATATATTGATTTACTTTTAAATTTCATGCGTTGGCTGTTGAGACGCTGACAGAAGAACTAAAGAGAGCGATCCAAAGGAACAATCAATAATCATGACAATCAAATCCTACGTTTCAGTGTTTAAAATAAAAGCCTCAAATCACAGACTTATTCTTATATGTTATAGAAAACCAAAGTGAGGAGGTTAAAAAAAAAAAGATAAAAATGTTTCTATATCTCTAGTTAAAGAAGTGAAGCCCGGCAACTCATAAAATTGATAGAATATTAGAAATAAGGGAGTGGCGATCAAGTGCAGTGTTGTTGTCGTTACCCGTGCAATAACATGTGTGAGGCACTGGACGGCAGCAGAGCGGCGAGCTGCAGGATTCCCTCCAGTCCGCTGGCCTTCTGGTCCCGCGCCTCAACACAGCTTCAGATCAGCAACTAAAACCCACATTTTTCTAATTATCTCTAATTATTTCATGTGTTTTAAGGGATTCCGACACGTCATTTGACGCTAAGCTGGGATTCATGCGCCGCTGCCTCGTCCTGATATATTTCACAAGAGCTGATGAATGTGATCTGAGCTTCTGGAGGAAGCCGAAATGATTAGTTTGCATATTTTCCAGCCAAAACATTAGGATATTCCGGGGTTGCAAAAGGTTTTTTTTTTTTTTTTCCTGATATCTACATGTCTGCATTTTACAGACATTGGCGGCGTTGATGTACGAGAAGGACCTGCCGGGAGATGGGCTTAGCGTGAACTCGCAGGCTGGCAGCGGCCTGAAGCGGAGTTCATAAAGTGCCCTGGATTTCATAATCGCTATAACGCCGCTTATCGGACCCGTACTTCTCAAACGAGGACAATCCACACTCCCGTTTCCTGTTTTTTCTTTTTTTCTGACGTCAGTGAATGAATCAAACTGGCTGGCTCTTCTGTTGTGCAAACGGGAGCGCGAAGTGAAAGCCACGCCGCCGCTACACCAGAGCTGCAACCACAGCCTTCAACAAACACACACACACACACACACACACACATTTGGAGAGCGACACTGACATCCCTGATGATTTCTGATTGACTTGTTTAACAGTTCTAAAGCTTCTTGGTTCCTGCTGCTCTGTTATTGCTTGCATTTTAGTAACTTAAAGGAGAGGCGCCCAGGAGACAGGATTTGCATAGTCATTCAAACGTTAGTAAGGCATGTGTCAGATGGAAGCGGCGAGGATTAGTGTTGTGGAACCGCGCCTTGAGAGCAGCTCGCCGTGCACGTTGTTGGGGGGGGGGGGGGCCTTCTCCGCCCCCTTCCGTACCAACCTCACTTGCACAGGGTGGTCGTGTCCATATTCAAGAAGCGGATGTTCATTTTTGTCTCGATCTCGAAGCCTTTCAGTAACTGCAAAGAGAGGATTTTCAAATTGGCGCGTTTTATATCGGCGACGGAGACGCGCCCGATGAGGAAACGCCGACGCACCTTGAGGAAATGCTCGAACGTGATTCCCTCGTAGAACTCGTCGGGTTCCTGCGGGCGAACCAGAGAGTGAGTGAGGTGGCGCTTGTGACGCGAGGACGCGCCACGGCTCACGTACCATGTGACCCACGGAGATGCTCGCCACCTCCAACATGGCGGCGTCGGCGATGCTCTTGGCCGTTTCCTTCCCCAGAGCGCCGCTGCGCGACAGGAGCTCCTCCACCACCTG